>NC_137341.1:53073234-53582086 GCF_965287045.1 Carcharhinus amblyrhynchos | reverse complement strand
CTGTACATTCTCCCCGTGTCTGCGTGGGTTTCCTCCCACAATCTAAAAAACGTGCTGGTTAGGGTGCATTGACCCGAACAAGCGCCAGGGTGTGGCGACTAGGGGAATCACACAGTAACTTCATTGCAGTGTTAATGTAAGCCTTGTCTGTGCCTAACTTTTACTTTAGTTGAAGCCAAAACATTGTCTGACTTCAAGAAGAAATTAGATATCGCTCTTGGGGCTAAAGGGATCGAGGGATATGGGGGGACAGGGGATCAGGATATTGAATTCGATAATCAGCCATGATTGAAATGAACGGTGGAGCAGGCTCAAAGGGCCAAATGGCCTCTTCATGCTTCAAGTTTTGATGTTCCTATGATCATCCAACTACACGTGAGATATAAGGGGACATTCAAGCAATGCGTAAGGCAAGTGAGAATCCAAGGAAAAGCAATAGAACTGAAATAATCCAACTGATGATCTAACTGAGTGGAATTCTGGGATGTTGCCCTGGTGATACTCTGTTTATTGCACTGTAGGGATTCCGCAATTCCAATAAGTCATGAATTTTTGGCTTTTCGGGATTTGTCCCCATCAATTAAAGTGTCTGAAGTTCAAAGCAAACAAGTGCACGGCTGATTCCCGCTCCAGTATTGTGCTGGTTGGGAGATTGCTGTCATCGCCACTGGGGAGGCTCAGTTTCCCTTCACCAATCTGCCCTTGAGGACATTTTGAGCTGTGACTGACCCCCCCCCCCCCAACCCTGTGACCGTGCCTTCATGGGGTGGCTCCTCTTGGCGCAAGAGTTCCTGACGCCATCATCCGAGGGATTGTGGGAAGGGTCAGGCTCTCCCACACTCCGAGCTGGGGATCTGTCCACTTGGGTTCTGATTACGGGGGAAAGGCAAGACAAACCGCTGTTAACTTCGCTAAAGTGACGTAGGAGCTTCCGATGGAGAAAATTCTGCCCGGTGTGAGGAAGGAATGAATTCGCGGAGCCGGCCAGCTTGGGCGTTCTTCGCCTCTTCATTCCACGGCCCAGGCTTTGCGTATCCAACAATTACCAACCTGCTGCAGAGACCCAAACTGTTCCTGTAGATGACTTCCCGAGGGAGAAAACCTAAAAGCAGGCTTCAGTGAAACGGCATCGAAAACGTGAAAATACAAAGAAATGTAGCAGAAGAAATGTGACAAAAACCTTTACCTGGATCTGCAGTGAAATCTTGTTGATCTTGTCAAGCCCAGCTGTGGGGACACACAGCAACGCAAGAAATAGCAGCAGGAGGGGGCCACCAGCCCCTTTAAAACTACCCTGCCACTCAATACAATCTAAGGGGCAAATCATTGTCAGTCCCAGTCAGGGATCCTGTTTGCTTCAGTCTATGTAAAGGCTTCATTTTAAGATATTTCTGCTGATGCACTATCACATTTAAGTGCTAGACTGTAGGGGTTAACTAACTCCGCTAAGTTACACAGTTATAGCTGCTTGACTACATGGAGAATCAGAAGGCACAAGGGATTAGCTAGAAATTGACTGCATTCCTGAAGGGTACACAATGCAGGCAAACAGCAGCTGCAAGGATTGTTTGTCTAGATGGAGACAGCCTGCGAAAAACACTGCCAATAATGTGATAAGGGTTGAAATATAGTTGGATTTTAGAGTATTTCAGTTCAGTGTGTTCTGGTTCAGTTTAGTACAGATTGAGAAGCTGGTCTCCAAGTTCATTTTTTCTTTTTACTTCTGTTTTGTTAATTTTTTTAAAGTTCCAGTCAAGGAAAAAAAAAACAAGTGTTGTCTCCTCTTCACTTTGATGGAATGAATGGACCCAACACTCTGGTTACCTGACATGATGCTGTTTGGTCTTATCCTTAAATCTCTACAGTCTTTGTGGTGATAGAATAGAATTTAATATGGCCTATTCCCCCAAACCTGCACATCTTTGGACACTAAGGGACAATTTAGCATGGCCACTCTATCTAACCTGCACATCGGTGGACACTAAGGGGCAATTTAGCATGGCCACTCTATCTAACCTGCACATCTTTGGACACTAAGGGGCAATTTAGCACGGCCAATCCCTCTAATCTACACATCTTTGGACACTAAGGGGCAATTTACTATGGCCAATCCACATAACCTGCATATCTTTGGACACTAAGGGACAATTTAGCATGGTCAATCCATCTAACCTGCACATCTTTGGACTGTGGGAGTCCAGAGTCTTTTTACCCATAAACAAAAATCCATTAGCTCTCTCCTAAATAAACACTATGTGGCTTATTATCCTGCTGTCCCAGCATCTGAGCTGCATGTTTTCCAGACACACCGACTGCCTGTAGAAAGAAAAAGGAATCTTAAAACAATCTTTTTCAACATGAAGTATCTCAAAAGCACAGTATAGTCACAAATAGAGTAACAGGACTATGCTGGATAGAGATTTTACACACATGTACCATCTGAACTGTTGATGTCATTCAACTGTCTGCATCAGTGAGGACAAAGTAAAAAAGGTCGAGAGCTTCAGGTTTGTAGGTGTCCAGATCACCAACAACCTGTCCTGGTCTCCCCATGCTGACACTGTAGTTAAGAACAACCAACCGACCAATGCCTCTACTTTCTCAGAAGACTAAGCAAATTTGGCATGTCAGCTAGGACTCTCACCAACTTTTACAGATGCCCCATAGAAAGCATTCTTTCTGGTTGTATCACAGCTCGGTCTGGGCTCCTGCTCTGCCCAAGACCGCAAGGAACTACAAAAGATTGTGAATGTAGCCCAATCCCATCACACAAACCAGCCTCCCATCCATTGACTCTGTCTACACTTCCCGCTGCCTCGGCAAAACAGCCAGCATAATTAAGGACCCCACACACCCCGGAACATTCTCTCTTCCACCTTCTTCCATCGGGGAAAAGATACAAAAGTCTGAGGTCCCGTACCGACCGACTCAAGAACAGCTTCTTCCCTGCTGCTGTCAGACTTTTGAATGGACCTACCTCACATTAAGTTGATCTTTCTCTACACCCTCGCTGTAAGGCTACATTCTGCGCTCTCTCGTTTCCTTCTCTATGAACGGTATGTTTTGTCTGTATAGCACACAGGAAACAATACTTTCACTTTGTTAATACCTGTGACAATAATAAATCAAATCAAATCATGGTGTTAGGTGCCTCCTGTAAAACTATTTCATTTCCAGGCCACTTCATTTTACACTTCTCTTGTGTAAGAGCAATAATTCTATTCACTGGGGAGTTCCGGCAATGTTATTGAAAGAACCCTCAGAAGTATTATTTAATCTTATTAACAAACATTGTAATGCACTCTGAAATATCTACCTTACTTATTCCAACAGCAATGACCTTTTTATTACCCCTGACATTCTGAGTTGTTTATTAACTTTATCTCTGGATTATTATTCACCGTTCTGGCTGTGCTAATGGCACAGTCGATCGTCAAATCATTTCGCCGCTCCCAATAATTTTCTGTCAGCCTCTCTGATTTATAATTTAATCACTGTTATTTCTCTACACACGGCTCTGTCACAAACATTCGCGGTGTAACCAGGGGTCACTCCAGCTTTCGTCGAGGGGTTTGTTTTTCCAGAGGCACTGACCGTCTCAGGCAGGAGTTTTTCACTTGCTTTTTCTCCGGGTATTACTGGGTCTAAAGTAACGAGTGTAATCTCTCTGTAAAAACAGGAGGAAAGACAACAGTCTCTTCTATTGCCAACGAGTTATTTATTAGCTTTACCATCTTACATAACAAGTTAACGATGCAGAGAAATGAAAAGCTTCCTGGGTAATTTGGCTGCCAGCTAAGGGTAGTTCAATTAATATTAACGCAAAAACAAGGATATTCTTAGCAAAGCCTTGATATATTGTAGCCTGATATGGTGCCCTTCCCATCACTGCAGCACAGGTTGATGTGTTCTGTGTGAGGCTGCTTCCAAAGAATTCACTGACTCCATCCAACCTTCCAACTATTGGGCAGCACGGGAGCACAGTGGTTAGCACTGCTGCTTCACAGCTCCAGGGACCTGGGTTCGATTCCCGACTCGGGTCACTGTCTATGTGGAGTTTACACATTCTCCTCGTGTCTGTGTGGGTTTCTGCCCGCAGTCCAAAGATGTGCGGGTTAGATTGATTGGCTGTGCTAAAATTACCCCTTAGTGTCCTGGGGTGTGTAGGTTAGAGGGATTGGTGGGTAAATATATGGGGATAGGGTCTGGGTGGGATTGTGGTTGGTGCAGACTCAATGGGCCAAAGGGCCTGTAGGGTGTTGTGTTCTATTGGGTGACACAGTGATTAAACATAAGAACTAGGATTAGGCCCCTCGAGCCTGCTCCGCCATTCAATAAGATCGTGGCTGATCTTTTCATGGACTCAGCTCCACTTACCCACCCGCTCACCATAACCCTTAATTCCTTTACTGTTCGAAAATCTATCTATCCTTGCCTTAAAAACACTCAATGAGGGAGCCTCAACTGCTTCACTGGGCAGGGAATTCCACAACCTTTTGTGTGAAGAGGTTCCTCCTCAACCTGCTTCCCCTTATTTTGAGGCCATGCCCCCTCGTTCTAGCACTGCTGCCTCACAGTGCCAGGGACCCGGGTTCGAGTCTGGCCTTGGGTCACTGCCTGTGTGGAGTTTGGAAGGACTCTCATTGTGCCCCACCATCTCTGCTGCTGCCCAGTGTCTCTCCTCTTTCAGAAGCTGAGCTTAGAGGCAGCGGAGACTGCGGGTGTGGTTTCACCACTCATGTCCCTGAGCCAGCCACACATGCTCATGTGTGAAGTGAGCATTACCCGGTAAACGCTGACCTGCCCAGTGTTTGAGTTGATACACGGTCTGAGACAACACACCCTCTGAAGGAATCAACTCCCCTGAGGCTGCAATATCCACTGATTTAACCTGTGGATCTCTGTCCCAATTGAAAAAAAAATTAGCCACAGCAAAGTAAGAATGCAACAAGTTATTATCTTGAGATGATCATTCTTCACTTGCTGGCAAAATCAGCATTACTGAGCGCTGTATCACATCTTGGTCACCGATATTTCATTGTGTCACCAGGTAGCTGGGGACTTCTCACCTCCCCGTCCTTTGGAAGGTTTCTCACAGTCAGAGATCTCCCAAGGACGTTGACCATGATCGAAGAGAGAATGCTGGGCGCCTCCTCAGACACGAGTATGTTGCTAAATAAAATAAAAGCAAATCACTGCGGATGCTGGAATCTGAAACCAAAAGAGAAAACGCTGGAAACTCTCAGCAGGTCTGGCAGCATCTGTGAGGAGAGAAGAGAGTTGACGTTTCGAGTCCATTTGACCCTCTATCGAAGTTAAAAGGCATAACTGTGTTACAATTAAATAAAGGTAACTACAAAAACATGAGGTGGGAGCTGATCGGAAAGGGAGTCTGGCAGGGGAGACAGTGGAACAGTGCGTGGCAATTCATCAACGATCTTCAACACCTCCTCCTCTGCCTGAGGAAGAGGGCACATTGTCATGGATAGACGGGAAGGAGAGGAAATGCATAGACACTCATTACTGAGTGTGAGGAGTGATGTGGTGGCATGGGCTTGAGAAGGCAGAGTGAGCAGCTGGGCTAGGGTGGAGGTGAATGTGAATCCTTACGATCAGTCGTGCACTTCCTGGACTGAAACCACAGGAGTGTTTTTTTTCTTATTTGTTCATTGGGTATGGGATCACTGGCTGGATCAACACTTATTCCTCTCAAGAGTCACCCACATTGCTGTGGCTCTGGGGTCACACATAGGCCAGAACAGGCAGCAGTGGCAGATTTCCTTCCCTAAGGAAACAAGAGCACAGCGGCACAATGGTTAGCACTGTTGCCTCAGGAGCCCAGGTTCAATTCTCGGCTTGGGTCACTGTGCAGAGTTTGCACGTTCTCCCAGTGTCTGCGTGGGTTTCCTCCAGGTGCTCCAGTTTCTTCCCACAGTCCAAAGATGTGTGGGTTAGATGTGGTGGCCATGCTAAATTGACGCTCATTTCAGGGGGAATCAGCGGTGTAAATATGTGGGGTTACAGAGATAGGGTGGGATTGTTATCGGTGTGAGCTCAGTGGGCCAAATGGCCCCCTCCTGTACTGTATGGGTTCTATGATTTTGTAGGACATTAATTAACCAGATGGGTTTAAACATCAATCAGCAATGGTTTCATGGTCATCAGCAGGTTCTTAATTCCAGATTTTTCTGCCTCCAGAGAGGGTGGATCAGTGGGGGCGGGGGTGGTCTGCCGAGGGGCTGGAGATTGCGCTGCTCCGGGACTGGAGTGAGTGGGGGTTCAGGGCTGGCCCAGGATAGCTTGTGTGGGCTGTGATCAAGCTGGCCAGCAAAGTACAGGCTGAGAGTTCGGGGCCACTGCACACACGCAGAGTTCCGGAACAGTCAGACTCAACGTGAATAAGTCCCGTCCCCCCCCCCCCCGAGCTTTTAATGATATTCCTGATTGTGATCTCTGCAGTGCACAGAGTGCGGGAGACCCAAGTCTAAAGTTGCACTGAAGAAACAGCCGCGAATTTTTCTCGCCACCTCGGAATTTTTGGGGGGAGAATCGGGCCCCGCTGTCTCTGACTTGGAGAAACCGGCCTCGCAGATGTTGTTTATGGAAAGATTTTGTCTGGCTGATGAAGAGCCTGTTTCGCTGGCGTTGTACTTTTCAAAACTGCAGCCCATTCCTCGCTAACCCAGCATGCCTTCTGAGTTTTAAAATGTAGTCAAGTTTTTTTTAAAGCTTAGCGGAGTTAATTACATGGGCAGAAATATCTCAACATAGAACATAGAACATAGAACACTACAGCACAAGCAGGCCCTTCGGCCCACGAGTTGCGCCGATCACATCAACACCTATCTATAACCCCCAATCCCATTAAACCCCATATACTCATCCAGAAGTCTTTTAAAAGACCCCAGTGAGTTCACCTCCACCACCACTGACAGCAGCCGATTCCATTCACTCACCACCCTCTGAGTGAAAAACTTACCCCTAACATCACTTCTGTACTTTCCTCCCCGCACCTTAAACCTGTGTCCTCTCGTAGCGACCATTTCAACCCGGGGAAATAGCCTCTGAGAATCCACCCTATCTATTCCTCTCAACATTTTATAAACCTCTATCAGGTCGCCTCTCAACCTTCGTCTCTCCAGGGAAAAGAGACCCAGTTCCCTCAACCTAACTTCATAAGGCATGCCTCCCAGTCCAGGCAACATCCTTGTAAATCTCCTCTGTACCCTTTCAATAGCTTCTACGTCCTTCCTATAGTGAGGCGACCAGAACTGCACACAGTACTCCAAATGAGGCCTGACAAGGGTCTTATAAAGTGAGGTCAACATGAGGTCTTTGCATAAACACAGCAAACAGTACACAGGTTCAACACTGCCCCGCCTTGGGATATTCCAATGATATATCACACCTTCCGTCTCAAACCACACAACATTCAGTTTCCTTCTCAAAATGATGCGCACCTATTGAAACATTCCGCTCTCAAAGAGATTTTAAATCCCCGATTAAGTTCTACGCTCTGGGAAATGAAAGATGTTGCGGTGAGTGAATTGTGTTTTGGTTGCAAAATGGAACGATTTGACAATCTGCTTTCGTTGGAAACCTGCGCGGATAATTTGCCAGCACTCGATTTCTGAGCAGAGGTTCGCTGATTTCAGACGCGCCGTTAGTTGACTTCCTATTCCCCCCTCGCCTGTTTGTCTGGAAGCATAACACTGAGTGGCAGCTGCACAGATTGAAATGTGTTTGCTGTTGAATAATGCATGGTTCCAGTCGGGAACTCAGAATGCGTAAGTGGTTACAGCCAGATATGTATTAGTTGTTCTGTTACATTGTATGTATACATTTTGATCTCATGTAATTTCAAAGGGATTGAGTAGTTCAAACGAAGGCCCTGAGAAGAATATTGTTCAGTCTCGCTTCTGAGATAGAGTCAGAAGGAATAACTCAATAATGTAAAAGTTACCATAACACCTAGTACAATTCACGCATCATTGAATACTAATGAGTGAAGGGGGGTAAGGTGCTGACATCAGGCAGGATTTGCCATCCAATAACTTGAAAACATTGTTCGTACAAGAAGTTATTTGTAAATGAAATCTCTCACGGACACTTGCTCATTATATCCACGTTTCAATCATTGTGCTCTTCCAATGTTTACAGAATTGTTTCCTGTTTTCCTATTTTAATTTCGATTTAAGATGGGAGTTAATGCGGCTTGCACAGCTGGCCTGAGTTTGCTATCCGCTCAGGTGAAGGAGTGTGGCATTGTCACTGTCGCGTGCAAGGGGGCTGAGACGGTCATTACTGACTCCGTGGGTCACACGTACAGGCAAGGACAGATCACCAAAAACAGAGGCACTGGACGGGGTTAACTCAGCCAGATTCCAAAAACCCTTTGTTGTGTACCAAAGGGAAGGCTGTTGCCTGCAGCCGACCATCAGGAAACCCTCACTGTGGGAACTACAACGGGGACGAGGCAGAAATATTTGAGAGCTTCAAGATTTTAGGTGTCCAGATTAGAACATAGAACGTAGAACACTACAGCACAAACAGGCCCTTCGGCCCACAAGTTGCACCGATCATATCCATACCTACCAGGCCATAGAACTATCTATAACCCCCAATCCCATTAAATCCCATGTACTCATCCAGAAGTCTCTTAAAAGACCCCAGCGAGTTCACCTCCACCACCACTGACGGCAGCCGATTCCATTCACTCACCACCCTCTGAGTGAAAAACTTACCCCTAACATCTCCTCTGTACTTTCCTCCCCGCACCTTAAACCTGTGTCCTCTCGTAGCGACCATTTCAGCCCTGGGAAATAGCCTCTGAGAATCCACCCTATCTATTCCTCTCAACATCTTATACACCTCTATCAGGTCGCCTCTCAACCTTTGTCTCTCCAGGGAGAAGAGACCGAGCTCCCTCAACCTATCTTCATAAGGCATGCCTCCCAATCCAGGCAACATCCTTGTAAATCTCCTCTGTACCCTCTCAATAGCTTCCACATTACCAACAACCTGTCCTGGTCTTCCCCACGCAGACACTATAGTTAAGAAATCCCTACCAACACCTCTACTTTCTCAGAAAACTAAGGAAATTTGGCATGTCAGCTACGACTCTCACCAACTTTTACAGATGCCCCATAGAAAGCATTCTTTCTGGTTGTATCACAGCTTGGTCTGGGCTCCTGCTCTGACCAAGACTGCAAGGAACTACAAAAGGTCGTGAACGAAGCCCAGTTCATCACGCAAACCAGTCTCCCATCCATTGACCCTGTCTACACTCCTGCTGCCTCAGGAAAAGCAGCCAGCGTAATCAAGGACCCCCCACACCCCGGACATTCTCTCTTCCATCTTCTCCCGTCAGGAAAAAGATACAAAAGTCTGAGGTCAAACTCAAGAACAGCTTCTTCCCTGCTGTCATCAGACTTTTGAATAGATTTATGTCACATTAAGTTGATCTTTCTCTACACCCTAGCTATGGCTATAACATTGCATTATGCACTCTCTGGTTTCCTTCTCTATGAATGGCATGCTTAGCGTGCAAGAAACAATACTTTTCACTGTATACTAATATACGTGACAATAATGAATCAAATCAAATCAAAGCTACAATGGAGCTATGGGTTGACCATAAGGCTCGCCCAATGGCCACCACTGACTACTTCTCATTGGGCAAGCCTCCAGTCCCTCAATAAGAGAACTCGTATCCCCCCAGATCGCGTAGGAAGATGTATTGATAACCCCCCTGTGCTCTTTGTGGCCATCATAACACTCAACTTAAAGAATCAGCGATGAACCAGTGCTTTCAAAACTCAGGGAATGTAACACCATCGTGACAAACCCATCTCGGCCAACATCAATAATTATTCTCACCCCTCCCTCAACTTCTCATTCCCACACTGACACCTCCTCAACATTAAACAATTGGGATGTCCTAGAAAAGCAAGAATAGATACAAAACTCCCAAACTGGAAACATCCGCTGGGAATCAGCGAACTCCTCTGATATCCAAAACCTCCCTCTTGGCATCCTTTCAAGAGAAAGAATATTTTTCCACCCGTCCCCACGGTGGCACAGACACTGCTGCCTCACAGCAACAGGGACTCGGGTTCAATCCTCGGTGTGGGTCACTGTCTGTGCGGAGTTTGCACATTCTCCCTGTGGCTGTGTGGGTTTCCTCCGGGTGCTCTGGTTTCCTCCCACAGTTCGAAAGACGTGCGGGTTGGATGCATTGGTCATGCTAAATTCTCCCTCAGTGTATCCAAACAGGCGTCGGAGTGTGGTGACTAGGGGAATTTCACAGTAACTTCATTAATGTAAGGCTTACTAATGAATAAACTTTACCAGGCAAGAAACAAACTCCTTCTGGCCCAACAAAACAGGTAGCACACTGGGCAATTGTGTCACCCACAATATTGATCATTTTACCCCCTGTGGCTTCACTGAGATATTTCCAAGTCCTGTCACAATATCTAATAAAGTCCTAATTCTTGTTCGAGGTGCTATTTGTGAAGTGGGGCTGACCAGCGCCTGACTCACCGTGTGACAAACATTTTCATGAACTAACAGCACTAACAAGGTTTCTGCAGCAGAGCTGTTTAAAGGGTTCAGTCCATGAAGGTTATTAATTGCTTTTTCCCTTGAGGCTACGCGATCCACCTGCACAGATCGGCTAGATAGTCAATATCTTTTCCCAAAAGTAGGGGAGTCTAAAACTAGAGGGCAGAGGTTTAAGGTGAGAGGGGACAGATACAAAAGTGTCCAGAGGGGCAATTTTTTCACACAGAGGGTGGTGAGTGTCTGGAACAAGCTGCCAGAGACAGTAGTAGAGGCGGGTACGATTTTATCTTTTAGAAAGCATTGAGATAGTTACATGGGTACGATGGGTGTAGAGGGATATGGGCTAAATGTGGACAATTGGGATTAGCATAGTGGTAAAAACTGGGCATTGACAAGTTGGGCCGAAGGGCCTGTTTCCATGCTGTAAACCTCTCTGACTCTAAGTTCACTTTTGTGTCTTTCCAACGCGCTTTTTAAAATATTTTCTTAAGTTACGTAAAATATGGAACAGTCCAGCACAGGGAGCAGGCCCTCCAGCCCACAATGTTGTGCCAGACATGACACCAACTTAAACTAATCTCTCCTGTCTGCCCTTGGTCCATATCCCTCCACTCCCTGCATACTCATGCGCTTGTCTAAAAACCCTTTTAACGCTCCTATCGTATCTGCCTCTACCACCCCCGTAGCGTGTTCCAGATATTTACCACTCTCTGTGTAAAAAGCTTGCCCCTCTCGTCTCCTTTGAACTCCCCCCTCACTTTAAGTGGGTGCCCCCTAGTATTAGACATTTCATAGAATTATAGAATCCTACACTGCAGAAAGAGGCCCTTCGGCCCATCGAGTCTGCACCAAACACAATCCCACCCAGGCCCTACCCCCATATCCACCCACTAATCCCAGCATCCTAATACAGTAAGGGGCAATTTTAGCATGTCCAATCAAGCTAACCTGCACATCTTTGGACTGTGGGAGGAAACCAGAGCACCTGGAGGAAACCCACGCAGACATGAGGAGAATGTGCAAACTCCACACAGACAGTGACCTGAGCTGGGAATCGAACCCAGGACCCTGGAGCTGTGAAGCAGCAGTGTTAACCACTGTGCTACTGTGCCATCTCTCTGGGAAATTTCAATTCTGATGATCAACCCTATCCCTGCCTCTCATAATATCCTCAAGGGTATCCGGATTTCTGCAAACAACTTTTTGTTAGGCTTTAAATCTTTTAGTCTGCCTTGCCAACAGTATTATTCTAGTCATGACTATGCCTTACTTTGAAGACAGTCAGTTGGAAGCAACCATTTCCATTTCCACAGCCATTTCCTTGTGTACCATTATGACTCCAGCCAGTGGAGAACTAGCATTAACATTGAAGTTTGCAACTAATCACACAGTGTAAATGTTCAAGGACTCCATAACGCACTTACCAAAGCTGGGAAGACTTTTGAGCGTTTGCTAAAGGGCTTTTTCAGAACATTGTGTTCCAATACTTTGTGTAGGAGAAAAACCAAGTCATTGAAATTGCTTCACCTTTCATAGAGAAAAATGGGGTCATATCTAAGAGTTGCAAAGGTGACAAGATGTTTATAAATTAATCCTTTTGTGTTGAAGGTGGCAATTTTTGAGTGTCTTTATTTTCTTCACTCTACTCCCCTCTAGATACCACCCCCCCCACTCCTTGTGACAAATGAATTGATGAAATCCTGAGGGACAGCAGTCAAGGACGTAGCTGATGTTTGACATTCTCCATTTGTCTTTGAACACAGTGAATGAAGCACTGGAAAATATTACAAGAATATGAAGGTAAAATACACGGATAAGACACAATATCAGTCCGTCATATTGGCCTTTATAGCGAGGGGGATAGAATATAAAAGTAGGGAGGTCTTGCTGCAACTGTACAGGGCACTGGTGAGGCCGCAGCTGGAGTACTGTGTGCAGTTTTGGTCGCCGCACTTGCGCAAGGATATATTGGCCTTGGAGGGAGTGCAGAGGAGGTTCACTAGGCTGATACCGGAGATGAGGGGGTTGGACTATGAAGAGAGACTAAATAGACTGGGTCTGTACTCATTGGAGTTTAGAAGGATGAGGGGGATCTTATAGAGACGTATAAGATAAGGAAGGGGATGGATAGGGTAGAGGTAGAGAGATTCTTCCCGCTTAGAAAGGAAACCAGGACTAGGGGGCACAGACTCAAGATAAGGGGGGCGCAGTTTAGAACAGAGCTGAGGAGGAACTTCTTCACTCAAAGGGTGGTGAATCTCTGGAATTCTCTGCCCATTGAAGTGGTGGAGGCTACCTCGCTAAATATATTTAAGTCACGGGTAGATAGGTTTCTGATAGACAAGGGAATTAAGGGTTATGGGAAGAAAGCGGGAAAGTGGAACTGATCCACTTCAGATCAGCCATGATCTTATTGAATGGCGGGGCAGGCTCGAAGGGCTAGATGGCCTACTCCTGCTCCTATTTCTTATGTTCTTATGTCATTTTTAACATCAAAACGATTGCCAATGTTCTGTTTAGATTATTGGTTCCAATTGGTGATAGAGCCTTACTTAGAATCATATCCAAATTATGCTTTCCTCACTTTTGAAGAAGTATTATCTCACAATCCCCATAAAGACAACATATTTCAAATCTAATTGATTTTAAAAATGGTGAAAACAAGCTTAAAATGCTCAAGCTAACAGTTGTCATATCGGAATTGAGTGTCTCCAATAAGCAACGATCTACACCTTCTTGCAAATATCTGGTTTCATAAGTCGCATATTTCAGAAATTTAACTTGTAGCTTGAAGATTGTAGTATTTTTAAATATAGATATTTGCAAACACCTGATTGCGAAATTGGTAATAACCCTGATGTAAGTGCAGATCAGACAAACCCAGCTCAAATACAGTTCAATAGTAGCCTGTGTTTATTCAATAAATCCAGAGTTAGTAACAGGAAAATATAAGCAATGGATGACCCATTTATAAGCATTGGGTAACACCATGACATCTGTAATTATTCCAGTGAGGGATTTAAAGAATTCACATGGGTCTCAGATCAAAAGAGGCTAGGAACAGTTTGTAAACATGAGGGTTTATTGGTGGACTACACAAATCTGGAAATGGCACAATTCTATCCATTAAAAATATAAATTATGCATGTTGGTCATGTAATCAAAGAGTTGTGTCGATGGTAAAATATAATTATTTTAAAGTTCTGTTTGGGAGCATCTCAAAGCATGCCATGTTGCCATTTAGATGGGCTGTGGGAGTTGGGACAATTCCTTATTTTAATTTATATATCTGTGTTTACTCTTAGAGGCAGTCAGTTAGTTTGGAATGGGTGGAGATAAAGCACCTATCAAGATCCGAGAGTGATGCCTTGGTGGTTATTTTCCAGACGTCGCTGGATTCCGGGGAAGTGCCGGAAGATTGGAAAACGGCTAATGTTACGCCGTTGTTTAAGAAGGGTGCCAGGCAAAAGGCGGGGAATTATAGGCCGGTTAGTTTAACGTCTGTGGTAGGTAAAATGTTAGAATCCGTCATTAAGGAGGAAATTGCGAGGCATCTTGAAGGGAATTGCTTGATAGGGCGGACGCAACACGGTTTCATTAAAGGGAAGTCGTGTCTGACAAATTTACTGGAGTTCTATGAGGATGTGTCTAGGGCAGTGGATAGAGGAGAGCCGGTGGATGTGGTCTTTCTGGATTTTCAGAAGGCGTTTGACAAGGTACCTCACAAGAGGTTATTGCAGAAGGTCAGGGGACATGGAGTTGGGGGTAGGGTGTTAGCGTGGATAGAGGATTGGTTGTCAAATAGGAGGCAGAGAGTGGGGGTCAATGGGTGCTATTCGGATTGCCGGTTGGTGACTAGTGGGGTGCCCCAGGGGTCGGTGCTGGGGCCTCAGCTATTTACCATTTATATAGATGATCTGGAGGAGGGAACCGAGTGCAGGGTGTCGAAATTTGCTGATGACACCAAGATTGGGGGAAAGGCAAATTGTGCGGAGGGTGTGGAGAGTCTGCAGAAGGATCTAGATAGGCTGGGCGAATGGGCCAGGAAATGGCAAATGGAATTTAATGTTGGCAAGTGTGAGGTGGTCCACTTTGGTAGGAAGAATGGTAGGAAGGACTATTACTTACGTGGCGAAAAACTGCAGCAGGCGACGGTGCAGAGGGACCTCGGGGTCCTTGTGCATGAGTCGCAAAAACCCAGCTTGCAGGTGCAGCAGGTGGTCAGGAAGGCAAATGGGATGCTGGCCTTCATAGCGAGGGGGATTGAATATAAAAGTAGGGAGGTCTTGCTGCAGCTGTATAGGGCATTGGTGAGGCCGCAGCTGGAGTACTGTGTGCAGTTTTGGGCGCCGCACCTGCACAAAGATATTTTGGCCCTGGAGGGAGTGCAGAGGAGGTTTACTAGGCTGATACCGGAGTTGAGGGGATTGAGCTATGAGGAGAGGCTGAATAAACTAGGCTTGTACTCGTTAGAGTTTAGAAGAATGAGGGGAGATCTCATTGAGACGTATAAGATGATGAATGGGATGGATAGGATAGAGGTGGAGAGACTCTTCCCGCTCAAAAAAGACAGTAGGACTAGGGGGCACAGCCTCAAGATAAAGGGGGGGTGCGGTTTAGAACGGAGTTGAGGAGGAACTTCTTCACTCAAAGGGTGGTGAATCTCTGGAATTCTCTGCCCGTTGAAGTGGTGGAGGCTGCCTCGCTAAATATTTTTAAGAAGCGGGTTGATGGGTTCTTGATAAGAGAGGGGATTAAGGGTTATGGGGAGAGGGCGGGAAAGTGGAACTGAGCCACGACAGATCAGCCATGATCTTATTGAATGGCGGGGCAGGCTCGAAGGGCTAGATGGCCTACTCCTGCTCCTATTTCTTATGTTCTTATGTTCTTAAGCTGAGGGCAGAAGCTGTACAGAAGTTGTGGAAGCAGACTTGGAAAAGCATTCTGTCCAAATGCAGGGCAAGGAAATAGAGAGCAATTAAGAAGCAGGAGTGCTGTTGATATTTAAATCTCTAGGCAATAAAGCAGTGAAGGCTGTACTGTACGGGGAGGCAGTGGTGTAGTGGTATTTCCACTTGACTTGAAGTCTGGATATCCAAGGTAATACCCTGGGGACCCAGGTTCGAATCCCACCATGGCAAATGGTGAAATTTGAACTCAATAAAAGTCTGGAAATAAAAGTTTAAACTAACCATTGTCGATTTTTGTAAAAACCCATCTGGTTCACTAATGTCCTTTAGGGAAGGAAATCTGCCGTCCTTACCCAGTCTGGCCTACATGTGACTCCAGAGCCACAGAATGTGGTTGACTCTTAAATGCCGGAATGTTATCAGGGCCCATTGTCTTTCCAGTATCCCGTGCCTCCAACTGTTTCTTGATATCACAGGCAAGGAGACTGGAGACTGGAATTGGCTGGAGACTGGCGTGTGAGATGCTGGGGACCACTGGAGGAGGCTGAGATGGATCATCCACTCAGCACTTCTAGCTGAAGATTGCTGCGAATGCTTCATTCAGCCTTATCTTGGTCAACATGCTGTGGACAGCAGACTGAGGGTGTGCTAGCTATACAGGAGGGCATTAAGGCAGGAAGATGCCAGAATGCTCCAAGTTTTTAGTAACATCAGATGTTGTGGGTGCTATAACAGCTGACACTAATGCAGAGAACCATCTTCTCTGTAGGTTTTAGGAGATGCAAGCATTCTGAACCCACATCTGACCCTTAGATCAAGTGCTACCTCATCATTTTTGATTTCACATGTATTAACATACAGTGAAAAGTATTGTTTCTTGCGCGCTACACAGACAAAACATACTGTTCATAGAGAAGGAAATGAGAGAGTGCAGAATGTAGTGTTACAGTCATAGTGAGGGTATAGAGAAAGATCAACTTAATGCAAGGTAGGTCCATTCAAAAGTCTGACAGCAGCAGGGAAGAAGCTGTTCTTGAGTCGGTCGGTACGTGACCTCAGACTTTTGTATCTTTTACAAGAGAGAAGGTGTATGGCATTTCTGATTCCATGGAAATGCCTATCATAGCTGAATAGCTGGAGGGAATAGCTGGAATGAGAGGTGAGTATGAGACTGACAGCAGTGTGTATGAGGTGGAGTATGTTAGAGGTGCGGCTGGATGAGTGATGGGATGTGAGGGATTGGTGAGCGGGGAGGTGGACAAGACCTGGGGTGGAAGTTTCCCATTCTGCCCACCACAGGAATCATAGCGGGCACAGGTGGATAATTCAATGCTCATTGACCTTGGGTGGGAATTTCCAGACTTGTGGCGATCGTCCTGTCCGTAGAGCGATTTTTAAAATTCCTTTGTGGAATGTTGACACCACTGGCGAGGTGACAGATGTTTAGTTTTATTTATTAGTGTCACTGGGAGGCTTACATTAACACTGCAATGAAGTCACTGTGAAAATCCCCCAGTTGCCACACTCCGGTGCTTGTTCGGGTACACTGAGGGAGAATTTAACACGGTCAGTGCACCCTAACGGGAATGTCTTTCAGACTGTGGGAGGAAACCGGAGCTCCCGGAGGAAACCCATGCAGATACGGGGAGAATGTGCAGACTCCGCGCTGGCTGCAGACGCTGCCCGGAGACAGTGTTCAGTTTCAGCATGTTCAATTGGAAACACCTTCGGTTGAGAATGAAAGTTAGAGCAATCTGTCACCCTCAAACTGTGCTGTCCCTCAGGAACCAGAACGCTAAATCCAGCTCCCCAACAACTGGAACTGAAAATATCTCTAATTGACCAATTATTTCAATGATGACCATTCCAAGCTGGAAGTTAAGAATATTCTGCCGTTCCAACTTTCCAGATATCAATTTGTGCCTGCCTTCAAATACGTTTCCCGTGCAGAAGATACTCAAGCTCGGAATTTTTCGCAGGAACAAGCTCGCAGATTTTAAACGGCTCATCCCAGGGGTGTGGGATCTCGGCTTTGAACTTGGATCTGTCTGCCCATTTGAAGGCTTCAGGGAAGAAAAGCATGACCTTCAGAGCTGTGCAGGTAATTGGCCTCCTGAGTCCCAGCTTTGCTGAATCCTCCAACAACTTTTGGTCTAATTGCGTGGCTGTCCGTTTGCTCAGCTTAAGGCCCTGCGATCGGGCAGTATGTGGTCGCTCTCTGACATCTGATAGCAGGAGCTGTTTGTCTGACTGTTCCAGCTTCCACCTTCCAACAACTGGTCTGCTGCATTTTCTTTTTTTGATTCGTTGTACAATATCAACCGTGAAATTCCTCCTGCTAACTTCTCAGGGTGTTGTCTAACTGGTTACTGGCGAAATGTGACCTTCATGTCATTATAATTTATTTGTCACTGCCATTACAAAATCACAGACAGCAGCTTATTGGGTCTTAAACAGTCGGAGGAACAAAGTCTTTATTCTGTATTCAGCCCTGTGGCATTATTTTCAACTGCCTCGCAGCACCAGGGACCCGGGTTCAATTCCCAGCTCGGAACACTGTCTGTGAGGAGTCTGCACATTCTCCCCGTGTCTGCGTGGGTTTCCTCCAGCTGCTCCAGTTTCCTGCCACAGTCTGAAAGACGTGTTGGTTAGGGTGCGTTGGCTGTGCTAATTTCTCCCTCAGTGTACCCGAACAGGCGCTGGAGTGTGGCAACTAGGGGATTTTCACAGTAACTTCATTGCATCAGTTAATGTAAGCTGACTTGTGACTCGAATAAATAAAATAAATAAATATCTCTTTGGCTTTCTATCCATCTAAGAATATCCCATGGTCTAGTTTATCTGAGTTTAGTGACTTTCCTTTAGGAAAATGCTCTTTTATTTACTTCCTGGCTTCTACGTGGAAGAATGTTAGAAAGTAGCTTACTTCTTATAAAGTAACCTACTGATTTTATTGAAGGTATCACCATTATCGAGTTTGATTGCTGCCCCTTCCACAAACGTTCACTCCCTCCACCACTGACCACCTGTAAGATGTACTGCAGGAACACAGAGAACATAACGGAGACAATAGGTAGAGGGGAACCTGTAGATGTAGTGTATTTAGATTTCCAAAAGGCATTTCACAAGATGACGCATAATAAGGTGGTGCATGAAGTAAAAGCCCATGGGATTGGAAGAAGCGTGTTGGCACAGATTGAAAAGTCGCTGCCAGAGAGTCGGAATAAATGGGCCCCTTTCAGAGTGGAAAGATGTAACGGAGTTGGGGGTAGGGTGTTAGCGTGGATAGAGGATTGGTTGTCAAATAGGAGGCAGAGAGTGGGGGTCAATGGGTGCTATTCGGATTGGCAGTTGGTGACTAGTGGAGTGCCCCAGGGGTCGGTGCTGGGGCCTCAGCTATTTACCATTTATATAGATGATCTGGAGGAGGGAACCGAGAGTAGGGTGTCGAAATTTGCTGATGACACCAAGATTGGGGGAACGGCAAATTGTGCGGAGGGTGTGGAGAGTCTGCAGAAGGATCTAGATAGGCTGGGCGAATGGGCCAGGAAATGGCAAATGGAATTTAATGTTGGCAAGTGTGAGGTGGTCCACTTTGGTAGGAATAATGGTAGGAAGGACTATTACTTACGTGGCGAAAAACTGCAGCAGGCGACGGTGCAGAGGGACCTCGGGGTCCTTGTGCATGAGTCGCAAAAACCCAGCTTGCAGGTGCAGCAGGTGGTCAGGAAGGCAAATGGGATGCTGGCCTTCATAGCGAGGGGGATTGAATATAAAAGTAGGGAGGTCTTGCTGCAGCTGTATAGGGCATTGGTGAGGCCGCAGCTGGAGTACTGTGTGCAGTTTTGGGCGCCGCACCTGCGCAAAGATATTTTGGCCTTGGAGGGAGTGCAGAGGAGGTTTACTAGGCTGATACCAGAGTTGAGGGGGTTGAGCTATGAGGAGAGGCTGAATAAACTGGGCTTGTACTCGTTAGAGTTTAGAAGAATGAGGGGAGATCTCATTGAGACGTATAAGATGATGAATGGGATGGATAGGATAGAGGTGGAGAGACTCTTCCCGCTCAAAAAAGACAGTAGGACTAGGGGGCACAGCCTCAAGATAAAAGGGGGGCGGTTTAGAACGGAGTTGAGGAGGAACTTCTTCACTCAGAGGGTGGTGAATCTCTGGAATTCTCTGCCCGTTGAAGTGGTGGAGGCTGCCTCGCTAAATATTTTTAAGATGCGGGTTGATGGGTTTTTGATAAGAGAGGGGATTAAGGGTTATGGGGAGAGGGCGGGAAAGTGGAACTGAGCAGCGACAGATCAGCCATGATCTTATTGAATGGCGGGGCAGGCTCGAAGGGCTAGATGGCCTACTCCTGCTCCTATTTCTTATGTTCTTATGTTCTTATCACAGCGATCAGTTCTTGGCCCACAACTGCTCACTATTTATGTTAATAAATGAGAGAAAGGAACAGATTGTAAGGTTTCCAAATTTGCCAAGGATACAAAGATAGGTGGAAGGGCAGCTTGTGATGAGGATATTGTGATTTTACAACGGGGTATCGATAGATTGGGTGACTAGATGAAAACCTGCCAAATGGAGTTTAATGTGGGAAAGTGGGAGGTCAAGCACTTTGGTCGGAGGAAACAAAAGGCAGGTCATTATCTTGATAGGGAGAGAGACTGCAGGTGAGTCAAATACAGAGGGATCTGGGTGTACTAGGGCATGAATCACAAAAAGCTAGCAGGCAGGTCCAATAGGTAGTTAAGGCGGCAAATGGCATTTTGGCCTCAATTGCAAAGGGTTTGGAGTTTAAAAAAGGGAGATTTTGTTGTAATTGTACAGGGTGTTAGTGAGACCTCGCCTGCAATACTGAATACGGTTTTGACCCCCATACTTTAAAAAGGATATAGAATATTGAACAGGAGATTCAGCAGGCTAATTCCTGGGATGAGAGTATTGTCCTATCAATGATATAGAGTTGCTGATTTGGGCCAAGGACTGATCCCTGGGATAGGCACAGTAGGAAGCACCAAGTTAAAATCCAACAGGTTTATTTGGTAACACGAGCTTTCAGAGCACTGTCCCTTTATCAGGTGAGTGATGAAGATCATCTGATGAAGGAACAGCGCTCCAAAAGCTCGTGCTAGCAAACAAACCTGTTGGACTTGTCCTATCAAGAGAGACTAAATAGTCTGGCTCTGTATTTCTGGGAGTTTAGAAGAGTGAGGGGTGACCTTATTCTAACATATCAGATCCACAGGGGACTTGACAGGACAGAGGGTGAGATGTTTTCACCGGTGGGAGAGTTTCGAACAAGGGGAAGGAGATAAAGGGCCGGTCATTTAAAACTGAGGTGCGTAGAAATTTCATCTCGCAGAGGGTAGTGAACCTCTGGAATTCTCTGTCCCAAAGGATGGTGAACGCTGAGTCATTAGAAGTATTTAAAGTGGAGGTGGATAAATATTTGATAGATCGAGGATTAGAGAGCTGGGGGAAATGGCACAGAGAAGGAGTTGAGGTCAGTATACATCAGCTATGATCGTAATGAAAGATGGGGCAGGCTTGAAGGGCCTGGTGATCGACTCCTGCTTCTCTTTCTTGTGTGTTCCTTGTGTGTTCCTTGTGTGTTCCTTGTGTGTTCCTTGTGTTCTCACCAGGACTCCTCAGACAGCACCTTCCAAACCCACAACCTTTCCCATCTAGAAGGGCAAGGGCAGCAAATACAAAGGAACACCGCCACCTGGAAGTTCCCCTCCAAGCCTGACAATTCTGACCTGGAAATGTATTCACTGTCGCTGGATCCAGATCCCGGAACGCCGTCCCTGACAGCACTGTGGATGTACCTACGCCACATGGGCTGCAGGGGGTCAAGAAGACAGCTCACCATCACCTTCTCAAGGGCAACTAGGGATGGAAGACAAATACTGGCCCAGCAAAAATAATAGGATAAAAATAAAAACTAGAAACAGAAACTGTAAATCCATAGAATTGCCAAATCTAAATATTGAAACATTCACTGATAAATTGTTGCTGCAACAGATCTTCTGAAGAATGCTTGAAATTCAGACTGTGATATTTAAGAAGATTTGCTTCCAGTTAATGATTGGAAATCTGTTTTGTACTCTGCGGGGATCAGTCAGGGTGGGTGAACAATGCTAAATGGGCAATTTTCAATCAGCCACATATTATACACCGTGGGGAAGTTTCTCTTCTGTTTCCAGCAGTTAAAAAGATATCACGCTCTTACGCAATGGTGCATAGTTGCTTCATCAGGAGAGGTGAGCATTGCTAGAAAAAAAGAAGACAGAGAGGTCACCTTAAACGGGAGACGATATCGAATTAAATCCCGATAGTGCAGAAAGAGACCATTCAGCCCATTGAGTCTGCAGCGATTCTCCGATAGAGCACCTGTACCCATAACCCCGTGCATTCAGCATGGCCAATCTATTTAACCTACACGCCTTTTTGACTTTTTGGGAGGAAACCGGAGCACCCGGAGGAAACCCACGCAGACACGGGGAGAATGTGCAAACTCCACACAGACAGTGACCCAAGCCAGGAATCGAACCCGGGTCCCTGAGGCAGCAGTGCTAACCACTGTGTCACCACGTTTCATGAAAAGCTCTAACCTCAGTTTCCGAAAGTAAAGGCCAGAACTACGAGGGGCCTCAAAGTACAGGGGAATCACCTGCACAAGGATGCCTGAGGCTGCAACTGAACCTCTCGGAGTTCTGCAGAGTCCTGATGACTCCATCTCAATTAACCAGGGTCTCCTTGTAACACAGGGAAAGATCCAGAACTAAATAGGCCCCAGGGTGGGGCTTTAATTATGGTAACTGCCTCCTCACTTCCATGGAGCGAGTTATCCACCCCGGTGACAGCCTGGGTGATGTGCCAGAAGGTGTGAGTGCCATGGGCAGCCCCTAACAATTGGCTTGGTTCAAACTGCACCCAAGTTTTAACCCTGCTGTCATTCTGCTGCAATGTTGGTTCTCTCACACAAAATCTGTCCCAGAACCATTGGCACTCAAGAAATAAAACAAAATCTGTGGAGACTCATTTCCAAATGGTCCCTCTCAGCACACAACAGTCTCAATGTTTACAATCAGAGACAGGCTTATTAGACTTTTGAAGGATGCTTGGCACTTTTCTAATCCACCAACTACGAGGGAAATTTGAAGATCTAAATAATCTGTAATTATCAGATTTAATAAACTGGAAACCCTTCTCGTCCAATAATTCCAATCGCCAAACCTGGATCTCACCGTGATGCACCCTGCTATTTGCTATTTGAACTCCCAGTCACCTGACGAAGGGACGAGGCCGTCCTGAAAGCTCGGGGCTTTTGCTACAGACAAACCTGCTCGGACTTTAAGCTGGTGTTGTGGGATTTCTTTGCGTTTTACCCCAGTCCAACGCCGGCATCTCCACATCATTTGCTGCACGATCCAGATGGATCCAGATTGTCAAGAATTACTTTGGATTTTCCCTCGGCACCCCACTGCCTCCCCACTTCCCACCCCCTCCCCTGCCCTCCAACCCCCCCTCCCCATCCGCCCACCCACCCTGCCTTGGTGTAGTTTGGAATTCCAGTTTACGATGTTTCCTCTATCGTTTGACTGAATACAAATTTATTCCTGAACACTGATATTCGTCAGAAGATGCCAAGAAGTGAGATGAGATGAAAGCTTCAATCTGCTCCCCTTTCCAGCTTATTTCAGGCAGTTTAAGGACAGGTGGAACCAACATTCAGCTGGAAAGCGATCAGTCTGCAGCACACACAGAGCCCAGGAACAGCGCCGCCATGGCAGCTGGTCAACCTAGCTGCCAAATGTGGGCAGGTGCATTCGAATCAGGCTGAAATAATGAAGAGTCACCCAACACCGTTCTGTCCATCACTGCTGCCGAGGCGATGCTGGATCAGACAACCTCAGCAAGTGACTGGAGCAGAACATTGTCATTTCACAATCGTAACTCACTGAATCCCTACAGCGCAGAAAGGGCCACTCTGCCCATCGGGCAACACCCGCATCAATCCCCCCCCCCCACCCCCCAGGCCCCATCCCCACATATTTACCCTCCTAACCACCCCCCTCCGACACTAAGCATTCATTCACCACGGCCAATCAAACTGACCCACACATCTTTCGGACGGTGGAAGGAAATCGGAGTGCCCGGAGGAAACCCACGCAGACACGGGGAGGATGTGCAGACTCCATACGGACAGTGACCCAAGCCAGGAATCGAACCCTGGTCCCTGGCGCTGTGAGGCAGCAGTGCTAACCACTGTGCCACTGTGCCAACCAATCCAGCAGGGCACTGAAATATCGGAAGTGAGCAAACTTTCTGCCCCCACTCTTTAGATTCTGTGTAAGGCAGCTGCTCCAAGACCATCTCCCCAAGTTGGGATGTCCAGCTATGGTGGAAGGAACCGATCATAATCATGCCCATTAGGCTAATCCAGTGAGGGTCACCAATGGCAATGAGGTTGGTGCCCACACAATACCAGCCATTCAAAACTTCCAGCTGGGTTTTCCCAACGTGGAAAATCCTGACTGTGGCTGGGATTATTGAGCCATTCCCACTGTTGGAATTTTCCAGCCTTGCTGACGGCGATCCTCGCTCCCCTGTGGTGGGTTCCGCGGTGGGGTGGCCAGCACTGACCACTGACTTCAGCGGGACGAGATCCTCCCACCGGCAGCCAATAGCGGGCCACCCACACCACCAGAAAACCAGCCCTGGTGAGGGGGGTGGGGGGGTGGGGGGTGGGGGGGTTGGTTGGCAGAGAGGTGGGAAATTTGGGCGGCGCGGTGGCACAGTGGTTAGCACTGCTGCCTCACAGTGCCAGGGACCAGGGTCCAATTCCCAGCTTGGGTCACTGTCTGTGTGGAGTTTGCACGTTCTCCCCATATCTGCGTGGGTTTCCTCCGGGTGCTCCGGTTTCTTCCCACATTCTGAAAGACGTGCTGGTCAGAGTGCATTGACTGTGCTAAATTCTCCCTCTGATCAGGCACCAGAATGTGGAGACAAGGGGATTTTCACAGTGACTTCATTGCAGTGTTAATGTAAGCCCATTTCTGACACTGATAAATACATCTTTAAGCTTATCTCAGCAGGTCCAACTCATGGGCCTCATTGAAGTTGGGTTGTGGGTTTAAGGGCTGGATGGGGTTTGAATATTCTCCTAATGGTAAAACCATAAACCGTGATTTGCGAAACAGAAACTTTCTTGTATATTTACAGGACTGTTGGAGATCTCGACACCATCTCTCTTCCCACCAGATCACAGCCTCTTAGGCATGCGATATTGCACCATAGTTACATCAGGTGCTCCAGGTTTTAACCCCTTATTCTCCAAAGGTGATGACTGGTAGTAACAGAGGACATGACAATGATACACAAACCCATTTCACACTGGCTGATTCTATTTCTAAATGGGGGGGACTGTTGGACTTGGTCAATTTGCTATTCACCGTTTTATTTTCCCTCAAGGGCCGATATCTTTCTTGGCAGAAACCACAGGCCAGGATTAATGGTTTAAAGTTTATTTATTCATGTCACAAGTAGGCTTGCGTTAACACTGCAATGAAGTTACTATGAAAATCCCCTAGTCGCCATACTCTGGCACCTGTTCGGGTACACTGAGGGAGAATTAGGCATGGCCAATGTATCCTAACAGACAGAGTAATAACATTCACATATTCTGCTCACTTAATGGATGCTTTTAGCACCTTCCTCAGCATTTACAGAATCCATAGAATCCCTCCAGTGCAGAAGGAGGCCATTCAGTCCATCGGGTCTGCACCGACAACAATCCCACCCAGGCCCTATCCCCATAACCCCACATATTTATCCTGCAAATCTCTTGACACTGGTCAATTTAGCACGGCCAATCAACCTAACCCTCACATCTTTCTAACTGTGGGAGGAAACCAGGGCTCCCTGAGGAAACCCACGCAGACACGGGGAGAATGTGCAAACTCCACACAGACAGTGACCCAAGCCGGGAATCGAACCCGTGGTGAGCAGTGCTAACTACTGTGCCACCCTGAGCTCCCTAATTGACGTCTTTTAAGGCTGCCCAATCAGGGAGTTCATATAGGCGGGAATTCTACCGCCTGGTCTGCCATGGAATCGGAGTGGGACGGGGCGGACAATGGAAAGGTGTGTTCACCTCGGGCAGGAATGTACTGTCCTGATTGGGCAGATCACACAGCAGCGAGGGCAATGACACCACATCCAGAACTCACATCTAGGGTGGCACAGTGGTCAGCACTGCTGCCTCACTGTGCCAGGGACCCGGGTTTGATTCCCATCGCTGTCTGTGTAGAGTCTGCACATTCTCCCCATGTCTGCCTGGGTTTCCTCGTTTCTCAATTTTTATTTGGAATATTGTGTTCAGTTCTGGTCACCTCGCTATAAGAAGGCTGTGGAAGCATTGGGGAGAGTGCAGAGGAGATTTACCAGGATGCTGCCTGGTTTGGAGGGTAGGTCTTATGAGGAAAGGTTGAGGGAGCTGGGGCTTTTCTCTTTGGAGCGGAGGAGGATGAGAGATGACTTAATCGAGGTTTATAAGATGATGAGGGGGATAGATAGAGTGGACATGCAGAGACTATTTCCTTGGGTGGATGTAGCTGTTACTAAGGGGCATAACTATAAGGTTCATGGTGGGAGATATAGCAGGGATGTCCGAGGTAGATTCTTTACTCAGAGTGGTCAGGGTGTGGAGTAGACTGCCTGCTGTGATAGTGGAGTCAGACACTTTAGGAACTTTCAAGCAGTTATTGGATACAACAGAACTGAAGACAATATTCCAAATAAAAAAATAAAAAAATGAAAAATGAGAAAAATTATTTTCCTGTTTCGAAAAAAGACACATCAGTTCCTTCCTATTCGAGCAACTCATTTTCCAAAGTTAATTTAGTTAGAAATCATGGTTAGAATTCTTCAATCTCTCACACCCCACTGCCAATGAGGAAAGGGAATTTGGCATTCAGCCAAATCTCCACTCACTGCAGCGAAACTGGAGAATCCCAGCCACGGAGCGAGGTTGGAGAATCCCAGTCTATTTAGAAAATATTGAAATCTCACGCATACACGAAGATTATTGTCGTACATTCTCGCAGCAGGAAGCAGCCAATATTAAATTGTAAAGTATCACCGGAAGTAATTGAAGTATTCTAAAATCAGGAGAATTTCTTTCAGAATAGATACATATTACATTCATGGCATATGCAGAGTTAAGGCAGCGTGTAAAATTGGTGATTTAATTTCATATCAGCGCAGACTTTGGAACTTCTGTCCAACAAATATAATTAATGTTTGTTGCTGAGCTATTTCTGCTCCGTTTGACATATGCCGGAGACTGCCTCTCCTTCTGTGCCATTTCATAAGGATTTACGATTTATTCTGTTCAGGGAGCCATAGCCACGCTGCGGAGGATATCGATGGCTGCTTATCCTCAGTAACAAGTCTCACAACACCAGGTTAGAGTCCGACCAGTTTATTTGATAGTAAACCCACAAGTTTTTGGAAAAGGTGTTCCTTCGTCGGGTGTGTGGAACCTGAAGGTTTCCGAAAGCTTGCGGGATTACTATCAAATAAACCTGTTGGACTCTAACCTGGTGTTGTGAGACTTCTGACTGTGTTTACCCCAGTCCAACGCCGGCATCTCCACATCATGCTTTTCCTCACTCAGTCTCCTCGCAATTGCATGCCAAATGTGGGGTGTAGCTACCAAACCACAGCAGCGTGGAGTAAGCAGACACAGGGTGAGAGACACAGTGGCCCTCCCTAACCCTTCCGCAGAACACGGAGCAAGGATCAAAGCCTAACACTTGGACACTGTTTTTCTACGTTTTACCGCACTGACTTCTCAAGGCGTCAGAGGGAGGTTTAGAAAATGCTGGAAAACCTCCGCAGGTCGGGCAAGGAGAGAAAAGAGCTGACGTTTCGAGTCCAGGTGACCCTTTGTCAAAGATTCCAGCATCCTTGGTAATTTGCTTTTAGAACTCAGGAAGCTGTGAAACTTGTTTTGAGTGGAGAACCATGTTGCCCCGTGTCAATCAAGTGGAATAGAACTTGTAAGCAGGCATCTCTGCATTGCTTACAACAAGTAATCCAGCCCGCTGAGCACTGCCAACACACTGGGGGCTTGAACTGTGTGAATGGTAGTTAAGCGCCTATTCAATATCACCATTAGACACCAATTGATCAGAGAACTATTGCTCACATTTAAGTCTGGATTCTGACTTGCTCCTGAAAACAAACCCCACAGAATTACTGATAAAAAAAATGACAGTCACATTAAATGGCCATTATGTCGGACAGATTTCAGGAATGCTGCTACCTTATGTCCATTGAGGCCCAAATGAAGAACTGCCAAATACATTTCAGAGGTGATCGATATAGCTTCAGTCAGCCGCAGACAGCAGCGCTGGCTGAAATATAGAAAAGCAGCAGCAATAAGCCAGGCAGGCACCTGAGACCCATTTAGTAGCGCAATTCTGTTGTTGACTAATTTGGTTATTCCAGGATGAATGCTATCTCATTGATTTGCTGCTGGTACAGAGCTTCAAGCTCGCAAAAAGACAAATAGCTTTTTTTTTTGCAATTCATTCAGAGCGCAGTGTCCATTTGTAAGAGGGTTACGCAGTGATTGATTTCTTTGCGAATGTCATTTGCAAACCCAAACTGTTGTTTTTATCCAGGATTGTACGTATTCAGGCGCGATATTTACACCTGGCTGCCTCGATTTTGGATGAAAAATGTTCCAAGTTCCTTATAACTAATTTGAAGGAACGCAATGCCATGTCTCCTGTTATTAACACTGACAGCCTGAGCTTTGTGAATAGACCCTCAATTGTTTTGTTTTTACCTGCATGATGTATCACACAGCACATTCTGATTGTATTTTGACTATCAGACACCAGTATTTGGAATTGTATTTTTACTGAGGCATTTAATATGATACCATTATCTCTAACTCATTTAGGGTTTCTCTTTGGGTGGTGGGGGAGGTGTGTGGACAGTCCGTGGATTTGCTGTCTCAGTGTTTCCAAGCACGCCGTTGAGAGGTTTAGTGACATGGGCCACGATTCTCCCATCCTGACCCGTAACTTTCCTGGGAAAATCCGTGTGGCCGGCCTTGTTCCGGGATTTGCACGTGTGCGCCCGGAACGCATGCTCACCCCCTAGAGCCAGTGAACAGTCACTGGTCAGACCTCACAGGGAACCAACAGGAAGGCAGGTAAATCATTTAAATCCATCTTTAATACTTTTTAAATGTCTTTTACATTTCATAATCCAGAACGTAGAACATTACAGCGCAGTACAGGCCCTTCGGCCCTCGATGTTGCGCCGACCAGTGGAACCAATCTAATGACCCTCTAACCTAAACTATTCCAATGTTATCCATATGCCTATCCACTGACCATCTGAACGCCCTTAAAGTTGGCCAGTCCCAACTGAATGTCCCACTCCACCAGGAGTACCTCATTCCAGTGGGATTCAGACTGGCTCTCCATGTTCGGGGAGACCCTGCCAGAATGAAGGGGGGGGCAGTCGGGCGGTCGGTTGATGGGGCGGGTGTGCCCCCTGGGCATGGGCACCCTGGCAGTGCCAGCCTGTGCCCCCAGTACTGCCCAAAGGGCAAAGTGCCCATATTCGGGGGGGGGGGGGTGGGCAAACCTTGGCACTACACACCGGGCATTGGGCAGTGCCAAGGGACAGAGTGGGCAGGGCCTAGGGGGCGATTGGTGGGGGTGGGGGGGGTTCCACTGCCACTCTGCAGACAGGGTGAGCCTGGGATGGAGGGAGGGCAGCGATTGGGGCGGGCTGAGGGGGCTGGTCTGCCGGGGGAATCTGCTTCCCGGGGTTGGGGGGAGGGGGAGTCTGACCCCATGGGGATCAGCGGGGGGGGGGGTGTCTACTGGGGTGAGGGGGTGCGGAGATCACCACTGCTGGAGGTGGCGGGGGGGGGGGGGGGGGTGGGCTGGCCCGGGAGTTGCTCTGGGGGTCATGTTGAGGGGGGCTAGAGGGGCAGCACTGTGGGGGCCCTGGGCTGGGCGGCGATCGAGCTGTCCAGCAAACGGGCAGGCCGTCAGATCGGGGCCACTGCGCATGTGCAGAGTTCCAGAACTGTTAAACTCCGGAGCCAATACGCTCCCCCCACCCCGGGTTTTTAATGGGATTCACAACTGGGAACTCCGCAGTGCACAGAGTGTGGAGATTCAGGTGAGAAGCTGAACTGACAAAACAGTTGTGATCCAGAACAGCTTTCCCACAAACTCAGCACTTTTGGGAGGATTTCCCTTTGCCCCTGTACTGGGTAAACCCGTGATTATTCAGCGTCAGCCCTGGGACACGAAGGATAGGTTGGCAAAGCCACAGCTTATGTACTCTGGGTAGGCAGCGTCACAGCTGGGGCAGTGTCCACACTGCAGACTCGCAGGTACAAAGCATGGTTTATGCAGTTAAACATAGAAACCCAGAAGATCGGAGCAGAAGGAGGCCATTCAGCCCTTCGAGCCTGCTCCACCATTCACCTTGACCATGGCTTATCATAGAATTCAATATCCTGATCTCTCCCCATATCCCTCAATCCCTTTAGCCCCAAGAGCGATATCTAATTTCTTCTTGAAATCAGGCAACATTTTGGCCTCAACTACTTTCTGTGGGAGTGAATTCCACACATTCACCACCCTCTGGGTGAAGACATTTCTCCTCACCTCACTTCTAAAAGGGTCAGACTATGAGCCCTAGTCACCATTGGGAACATTCCTTCTGAAACAAACCTGTCTAACCTTCTAGTGGAAACCACAACACAACTAGGAATGTTTGTGGAATTTGTGACAATCTGTTTTAATTTCTATTTGAGGATACATGTCCATTGGACAATCTGAAACCTAAATGAGAAGAACCCCAGCCTCTCTGGATTCTGTAACTTTCTGGAATCTGTTAATGAGTCAGTTTGATTGCTCAGTCTATCAGCAACAGTGCCTTTTGGGCTATTGTGGACCTACATTCTTACTATTTGCAGTGTCAATGTGAGCCTCCTTGTAACTCTAATCAATCAACTTTACTGGGTCTACCACAAAGTGATTTTGTTTCAAATTTCCATCTCGATGCTCTGCAGCTCCAACTCAAGAAGCTCGACATCATCCAGGGTAAATCAGCCCCACTTGATTGACACTTTGGGTGGAATCTTCCGCCTTGGGAATGGTAGAGGGCCAGGGTGGGCCATGCAAAGGCCCATTGACCTTGGGCAAGGATTTTCCGGTCTTGTGGCAAGCATGGCTGGAAAATCCCACCCTTCATCTACAACCGTCGACTCCCTCCACCACCGACACACTGTGTACCATCCACACGACGCACTGCAGCAACTCTCCAAGGCTCCTTCACCTGCAACTCCCCCAAACCTGCAATCTCTACAAGGACAGCAGACACATGGGAACACCACCCCCTGCAGGTTCCCTTCCAAGTCACGCAGCATCCTGGAAACATGTCAACTGTTCCTTCACTATTGATGGATAAAAATCCTGAAACTCCGTCCCTAACAGCACTGTGGGTGTGCCTACACCACGCGGGACTGCAGAGGTTCAAGGAGGAAGCTCATCACCACCTTCTCAAGGGGCAATTAGGGTTGGGCAATAAATGCTGCCCTCGCCAACGACACCCGTACCCCATAAATGATATTTTAAAAATGAGACTCGGAGCTGATGTGAGAAATTATGGGCACAGGGAAGAAATATGAAGAAGTAACCAAAGCTGAACAAGGTCACTTATCCTTTCATTTAACAAAGATCAGAAGATTGATTCTTTTTCCCATCTAAAGATCAATATGATTTTGACAAATAGAAATGTTCAAACAGTTATTGTTCTTGTATTTCCAGAGATTTTGTTACATTCTTCCCACATCACAAACCCTAAAACACATCAATAGTGTTTCTGCTAAACTGCAGACAATGTGGCAGAAGCTCCTGGTGGATCCGGGGTGCACCGCTCTCGTTAACTTTCCAACCAGACATCATCCTCACACTTCCTGGTCTTAGCCCATCAGCCGTGTTTTACTTATCTCCAGCCTCAAGTACTTCTCTGACAAAAGGTCATCCAGACACGAAACATTGGCCCTATTCTCCCCCCACAGATGCTGTCAGACCCGCTGAGATTTTCCAGCTCTTTCTGTTATAGTTTCAGATTCCAGCATCCGCGATAGTTTGCCCTTATCCTAGTGTTCCTTCACTCTCCTTGTTTTCAACTCCCTTAATGTCTCAGATCCTCCCTGTAACCTCCTCCAGGTCCACAGTCGCCTGAGAATTGTAAGAAGCCTCACAACACCAGATCAGAGTCCAACGGATTTATTTGGAATCATGAGTTTTCGGGTGAGCCATGTGAGAACCGAACATTCCTCTGAGTCTGCCCTCCCGTCATGCATCCTCATCTTCCATCGGCCCACCATCAAAGAATTTACCCTCAGTTCTCCAGACCCTGAACTCTAACCTTCCTTCTGAAGGGATTGAAGGAGGAATTTCTTCAGCCAGAGTGGTGAATCTGTGGAACTCTTTGCCGCAGAAGGCTGTGGAGGCCGGGTCATTGAGTGTCTTTAAGACAGAGATAGATCGGTTCTTGATCAATAAGGGGATCAGGGGTTATGGGGAAAAGGCAGGAGAATGGGGATAAGAAAAATATCAGCCATGGTTGAATGGTGGGGCAGACTCGATGGGCCAAGTGGCCTAATTCTGCTCCTGTGTCTTACGGTCTTATGGTCTAAACCACCTCTCCATCCACCTTTCCTCCTTCCAAAAGCTTCATAAACCATATCTCCCTCACCAGGTATCTGGCCACCTTTCCTAATGTTTCCCCTTTTGTCTCGGCATAGCTGTTGGCCTGATTCCATTCACGTGACTTTTCCCAACATGTTTTATGGTGGGTGTTTTTCGCAAGTTGTCATTGAATTCATTCAGTACAGATTCTCCTCGGGGGACTGCCAATTTAATTATACCAAGCGTCAGACACATTTTTTTTAAGAATGCAAATTGGCAAGCAACTAAGAGGAAAAAGAGATCAACATGTGACAAAGTGATAAATTCTGGCACTAATGTGTCACAAGAACCATCTATTTTTACTGTTCTGGGCCCAGCTAGCTTGTTGCGACACTAATTTTGAAACTAACAGGTAGAAAATCTGTAATACATTATCTCCCCGCCTCAGCACATCTCACAGCCCTGATTAGTGAAGTCTAATTATCGCTGTTTACACATTAACAGTTAAAATTGTAGAGGATGCAATTTTTAGGCCAACACAGCAATGGAACTATCATTACTCAGGTATCAGCAACAATACAGTTGGGTGTTGTTGCTGCCGATTACTGAGATATGACTTTCTAAAGGGGAGATTCCTTCAGAAACCAAAGTTTTTTAAAGTGAATATCAATGTATTTCACCGAGGTTCTGATAAATGAGAATAATCTCCTAGGTGCGCTCAGTTAACAGGTTTCAACATTAATCAAGTTCCTTTGCGCCGATGGAGTAGAATTTTAGCCTATACCCTGAGGACACATTTTTCTACATGCTTAGTGCTGAATAAAAAGCCCCTGTGTAAATATCAGCAAGGACAAAAGAGTGAAAGATTTCCTCGAGCTCTGTTATCTGTTGTACGGAAAGGAGGATACGCTGGAGCTACAGTCGATCTGACAAAGTAAAACCCTTTATTGTGGCAAATCCTTCTCCACTTTACAGCGACACTCAAAATGTAAGGAAGGCTTTTCTCATGACCTCTTACAAGCATTCAAAAAAAAAGCAGGGACGTAGCTCAGCTAGATGGTCAACATCTTTCCCCAAATGTAGGGGAGTCTAAAACTAGTTTAAGGTGAGAGGGGAGAGATAGAAAAGGGTCCAGAGGGGTAATTTTTTTCACACAGAGGGTGATGAGTGACTGGAACGAGCTGCCGGAGGTAGTAGTAGAGGCGGGTACAATTTTGTCTTTTAAAAAGCATTTAGACAGTTACATGGGTATAGAGGGATATGGGCCAGACGCGGGCAATTGGGACTAGCTTAATAGTTAAAAAAAGGGGCAGCATGGACAATTTGGGCCGAAGGGCCTGATTCCATGCTGTAAACCTCTAAGACTCTAGGATACAAAGAATGATAGTCACAACTTTTACATTAATTTCTGATAGAGATAGTGAGGATGGATCTCCCACTTTATATTGAAAATAGTTATGTTTGTGTCAGCTGGGGCTCAGGTACTAATACTCTTATTCTCATTTACCAGAAACCCAGTGCTCAGTGAAACACATTAATTTTCACATCAAAACATTCATTTAACTAACAGAAAGCAAAGAGTGGGGTTAAATGGGTGTTTTCTCTGCTTGGTGATCAGTGATTAGTGGTGTGCCTCAGGGATCAGTGTTGGGATCGCAATTGTTTACGATTTACATCGATGGTTTGGAGTTGGGGGCCAACTGTAGTGTGTCAAAATTCACAAATGACACCAAGATGAGCGGCAGAGCAAAGTGTGCAGAGGGTGCTGAAAGTCTGCAAAGGGATATAGATAGTCTGAGTGAGTGGGTGAGGGTCTGGCAGATGGAGTTCAATGTTGGTAAATGTGAGGTCATCCATTTGGGTAGGAATAACAGCAAAATGGATTATTACTTAAATGGTAAAAAATTGCAGCATGCTGCTGTGCAGAGGGACCTGGGTGTCCTTGTGCAGGAATCTCAAGGAGTTGGTTTTCTGGTGCAGTGGGTAATTAAGAAAGCAAATGGAATCTGTGGAATTCCCTGCCCAGTGAAGCAGTTGAGGCTCCCTCATTGAATGTTTTTAAGGCAAGGATAGATAAATTTTTGAACAGTAAAGGAATTAAGGGTTATGGTGAGTGGGGAAGTGGAGCTGAGTCCCCAAAAAGATCAGCCATGATCTTATTGAATGGCGGGGCAGGCTTGAGGGGCCAAATGGCCAACTCCTGCTCCTAGTTCTTCTGTTCTTATTTCTGAAGAAATGCCCCCTCCAGAAAGTCACATCTCATTCATTGACCCCTGAATCAGAGGGTTGTTTTCTCAATAACCATCCCAGAAGCTTGAACATAAGAAGCAAGGCTGGTGTTTCAGTGCAGCACTGTGGGAATGCTGCACTGTTGCCAGCACTGTCTCCTGAATGAGATGTTATACTGAGCACTTGTCTACTCAAACAAGTGCAGAAAATGCTGGAAAATTTCAGCAGGTCTGTGGAGAGAGAATAGGGCCAACATTTCTCCCTTGTCCTCACTTTTTAGCCCACCAGCCTCCACCTTCAAAGGATCACCCTCCGCCATTTCCACCAACTCCAACACAACACCACCACTCAACACATCTTCCCGTCACTCCCTTGTCAGCATTCCGCAGGGACCAATCTCTCCGGGACACTCTGATCCACTGCTCCATCACACCCAAAACCTCACCCCTGCTCACAACACTTTCCCATACAATCATAGAATGTGTAACAGCTGCCCCTTTGCCCCCTCCCTGCTCACCGTCCCAGATCCTAATCACCCCTTTCAGTGCTTCTCACGCACCTCCTTCAGTCTTGTCTACTGCACTCGCTGCTCCCAACATGGTCTACTCCACATCGCAGAGACCAAATGCAGGTTGGGCAACCACTTTGCTGACCACCTACAACCCGCCTGCAAGCAGGACCCAGACCTTCCTCTCACTGGCCATTTCAGCACCCCACCCAGCTCTCCTGTCCACATGTCTGTCCTTGGCCTTTTGCAATGTTCCAGAGAACCCCAGTGCAAACTGGAGAAACAGCACCTCATCTTCGGATTGGCATTTTACAGCCTCCTGGACTGAACATTGAGTTCAACTTCAGAGCTTGAACTCTCCCCACTGCCTTCACCCCATTCCCATTGACTTCATTTCATTTCATCTCAATCTCTATTTTATTGCTCTCCCTCTTCCCACTCTCCCATCACACGCAGTCCTTTACCAAAGCTGTACCTTTGTTTTGCCATTCACGCATTTTGGTCACTTAATGGTCCACTTTCTCCAGGCTCACTTACATTCCCTTTGTCCAATTTCACCACCTCTCCTTAGTCTCACCGTATAAATCTCTGCTGACTCTCTCAGCCCTGACAAAGGGTATTCCAGACTCGAAACGTGGGTTCTATCCTCTCCCCACAGATGCTGTCAGACCGGCTGAGAGATTCCTGCAGTATTTTTGGTTTTATCCCTGCAGTATCCACAGTGTCCCTCAAGCAATCTCGCAGGAACAGATTTATTCGATCATTATCACGTTGCTTTGTTGTGGGAGCTTGTCGAACACAGAATGACAATCGCGATTTGTACATTAGAACAGTGGCTACGCTTCAGAAAAGTATTTCAGAAAACATTTCAAAACGTCCTGAGGTGTGAAAGGTTGAAATAATTGCAAGACTTCCCTCCCTGTTTTTTTTATCACTGCCCTGGAATAGATTTTGCAGAGTGATATCAAACGCCTGGAAACCCAATGTGAAAGATAAATAATTAATCTATGGTGCCTGGTCACGAGTCATGACTTTAAACTTATGACGTCTATAGATCTATTTGAAAATTGATCATGTTGGATTTCGCTACTTCCAGACCTGGGGGTCCTTGTGCACGAGTCGCAAAAACCCAGTCTGCAGGTGCAGCAGGTGATCAGGAAGGCGAATGGGATGCTGGCCTTCATAGTGAGGGGGATAGAATATAAAAGTAGGGAGGTCTTGCTGCAACTGTACAGGGCACTGGTGAGGCCGCCGCTGGAGTACTGTGTGCAGTTTTGGTCCCCTTATTTGCGAAAGGATATATTGGCCTTGGAGGGAGTGCAGAGAAGGTTCACCAGGCTGATACCGGAGATGAGGAGGTTAGCTTCTGAGGAGAGATTGAATAGACTGGGTCTGTACTCGTTAGAGTTTAGAAGGCTGAGGGGGGATCTTATAGAGACTTACAAGATAATGAAGGGGATGGATAGGGTAGAACATAAGAACATAAGAACATAAGAAATAGGAGCAGGAGTAGGCCATCTAGCCCTTCGAGCCTGCCCCGCCATTCAATAAGATCATGGCTGATCTGTTGTGGCTCAGTTCTACTTTCCCGCCCTCTCCCCATAACCCTTAATCCCCTCTCTTATCAAGAACCCATCAACCCGCTTCTTAAAAATATTTAGCAAGGCAGCCTCCACCACTTCAATGGGCAGAGAATTCCAGAGATTCACCACCCTTTGAGTGAAGAAGTTCCTCCTCAACTCCGTTCTAAACCGCCTCCCCTTTATCTTGAGGCTGTGCCCCCTAGTCCTACTGTCTTTTTTGAGCGGGAAGAGCCTCTCCACCTCTATCCTATCCATCCCATTCATCATCTTATACGTCTCAATGAGATCTCCCCTCATTCTTCTAAACTCTAACGAGTACAAGCCTAGTTTATTCAGCCTCTCCTCATAGCTCAATCCCCTCAACTCCGGTATCAGCCTAGTAAACCTCCTCTGCACTCCCTCCAGGGCCAAAATATCCTTGCGCAGGTGCGGCGCCCAAAACTGCACACAGTACTCCAGCTGCGGCCTCACCAATGCCCTATACAGCTGCAGCAAGACCTCCCTACTTTTATATTCAATCCCCCTCGCTATGAAGGCCAGCATCCCATTTGCCTTCCTGACCACCTGCTGCACCTGCAAGCTGGGTTTTTGCGACTCATGCACAAGGACCCCGAGGTCCCTCTGCACCGTCGCCTGCTGCAGTTTTTCGCCACGTAAGTAATAGTCCTTCCTACCATTCTTCCTACCAAAGTGGACCACCTCACACTTGCCAACATTAAATTCCATTTGCCATTTCCTGGCCCATTCGCCCAGCCTATCTAGATCCTTCTGCAGACTCTCCACACCCTCCGCACAATTTGCCTTTCCCCCAATCTTGGTGTCATCAGCAAATTTCGACACCCTGCACTCGGTTCCCTCCTCCAGATCATCTATATAAATGGTAAATAGCTGAGGCCCCAGCACCGACCCCTGGGGCACCCCACTAGTCACCAACCGCCAATCTGAATAGCACCCATTGACCCCCACTCTCTGCCTCCTATTTGACAACCAATCCTCTATCCACGCTAACACCCTACCCCCAACTCCATGTCCCCTGACCTTCTGCAATAACCTCTTGTGAGGTACCTTGTCAAACGCCTTCTGAAAATCCAGAAAGACCACATCCACCGGCTCTCCTCTATCCACTGCCCTAGACACATCCTCATAGAACTCCAGTAAATTTGTCAGACACGACTTCCCTTTAATGAAACCGTGTTGCGTCTGCTCTATCAAGCAGTTCCCTTCAAGATGCCTCGCAATTTCCTCCTTAATGACGGATTCTAACATTTTACCTACCACAGACGTTAAACTAACCGGCCTATAATTCCCCGCCTTTTGCCTGGCACCCTTCTTAAACAACGGCGTAACATTAGCCGTTTTCCAATCTTCCGGCACTTCCCCGGAATCCAGCGACGTCTGGAAAATAACCACCAAGGCATCCACTATCACCTCCGCCATTTCTTTCAGAACCCTCGGATGCATTCCATCCGGTCCTGGGGATTTGTCCACAATCAGCCCCTCCAGTCTGTCGAGCACCACCTCTCTAGTAACAGTAATGTCATTAAGACCCTCCATTCCTACCACCTTTCCATCGCTAACACCCGGCAAATTATTCACGTCCTCCTCCGTGAAGACAGAAACAAAAAAGTTATTCAAGACCTTAGCCATATCCCCATCCCCTACCACTAGCTCCCCTTTCTCATCCTCTAAAGGACCAACGTTCACCCTAGCCAGCCTCTTCCTTTTTATATATTTATAAAAACTCTTGCTATCCTTTTTTATATTAAGTGCTAGCCCAGCCTCATAGCTTCTCCTACCCTCCTTTATCAACTTCTTTGTCAATCTTTGTTGACATTTAAACCTTTCCCAATCCTCTTCTCGCCCACTACTCTTAGCTACTCTAAATTCCTCCGCTTTTAATTTAACACTTTCCTTCACCTCCTTCGTTATCCACGGCTTATTACCTCTCTTCCTACTGTCCTTTTTAACCATCGGAATAAATTTCTGCTGAGCACCAAGAAAGATCTCCTTAAAGATCCTCCACTGCTCCTCAGCAGACCTACCTTCCAACGCACTCCCCCAGTCCACATTCGCCAATTCTTCTCTCATCCTACCGTACTCCCCTCTATTCAAACAAAGTACGCGTGTCCGGGAACCCACTTTCTCCTCCTCCATCTGCACCAGAAACTCCACCATACAATGATCACTCTCTCCAAGAGGATCCTTCACCGCAAGGTCCCTAATTCTACCCGCCTCATTACATAGCACCAGATCCAAGATAGCTCGCTCCCTCGTCGGCTCCAACACACACTGTTCAAGGAAATTATCCCGGCAGCATTCCAAGAACTCCTCCTCGAGCCCACCTCGTCCAACATGGGTCGACCAATCAATATGCAGATTGAAATCTCCCATAACTACTGCCGTCCCATTCCTGCACGCCGCACTTATTTGCGTGTTAACAGCCCGCCCCACCTCCAGATCATTATTCGGGGGCCTATAGACGACACCCACCAGCGTCTTCCTCCCTTTGCTGTTCCTAATCTCCACCCACAACGATTCCACGTTCTGCTCTTTGGCTCCGATATCATCCCTTGCTACCACCTTGATACTATCCTTAATCAGCAGAGCTACGCCACCCCCTCTTTCCTCCTGCCTATCCTTCCTAAACACTTGATAGCCCTGTACATTCATCTCCCAGTCCCTGTCACCCTGCAGCCACGTCTCTGTAATGGCCACCAGATCGTATCCATTTGTGTCGATCTGCGCCACCAGCTCATCCACTTTATTCCGAATGCTTCGTGCATTCAGATAAAGCGCTTTCATCCCAGCCTTCACCTGGACCCTATTTGCTGTAACGCCACCAATTGGTACATCCTCGGCCTCTTCCCTTACCTGTACCCTATCCTTAACTTTAGACCTCGTAGCGTCACCTACCCTCGCACCCTCCCCCCCCCTAATTAGTTTAAAGCCCTGTCTACAGTCCTCTTTACTCGATTCGCCAACACTCTGGTCCCAGCACGATTCAGACCAACCCCATCCCGCCCGAACAAGTCCCACCTACCCCAATACTGGTGCCAATGCCCCATAAATTCGAACCCATTCCTCCCACACCAATCCCTGAGCCACCCATTCACTTCCTTTATCCTGTCAATCCTACGCCCGTCTGCACTCAGTTCAGGCAGTAGCCCAGAGACGACCACCTTGTCGGTTCTACTTTTTAATTCCATTCCCAGCTTCTCATACTCCCTCCCCAGATCCTCAGTCCGCACTTTGCCTACGTCGCCGGCACCCACATGTACTACAACGACCGGGTTCTCACCCTCCCACTCCAGGTTCCTCTGCAGCCCAGCTGCGACATCCTGTACCCGAGCACCAGGCAGACAACACACCCTTCTGTGCACTTTGTCATTGTGACAAAGGACAGTGTCAATACTCTTCACCCCACTATCTCCAATCACTACTACGTTCCTTTTCCCCTTCTCTTTGCCTATGTCCTGCTGCATCACTGTACCGTGTGCAGTTTGCTCACCAACCTCACCTGCCTCGTCCTCTTCCAGAGTGGAAGCAAGAACCTCAAACCTGTTATGCAGATTAAGAGGCTGAGGCCTCTGCTCCTCACCCCCCTTCCTCCTCCTCCCAGCAGCCCCCTTTTGTCCCTGACCCTTAGATTTAGCCAGTCTAGGGGCACCCTCTCTCCCCCTGATGAGCCTCAGTGTCTGTAGCTCAGAGGCCAGCTCATCCACCTTGAGCTGGAGCTCCTCCAGCAACCTGCACTTACTGCAGACATGGTCACTGGGAAGGACCCTGGGGTCCGCCAGTTCCCACATCATACAGAAACCACACATCACATGCCCCTCCATTATTCACTGTAATTTTTTATGGGGAAAAAAATTTTTTCCTTGTTTCTTGCTGTAGCAGTTTTGAAAAAATTTTTTTTCCTTGTTTTTTTTTCAAACAAACTCACCTGGCCTTTTTTCCTCCAAGCCCTTTTTGATATTAAGCCCTATTAACTCACTCTGCTTCCCCCTCACTCCGCTGCCCGCTGTCTACACCAGGCCTCCTTTTTAAACCTGGTGCTGATTTAAAGCAGGCTGGTCCACAAATGCCTTTTCACCACACCCTCAGAATTCTTAAAGCAGTAAATACAATAAATAAATGCTTTAAACAGTTCTACAAAGAGTAAAGTGCTTTAAACTTATTTTAAACAGGTTTTTAACAGGTAAAATCTTAGCTCTCTCTCTCTCTCTCTCAGCTCCAGCAGGTAGAGAGATTCTTCCCACTTAGAAAGGAAAACAGAACTAGGGGGCACAGTCTCAAAATAAGGGGGGGGGTGCAGTTGAGAACGGAGTTGAGGAGGAACTTCTTCACTCAAAGGGTGGTGAATCTCTGGAATTCTCTAACCATTGAAGTGGTGGAGGCTGCCTCGCTAAATATATTTAAGTCACGGGTAGGCAGGTTTTTGACAGACAGGGGAATTAAGGGTTATGGGGAGAAAGTGGGAAAGTGGAACTGAGCCACTTCAGATCAGCCATGATCTTATTGAATGGCGGGGCAGGCTCGAAGGGCCAGATGGCCTACTCCTGCTCCTATTTCTTATGTTCTTATGTCAGATACAAGAAGAAAGTTAGGTTGATTGGCTACGCTAAATTGATCCAAGTATTAGTGGGAATTAGCAGGGTAAATATATGGGGTTACGGGAATAGGGCCTGGGTGGGATTGTGGTCGGTGCAGACTCGATGGGCCGAATGGCCTCCTTCTGCACTGTCGGGATTCTATGATTCAATGATTCTATGATTCGGACGCATGGCCCTCACAGTGCAGAGCTCAAACATGGTGTCAAGGAGATTTACAAGGAATTGCATTAAAATTGTATATTCCTATTCCCACAGTCACAAGGCATTGATGGGGAGTGATATCACTCAGCCTATCTTAATTCACCCAGCCAAAACAAACCCACCCATGCCCCCCAACATTTCATTATTTCTTCATTGATTCCATAGATTTCATCCACATCATTCTGTTACAAAATCCATTGCAAAGAACTTCCTGATATTAGCCCTCAAATTGCCTTTTATGAATTTGAGCTAGTTTTCCTTATCCAACTTGTTACGGCGGCACAGTGGTTAGCCCTGCCGCCTCACAGCACCAAGGACCTGGGTTCGATTCCCGGCTTGGGTCACTGTCTATGCAGAGTCTGCATGTTCTCCTCATATCTGCATGGGTTTCCTCCGAGTGCTCCAGTTTCCTCCCACAGTCCAGAAGACGTGTTGGTTAGGTGCATTCGCCATGTTAAATTCTCCTTCAGTGGACCCGAACAGGTGCCGGAGTGTGGTGACTAGGAGATTTTCATTGTAACTTCATTGCAGTGTTAATGCAAGCCTACTTTGACGCTAATAAATAGGCTTAAAGTATTGTGGAATAACTTTTTCAGCACCATTTACTCTCTTCGTTATCATAATACGAACAGAAAAACTCAGGTAGCAGAAGGAGGAGGCCATTCTGCCCCTCGAACCCACTTCTTTATTCAATAAGATCATGGCCAATCTGTTTGAGTTTTGAGCTCTACATTCCCATCAATCCCTAAAAACATTTGATTCCCTTGCTTAACAAGAATCTACCTAACTCTTGCCTTAAAAGTATTCAATGGCCCCGCCTCCTGAGGCAGCGAGTTCCAAAATCACACATCCCTCGGAGAAAAAAAGTTCTTCTCAACTCTGTCCTAAAACGGTGACTCTTAATTTGAAAGTAATGTCCCCCTAGATAGGTATAAGATGGGTATAGGGGGAAATTGGCCAAAAGCAGCAAATTGGGACTAAAATAATGGTTAAAAAAGGGATTGGATGGGGCTTTATAACTCTATGGGATTCGAACCTGGGCCCCCAGATAATTACCTCAGGCCTCTGGATTCTTAGCCCAGCTACAATACCAATACGCCACAACATCTCTTTTGACTAGTTGCAACTTCCAAAGGTTTAACTTGCCACCTCCAAGTGGCAATGACCAACTGAGCCACCGAGTTGCTGCTTGACAGCTGTTTGTGGTGGCTAATCTAGGCGGGCACTTTGGGGCAAGGGTGGGGGGGGTGGGGTGGGGGCACTGTCCCATCACCACTCCCATTGCTTGGGTGGGACAGTGGACTGCGCTCCTGCCAGCTGCTCCCTCCTGGCGTCCTGGGTGGATATTGACCCCACAACAAGCGCGACTGGAATTGGTTAGCTGGCCATTCCTCCTTCATTGTTCCCATGGGGAACCTGCTGTTTGCAAAACGCTGGGATTCCCGAACATTGCCATGGGGGAAACACGTTTTAGGACTGGTTGTCTCTGAAGTGCTTTGGGACATTCTGAGCTCGGGAAAGGCACTGAGGATTTCCCCAGGATAGAAATGCCAACTACTAGAGGGCATGGGTTTAAAGTAAAAGGGGGGCAGTTTATAGGAGATGTGAGAGGTAAGTTTTTTTACACAGAGGGTGGTCAGTGCCTAGAATGCACTGCCAGGGGAGGTGATAGAAGCAGATAAAATAGTAACGTTTAAGAAGCATCTTAACAGATGCTTGAATGGGCAGGAAATAGAGAGATACGGACCATGTAGGGGCAAAAGTTCTTTAGTTTAGAAATGCATTATGTGTCAGCACAGGTTTGATGGGCCAAATGGCCTATTCCTGTGCAGTTCTGTTCCTTGTCCTTCGATTATTTTGGCCAAAGGATAAACTCAGATGCTGAACTCAGATGCAGTGTTAATAAAACCAGCCTGTGTGAAAATATACAAAATCCAGAGGAAGCTGGAATCTGAAACCAGAACACAGGATACAGGGAAAACTCATACTGAGTTAAAATGGCAGCACCGGGAAGGTCGGGGTCCTGCTTGTGGGCTGGCGAAGGTGTTCCACAACACCAGCCACGCCAGCCCGCGTTTAGCCCTCCCTGGTGTAGAGGAGGCCACACTGGGAGCAGCGAATACAATCACCCAAATAGAACGAGGAGACAATGAAACGCCGCTTCACCTGAAAGGAGTGTTTTGGGGGCCCTGAATGGTGAGGATAGAGGTGGGGGGGAAAGGAGCAGGTCATACACCAGGAGGTACCTGTGAGGAGGAGGTGGGGATTTGGAGTGATGGAGGAGTGGACCAAGGTGTCACAGAGGGAACAGTCCCAGCAGACTGACGGGGTGAGGGGGGGCAGGGGAGTGTGTTTCATGGTGGCCTCAGGCTGAAATGGTGGAAGATGGTCCTTTGAAAGTGGAGACCAGTGGGGTGAACAGTGAGGACAAGGGGGACTCGATCATGATTCTGGGAGGGGGTGGAGGGGGTGAGAGCAGACATGCGGTCAATGGGTCAAACCTGGCTGAGCGCCCTGCCCCCCCACGGGGTGTGGGAAAATCTCAGTTACGGAGAAAAGTGGACATCCATTTTCAAAGGTGGCATCATCAGAAGCAGTGTGATGGAGGCAGAGAAACTGCTTTCACTAATGTCTTTCAGTGAAGGAAATCTGCCATCCTCACCCGGTCTGGCCTACATGTGACTCCAGACCCACAGCAGTGTGATTGACTCATAACTACCCGCTGAAATGGCCAAGAAAGACACTCTGTGATGGGCAATAAATGCTGGCCCAGTGACACCCACATCTCATGAAACCCTATCTCAGTCTAAAGTATACGCTGATATTTAAGAACATAAGAACATAAGAACATAAGAAATAGGAGCAGGAGTAGGCCATCTAGCCCTTCGAGCCTGCCCCGCCATTCAATAAGATCATGGCTGATCTGTTGTGGCTCAGTTCCACTTTCCCGCCCTCTCCCCATAACCCTTAATCCCCTCTCTTATCAAGAACCCATCAACCCGCTTCTTAAAAATATTTAGCGAGGCAGCCTCCACCACTTCAACGGGCAGAGAATTCCAGAGATTCACCACCCTTTGAGTGAAGAAGTTCCTCCTCAACTCCGTTCTAAACCGCCCCCCTTTTATCTTGAGGCTGTGCCCCCTAGTCCTACTGTCTTTTTTGAGCGGGAAGAGTCTCTCCACCTCTATCCTATCCATCCCATTCATCATCTTATACGTCTCAATGAGATCTCCCCTCATTCTTCTAAACTCTAACGAGTACAAGCCTAGTTTATTCAGCCTCTCCTCATAGCTCAATCCCCTCAACTCCGGTATCAGCCTAGTAAACCTCCTCTGCACTCCCTCCAGGGCCAAAATATCCTTGCGCAGGTGCGGCGCCCAAAACTGCACACAGTACTCCAGCTGCGGCCTCACCAATGCCCTATACAGCTGCAGCAAGACCTCCCTACTTTTATATTCAATCCCCCTCGCTATGAAGGCCAGCATCCCATTCGCCTTCCTGACCACCTGCTGCACCTGCAAGCTGGGTTTTTGCGACTCATGCACAAGGACCCCGAGGTCCCTCTGCACCGTCGCCTGCTGCAGTTTTTCGCCCCGTAAGTAATAATCCTTCCTACCATTCTTCCTACCTCAGTCTCTCTGTCGAGGAAGAATCGCTGCGGCGATTGTTATGGATCCCCCAGATTTCTCTCACCGTGGATCCCCAGAGTCACCAAACGAGCCGAATATATCTTTGGGCGTGGCACAGAAACATCAGAACAAATATTCAGAGGGTTAACTAATCTTCATAACATGCAGCAAAATGTTTCCTGGACTATTCCGTTCACAGTGTTACCCTGTGAAACACACTGCTAAATTCACCCTGTTTGTAATGAGAATTGGCTGCAGACTTCTGATCGCGCATCGGGAGGCAATGGCCCTGTGGTATTACCGCCAGACTAATTAATCCAGAAACTCAGTTAATGTTCTGGGTTCGAATCCCGCCATGGCAGATGGGGGAGTTTGAATGCAATAAAAAAAATCTGGAATTAAGGAGCGACTGATAACCGTGAAACAGTGTTAATGGTGGCTTAAAAACCCACAGGTTTCACTAATGTTCTTTAGGGAAGGAAATCTGCCGCCCTTACCTGGTCTGGCCTAGATGTAAGCCCAGATTTATAGCGACTCCCAACAGCCCTCCAAGGGTAAGTAGGGATGGGCAATAAATGCTGGCCAGCCAGTGACACCCATGTCCATGAATGAATAAAAAAAATTGTCTAAAGGACATTTGAAGGTAGCGTGTCTTTATAAAAAACAAGCTCTGTTAAAGCAGTCCCATGGAACCGAGTTACTACATGTACAAAAATGGAGTTTAGATCAAACCAGGTGAACAAGAGGAGTTCATATTTATCTAATGACAACCTAAAGGGTGCACTTTTACATTTGCTGACACAGATTCTATCACAAACTAAAAACGAAAATAATAAAGTCTGTTCTGAAGGGATTTGGTTCTCCAATTCGATGTGGGAACTTTATGACAAGAAAATAATTAATTTTATGCTGGATTCAGTGTTTACTTACAATCACTGACAGGTTGCCCTTTTGGAATTACAATAGCTCTTGGCATTAATAGTTATTTTCCTTGTCACACTCAGAGATGGATGAAGTGTCAGGTGTTGCTACAGATTGGGAATGAGAATCGAGTCTCTCCTTTGGTGTGAGCTTTATCTGAACAGGACGTGTGGAGTTTACAAGGTGTACTGTCAGGATATTAAAAGGAGCAATTTTAACATTGGGTGATGGTGTAGATTGGACATTACCAATTGGCCTATCCATTATACAACTCCCTTCAGTTAAATTTCCATTACAAACAAGGTATAGCAACAGGCAGCACAGTGGTTAGCACTGCTGCCTCACAGCGCCAGGGACCTGGGTTCAATTCCAGCCTCAGTTTGGCCGTGTCGAGTCTGCACGTTCTCCCCGTGTCTGCATGGGTTTCCTCCGGGTGCTCCGGTTTTCTCCCGCACTCCAAAGATGTGTGCGTTAGGTGGATTGGCCGTGCTAAATTGCCCCTTAGTGTCCAAAGGTGTGTAAGTTAGGGGGATTGTGGGGTAAATGTGTGTGGTTACAGTTGATCTTTCTCTACACCCTAGCTATGACTGTAACACTACATTCTGCATTGTCTCCTTTCCTTCTCTATGAATGGTATGCTTTGTCCGTATAACACGCAAGAAGCAATACTTTTCACTTTTGCGCGGTGGGGATTCTATGATTCTGTTCTATGATTCTAACCTAGGATAGGACCCCAATGTGGATTAGCAGGTTAGAACAAAGAACAAAGAACAACCCAGCACGGGAAACAGGCCCTTCGGCCCAACGAGCCCGCGCCGCCGCATCGCCCTACACCTATTCTACCCTGCGTGTCTACGAATGGGACCCCTGACTTAGCCAGATTCAGGGGAGAATAGTGTCAATTTGGTGGAAACCAATTAGCCTAAGAGCACATCTTTGGGGTGTGGGAGGAAACCGGAGCGCCCGGAGGAAACCCACGCAACCACAGGGAGAATGCGCAAACTCCCACAGACACAGGCCCAAATCCATGTATCTGCACAGCTAGCAGTGCTAGTCACTGAGCTGTTGTGGAGCCCGTCTATCGGTCCAGGATCAAGCACACACACCGACATGAAGTACTAGGCCACTCCTGGACTTCCAAGAGCAGCCCACACACGACCCGCCGTGTGCATGCCCCTCGCTTGACACGAGGTGGACCTCCACCTGTGGAATAAAGACAAAAAATATTAATCATACAGCCTGCCCTTCCGGTGTCTCCCGAGGTTTAACCCTATTTAATAGCCCCTACCATATCCCTCCATTCTCGTTTCACTCATGTGCCTATCTAACTGCATCTTAAACGAGTCCAACGTTCCTGCCTCCACCACCCTACTCGGTAGCGCATTCCAGACCCCCACAACTCTCTGCGTAAAGAACCTTCTTCTTACCTCCAAATTATACCTCCCCCCCCTCACCCTTAAGTGATGACCTCTTGTGTTCGTACCCAGTCTAGGGAGCAGTCTCTCACTATTAACTCTATCTATTCCCTTCAGTATCTTATATACTTCTATCATGTCCCCCCTCAATCTCCGTCTTTCCAAGGAGAATAGCCCCAGTTTCTTCAGTCTCTCCTCGTAACCCAGTCCCCCCATGCCAGGCAACATCCTGGTAAACCTCCTCTGCACCCTTTCCAGAGACTCCACGTCCTTCCGGTAGTAAGGTGACCAGAACTGGACGCAGTACTCCAAATGCGGTCTAACCAATGTTCTGTATAACTGAAGCATTAGACGGCAGCTTTTATACTCTAAGCCCCTTCCCATAAAGGCTAACATCCCATAAGCCTTCCTAACAACGTTCTCCACTTGTGACGCAACCTTCATGGATTTGTGAACCTGCACTCCCAGGTCCCTCTGTATGTCTATACTCCTAATCGGCCTACCTTTTATCACATAGCTCCTCTCTGCATTATTCCTTCCAAAATGCATCACCTCGCATTTGTCAGGATTAAATGCCATCTGCCACCTATCTGCCCACTGCACCAACCTATCTATATCCTGTTGTATCACCTGACAATCCAGTTCTGTACCCGCCAACCCTGCCATCTTGGTGTCATCAGCAAACTTGCTGATCACACCACCTACTCCCTCTTCTAAGTCATTTATGTAGACTACAAAGAGGAGAGGTCCCAGTACCGAGCCCTGCGGCACACCACTGGTCACTGGCCTCCAGCCCGACAAGGTACCCTCCACAACTACCCTCTGTCTCCTATTTCCCAACCAGTTCTCAATCCACCTAGCTACCTGGCCTCGTATCCCATGCGCCTTAACCTTTTCTACCAGCCTACCGTGAGGGACTTTGTCAAACGCCTTACTGAAATCCATATAGATGACATCAACGGCTCTCCCATCGTCAACCGTTTTTGTCACCTCCTCAAAGAATTCCACCAGATTCGTAAGGCAAGACCTCCCTCTAACAAAGCCATGTTGCGTATCCCTAATCAGATCGCAACGCTCCAAATGCTCATACAACCTACCCCTAAGTATTTTTTCCATTAACTTCCCTACCACCGACGTCAAACTCACCGGCCTATAATTCCCAGGGTTATCCCTACTACCTTTTTTGAACAACGGGACCACATTTGCTACCCTCCAGTCTTCTGGGACCTCACCTGTGTCCAAAGAAGAGACAAAGATGTGTGCCAGAGGCCCAGCAATTTCATCTTTCACCTCCCTAAGCAGCCTGGGATAAATACCATCAGGCCCCGGAGCTTTATCCGTCCTTACGCTACCTAAAAGCCCTAGCACTTCCTCTCTCGTAATAACTATATCCTGCAACTGCACCTCCGCTCCCTCCAAGAGACCGCACGATTCCGAACCCCTCTCCTTCGTGAATACCGACGCAAAGTATTCATTCAGGAGCTCCCCCATTCCCTCCGACTCAATACACAACTCTCCACTCTTGTCCCTAAGAGGACCAATTTTCCCTCTAACTACTCTCTTGCCTCTAATATAGGAATAAAATGCCTTAGGATTATCCTTAATCCTACCGGCCAAAGCCATCTCATGCCCTCTCTTCGCCCTTCTAATTCCCCTTTTTAGCTCCCTCCTACTCTCTCTATATTCCTCCAGCGCACATTCCGTACCCATTTGTTTTGACCTAACATACGCCTCCCTCTTCTTCCTGACCAAGTCTTCAATATCCCCCGTTTGGTTCAGACCAAAGAAAGGGTTATCAGGATAATGAATTGAAAACCTAGTCAAATTAGTCAGTTTTACTAAGACTATTTAATTAGGAGAGAAATGTGAATGGGTGGAGGAAATTCAAGAGTCTCGAACCTTGGCAATTGGAATCTCAGTGGAGATTGGGTCTAAATTAGCAGTTTATCCATCTGTGGGTTCAAACTGAACTGCGTTTGAACAACGTGACATATCCCAGATTGAAACAGGAAATGTCTGCAATACTCAGCAATGCAAACAGTATCTTTGATTTGATTTGATTTAGTTTATTCTTGTCATGTATTAGTATACAGTGAAAAGTATTGTTTCTTGCGTGTTATACGGACAAAGCATACCATTCATAGAGAAGGAAAGGAGAGAATGCAGAATGTAGTGTTACAGTCATAGCTAGGGTGTACAAAAAGATCAACTTAGTGCGAGGTAGATCCATTCAAAAGTCTGATGGCAGCAGGGAATAAGCTGTTCTTGAGTCGGTTGATACACGTCCTCAGACTTTTGTATCTTTTTCCCAATGGAAGAAGGTGGAAGAGAGAATGTCCTTGATTATGCTGGCTGCTTTGCCAAGGCAGTGGGAAGTGTAGACAATGAGTTATTATGGGAGTGTGGCGAAAACCCTATCTTTGTAGCTATGTAGGGTTTCCATCACACTCCGTATGAGGCAGCAGAGAAGAATGATAAATAATGGAGAAGAAGTTCTCCATCAACGAAGATGCAGGGGGCAGCAGGCGGTAAAGAAGGCAAATGGTATGTTGGCCTTCATAGTGAGAGGTTTCGAGTACAAGGGCAATGATGTATTGTTACAATTATACAGGGGCCTTGGTGAGGCCACACCTAGAGTATTGTGGGCAGTTTTGGTCTCCTTTTCTGGGGAAGGATGTTCTTGCTCTCGAGGGAGTGCAGCGAAGGTTTACCAGGCTGATTCCGGGGATGGCGGGACTGATGTATGAGGAGAGATTGACCAGGTTAGGATTGGTTTCACCGGAGTTCAGACAAATGAGGGGGGATTTCATAGAGATTGATAAAATTCTAACAGGACTAGACAGGGTAGATGCAGGGAGGGTGTTCCCAGTGGTGGGGGAGTCCAGAACCAGGAGTCACAGCCTGAGGATTCAGGGTAGATCATTTAGGATGGAGGTGAGGAGACATTTCTTCATCCAAAGAGTGGTGAGCCTGTGGAATTCATTCCCACAGGAAGTAGTTGAGTCGGCTGGATATAGCACTTGGGGCAAATGGGATCCAAGGTTATGGAGAGAAAGCAGGATTAGGCTATTGAGTTGGATGATCAGCCATGGTCTTAATGAATAGTGGGTCAGGCTGGAAGGGCTGAATGGCCTCCTCCTGCTCCTACCTTCTATGTTTCTATGACTTTAGTTCAGGAGAATGAGATTTGTCTCCAAATGTTAAGCAAGGCCTGACACTGGGTGGGATTTTATGGTCTCGCTTGGGTGAGACTGGAAATGCCCGCCCGAGGTCGATGGAGATTTCCGGCCATTCTGTTTCTGGGTGGACGAGGGGATAGAGTTCCGGTGATTGAGGCAAGACAATATCGCAACATTTTGCTTGGATTCAGAAATTGTTTCTTCTTATACGCTGTTACCTGGGGAGGTGTTGGCGCAGTGGCATTGTCATTGGAACCAGGGTAATGCTCTGGGGACCCAAGTGTAAATCCCACCATGGTGGATGGTGACATTAGAATTCAATAAAAAAACACTGACAATTGTAAAAACCGATCTGGTTCCTGAATGTCCTTCAGGGAAGGAAATCTGCCGTCCTTAGCTGGTCTGGCCTATCCTACACGTGACTCCAGACCCACGGCAATGTGGTTGACTCTTAACTGACCTCTGAATTGGCTGAGCGAGATTAGGGGCAATTAGGGATGGGTTACAAATCCTGGTCCCCGCCAGCAATGCCCACACCCCATGGAAGAATTCTTTTCAAGAGGTGTAATTGTTGAAGCTAATCTCACTGACTGTTTGTCACACCAGGGACCACATTTTGGTCATATTATGTTATTATGGGAGTGTTAGCCATAGGATTGGCTAAATCGGCTAAATGGATTTTTAGGATCCAGCACCATTTTCCGTGGTAGTGTTTCATTTCTCTGATGAGTATCGTCCATGGAAGCTGAGAGGTCACCAGGCAACTGAAAGGTAAAGCAAGACCAGAATATTTATAAACCTTATTCCTTGTAACAAAGTAACATGAACATGGACGGAACATTGGGAAGGAGGGTGAGAATGCTGCCAATCCAGCCCTGTCTTCATAGAAACATAGAAGATCGGAGCAGGAGGAGGCCATTTGGCCCTTCGAGTCTGCTCCACCATTCATCACCATCATGGCTAATTGTCCAACTCAATAGCCGAATTCTGCTTTCCCCCCATAACCTTTAGTCCCACTGGCCCCCAAGTGCTATATCCAGCCGCCTCTTGAATACATTCAATGTTTTGCCATCAATTTCCAATCGAGCGTTTTTAGAGTTTTCTATAGCTTTTGTTAAATTGGGGACAGATTGGGGGGATGAATCTTTCCATCGACGCTGCATTTGCCCAATTATTGTTCAATAAAAATGCAATGGCAGCAAAAGAATATAGTGATCGTTTGATGTACAAATGGCTGTCACAGAGTAGACGCTACAGGAGAAGAAATATAGCCAGAATTACAACAAAGTCAGGCACAAAGTCATTTTTCAAACTCTTTGTTTCCCTCATTATCAGCGCACTGGACCATTGCGGAAGAAAAACCAGGGTTCTTGGATGTAAATCTGGGGCGTTTTACAACACGGCGTGGCAAAGTCAGAGCCCTTCCGTTTGAAATGACAAAGTGTTAGAGGTTCCAAACGCAGCAGAAGCCATTTGAAACAGTGACCTGTGCCGTGGAGATATGTGACTGTCATCTATCACCACATTTCAAAAAGAAACAGGATGATTCTCACATAAATCACAAAGGCAGCCAAAATAATCCAGCATTTCGGAACAGCTGCACACTTTGAAACTTATTTACACCTCACACACCAGGTTGTGAGAGAGAAGGAAAGTTTATATTCATTCCGGTAAAAATTTATTACAACACGCAACTATTTTCATAAAATTATTCCATTCGTATGAAACATATTATTGAAGAACTCCGTTATTAATGTCTGCTGGAAACCCCCTCACCTTGCCCGTGGGGCAGGAACAGATGAATTTGGTGAGTCCTGTCTTTTCCCTGTAGGGTGGTGAGTGTCTGGAATGAGCCGCCAGAGGCAGTAGTAGAGGCGGGTACAATTTTGTCTTTTAAAAAGCATTTAGCCAGTTACATGGGTAAGATGGGTGTAGAGGGATATGGGCCAAATATGGGCATTTTAGATTAGCTTAGGAGTTTTAAAAAGGGGTAGCATGGACAAGTTGGGCCGAAGGGCCTGTTTCCATGCTGTAAACCTCTATAACGCGATGAATGGATTTCTCCAGCCGCGCTGGTCTAGAAGCCAGAAATTCCTGCCCGACCATCAACGGGGTTTCGCATTGAAGTGGAGAGAAGCAACAGTGCTTTTTCCCTCTCTGGAATTGGAGTTTCTGTTCTCTGTGTGGCAGTTTTTGGAAACCTCCGAAGGTTAAGTTTACCTCTTTGAAATTTGGCAGTTTTGAAAATCCCTCTACAAATAGCTGGCCTGGATTTCTGTCCATAGGTGTTACAAAGCTGAAGACTTAGCATCTCGTGACCGTACTTGCATTTTGTGCTAAGTCTGAAGGATGTGTGTCTATGGGAAGGTGTTTAACTTGGAACAGCAGAGATAGCTCGCTGTTAAGAGTTATACGGTGTCATGTTTACATCTTGTTATTGGTAAAGGTTATGCTAATTATTTTATTATATTTTAACTTTGTTCGTAAGTAAACTTTGTTTGAGTAAAGCTCCCTAGTGGGTCACTTGAATCATACCTGGAGTGAAACACCTTATGCTCCCCCTGATGCCAAAATCTAATGTAAAACTTAGGGTCTAGGCTAACTTCACAAAACACCTTGGAGTTTTTGGCTTGGTCTGAACACTCTCTTGTACTGTTTTTCGGGATCGCACAATTTTATCGAGATTCATGTTAACCTCCAGCTCCAAAATAGTAAACAGGTGTTTCTTTGAGAGTATCAATACCAGCACACTGATAGGTTAATAAATCATTCCCATACTCCTGACCAATCAGGAGCATTATTGGTGTCAAAATCCACTACCTCCAGGGCGAATAAATTCCCTCCACAGTCGCGGCTGTTTATTCCGCTGCTTTGTGACACACTTCTTCAACATAACCCAACCCCAAAAACACGTCAATTTTCTCACCGGGTTGATAGTGAGGAGTTGGCTCTCTGAAAGGTGTGTCAAGGTTAGGCTGGAATAGGACTCACTCGATCCAGAATTCAATCCGTTTCCTGTCTCCCTGCTACTTAAACCATCGTTCATCCCCAGATATCTCAGGGCCAGGAATCAACCTGAATCAAAGCAGCTCCACTCACTTCCAGGACTGAACTAGCCTAATTTATCCTTTAATAGCCCCCACTTACTTTTTCTTTCCTTTATTCTTTATTGGGAGGAGGGTGTCACTGGCTGGGCCCACATCTATCACCCACTCCCAATTACCCTTGAACTGAGTGGTTTGTTAGGCCAATTTTGTTTTTCTTTATTCTTTCTTGCGATGTGGGCATTGTCGGAAAGGCCAGCGTTTATTGCCCATCCCTAATTGCCCTTACATGGTGGAGTAGCACCCCACAACATTTCGGAGGGTGTTTAAGAGGCCGGATATAGCGCTTGGGGCAAATGCGATCAAAGGTTATGGGGAGAAATCAGGATTGGACAATTGAGTTGGGTGATCAGCCATGATGGTGATGAATGGTGGAGCAGGCTCGAAGGGCCAAATGGCCGCCTCCTGCTCCGATCTTCTATGTTTCAATGTTTCGATGTCATATTGCTGTGAACCTGGAGTCACAATCTAGGCAAGACCGGGTAAGGAGAGTAGATTTCCTTTCCTAAAGGGCATCATTTAACCAGATGGGTTTTTGCAACACTTGGTGATTACCGAGTCAAGCTCTGTACTCCAGAGTTACTCACTGAACTTAAGTTCCACAATTGCCACAGTGGAATTCGAACTAGAGCATTAACCACGGCCTCTGGATTATTTATCCAGTGATAGTATCACTGCACCACCATCGTCTAACTGTGCAATTATGAACAAAAGATCCAGAGGGGCTGGAAACCTCTCCGTTCCACCGTTCCAGTACAGTCCCTGTACCTCCAGATTTATACTTGCTGAGTTATCTATCAATTTTTGGAGTCAGTATTTTACAGACACATCGGTCAACATCTTAAATGATGTATTAACATTTCACAAGAAAGCAAATTTCTATTTTTACTGTGTTTACAGTATCCCCCCCCACCCCACCTCAGCTAACAGGATCTGATCAGTTGGATCAGGGTTCCCTGTCTCAGATCGAGGTGGGACTGGAGATTGAATCAGTTTGGAAATACTTTCTTCAATGTTGGGTTGCAGACAAACACGAGGCAGCAAAGTTTTAACACGAGCTGATGCTTCCTGACAGTCACCACTAGAAATATTTTGACTCACTGTTTATCGGCCAAGAATTTTTCAAGGTATATTCCCTGAGAAGGGAGAGGAAAGGCGAACAAACCCAAAACTCCCTGAATGAAAAAGGAGATAGAAATTAAGATAAGAAAGTAAAAGCGTGTTTATGCCAGGCCATTTGGCCCACAATCCCACCCACAATCCTATTCCCATGCATTTACCCTGGTTAGTCCCCCCGACACGAAGGGGCAATTTAGCATGGCCAATCCACCTAACCCACACATCTTTGGACTGTGGGAGGAAACCAGACCACCCAGAGGAAACCCAAGCAGACACAAGGAGAATGTGCAGACACTGCACAGCCAGCAACCCAAGCCGGGCATTGAACCCATGTCCCTGGCGCTGTGAGGCAGCAATGCCAACCACTGTACCTCCATACCACCCCTCCTCTTTCTTGTGTCTTCTTCAGCTTGTCTGTTCTGCCCTGGTGGACTCAGCAACTGCTACTGCGCAGTTTGGACTGATCCGTGACCTTTCATATCTTCCACCGAAGCTTGGTGCAGATTTCACAGCCTTGGTTTGCTTTTTGGTTTCTATAGAAGCTGGAAAATCCGGTTTTGTTTCCAGCTGTAACCTTCCTGCTTTCCTTTCAGCCTCATTTTCAATTCAGCTCCCGCTTTGAGGACAATATTCTTCAAAAACAGAGAAATTAAGTTTAGAAATACAGTTTCGCTCACAAATCCATCGATCTGGAAGCTGGAAACATATCCGGGCAAACCAGCTAGTAAGGGGTCCTGGAATGATGCAAGCTAACTGAGACACCCTTCTTAGAAAGCTTCAATAACTCCCCAATATTAATCCTGCTTCTGTAATTTGCAGCTAAAATTGCATAAGTGTGGGTACAGTGCTAACTTTACTTTTACTGATTCCACTGGCTGCCTGGAGCGGGGACACATCGAAACCCAGTGGAGTTAAATTAGTGACGTGTGGATGTTTTTTGTAAATGAATTTTATGGGACATGGGTGTCGCTGGCTGGCCAGCATTTATTGCCCATCCCTAGTTGCCCTTGAGAAGGTGCTGGTGAGCTGCCTTCTTGAATCGCTGCATTCCCCTGTGGTGTAGGTACACCCACTGTGCTGTTAGGGAGGGCGTTCCAGGATTTTGAATCAACGACAGTGAAGGAACGGCGATAGATTTCAAAATCCCTCACCAACTCTTACAGAAAGCATTCTTTCTGGTTGTATCACAGCTGGGTATGGGCTTCTGCTCTGCCCAAGCTGGCAAGAAACTACAAAAGATCGTGAATGAAGCCCAATCCATCACGCAAACCAGCTTCCCATCCATTGACTCTGTCTACACTTCACACTGCCTCAGCAAAGCAGCCAGTATAATTAAGCGCACCACGCACCCCGGACATTCTCTCCTCCACCTTCTTCCATCGGGATAAAGATACAAAAGTCTGAGGTCACGTACCAACCGACTCAAGAATAGCTAGAAATTGGCTGCATTCCTGAAGGGTACACAATGCAGGCAAACAGCAGCTGCAAGGATTGTTTAAATGAACCTACCTCGCACTAAGTTGATCTTTCTCTGCATCCTAGCTATAACTGTAACACTACATTCTGCACTCTCTTGTTTCCTTCTCTATGAACGGTATGCTTTGTCTGTTCAGTGTGCAAGAAACAAAACTTTTCATTGTATGTCAACACATGTGACAATAATAAATCAAATCAGGATGGTGAGTGTCTTGGAGGGGAACTTCTTGATGGTGGAATTCCCAGGTATCTGCTGCTCTTGTTCTTCTGGATGGTCGAAGTCACAGATTTAGAAGGTGCTGCCTAAGGAGTCTTGGTGAGTTGCTGCAGTGCATCTTGTAGATGGTACACATGGATACCATGTACATCAGTGATGGAGGGATTGAATGTTTGTGGAAGGGGTGCTAATCAAGTGGGCTGCTCTGTCTTGGATAGTTTATTTATTCATGTCACAAGTAGGCTTACATTAACACTGCAATGAAGTTACTGTGAAAATCCCCTAGTCGCCACACTCCGGCGCCTGTTCGGGTCACACTGAGGGAGAGTTTAGCGCGGCCAATGCACCTAAACAGCACGTCTTTTGGACTGCGGGAGGAAACCAGAGCACCCAGATGAAACCCACGCAGACATGGGGAGGAGGTGCAGACTTCACACAGACAGTGACCCAAACCGGGAATCGAACCCGGGTCCCTGGCGCCGTGAGGCAGCAGCGCTGACCATTCTGTCACCCGTGATGGTGAAGTTGAGGCCAAAAGGCTGAAATGTATTTACAGCGAAAGGTTATCTTAAATTGAAATTCAAATCGGCAGAGAGATTACTGAAGAGTCGCAGCTGGCGTTACGACTGGATTTCCATGAGTTTTGCCGTTGTTTTATTATTTAGCAATCAATACGCTGTGAAAGTAAGGTGCGGTTCCCTCGCTGAGAAACAGAGACAGGGAGTCATTTTCATATCAATCTGCAGCCCAATCACAGCAATCATCGACAGCAAAAACAAATCGACTATAATTTCAGCAGCAAAAGGTGGAGAACGGCAGAAGAATTGTTAATCTGGGAAAGCGTGCCGATCGATGTGTTTAGATTGTCGGAGAAATCAGACGAATACTGAGTTAGCAGCGACTGAGCCAGCCTGAGGAAACTGCTTCACAATAACGCTTTAATATTCAGTCAGATATTGATTTAACAATAATAGGGAAAGTGGTTCAGCCTGTGTCTCCTTCGCTGCATCCATTCCCACTGAGATATTAATACTGCTTCACTGGAGCAGTGAATGGAGGCAGTTATTCCTGTTGGGAGACTCCATGATCCATTCCTTACAAACTCAGGTAAACACAATGGCTACAAGGGCAGGTCAAAGGCTCTGAACCCGACACACTCATCTGGTGGGGCGGCACAGTAGCACAGTGGGTTAGCACTGCTGCTCCACAGCTCCAGGGTCCTGGGTTCGATTCCCGGCTTGGGTCACCGTCTGTATAGAGTTTGCACGTTCTCCTCGAGTCTGCGTGGGTTTGCTCCAGTTTCCTCCCACACTCCAAAGATGTGCGGGTGAGGTTGATTGGCCGTGCTTAAAAATTGCCCCTTAGAGTCGTGACATGCATAGATTAGCGGGTAAGTATGTAGGGATATGGGGGAAGGGCCTGGGTGGGTTTATGGTCAGTGCTGAGTCAATGGGCCAAATGGCCTCATTCTGCACTGTAGGGTTTCTATGATTTCACCTTCCCACTCCCCGGAATCTGACCACCATCTACAAGGCATAAGTCAGGGAGTGTGATGGAATACTCTCCACTTGCCTGGATGGGTGCGGCTCCAACAGCACTCAAGAGGCTTGACACAATGGGTTAGCACCAGGGACCCAGGGTCAATTCAGCCTCGGGTCACTGTCGGTGTGGAGTTTGCACATTCTCCCCGTTTCACAGGTCGGTACAACATCGAGGGCCGAAGGGCCTGTACTGCACTATTATGTTCTTTGTGTCTGCATGGATTTCCTCTGGGTGCTCCGATTTCCTCCCATAGTCCCAAGATGTGCTGGTTAGATGCATTGGCCATGCTAAATTGCCCCTTAGTATCAGGGGGATTAGCAGGGTAAATGCACGGGGAAGGTGATGGCCTAGTGCTATTATCGCCGGACTATTAATCCAGAAACTCAGCGAATGTTCTGGGGACCCGGGTTCGAATCCCGCCACGGCAGACGGTGGAATTTGAATTCAATAAAAATGCCTGGAATTAAGAATCTACTGATGACCATGAAACCATTGTCGATTGTTGGAAAAACCCATCTGGTTCACTGATATCCTTTAGGGAAGGAAATCTGCCATCCTTACCCAATCTGGCCTACATGGCACTCCAGGGCCACAGCAATGTCTCAACTGCCCTCCAAGGGCAATTAGGGATGGGCAATAAATGCTGGCCCAGCCAGCGACACCCATGTCCCAGGGATGAATAAAAAGAAAACTAATAGATCACTCATGAATACATTACAATATTAACTTTGACGCTCTCTGTTTGAACTTTGACCTTGACGAGACTGCGGGTGAAGTGTCAGAGGTTATTTTCACTGCCCAGCTGGTTCCGATTGGATGAATGGGGTTACAATTGTGTAGTCTGATAGAGTTGGGCTATTGGGGGTGGGGTGGGGGGGGTAGGTGCTGCCGCGACTCTTGGCTGTTTTATATCACCCAGCGAATGAATCTTCACTTGGTGAGTTCAGAGAGGGTTAGTGTGACGGAGCTGTTTGCTGATGAATTGTGAAGGGGTCACGCAGTGATTGATGGGTTTTGCAATATTCTCTGAGGTAATGTTTCAACTGATTTACTGCCTAATTGATTGTAGGAGCCCCATTTAACAAGCTGAAAAGATGCGAAAGCTATAAACAATCAGGGGTCAACAGATGGTTGATTATTTTGTCCTTTCCAGCCTGTGGAGGTGCAGTTAATTAGAGGAAATATAATGTAAATATACTGCGACTCAGTGATTGTGCCGTTAGGACCTGTTCATTACCAATTGGCAGATTACTCCCCGCACAATCAGCATTTTCACTTGTTTTTTAATCGAACTCTGGTGAGATTGCTGAGGAGACGAAGACTAATTTCCCATTTGAACATCAGGTAAAAATGCAGCACCACAGAAAACTTCCACTGTTATTTCATATCTGTCCTCGGTGAAGCAGTGTTTAAATATATTAGAAGAACAAAGAAAATGACAGCACAGGAACAGGCCCTTCGGCCCTCCAAGCCTGCACCGACCATGCTGCCCAACTGAACTAAAACCCCAAAGAACAAAGAAAATTACAGCACGGGAATAGGCCCTAAGACAATATTGTTCTAATTTTATTTCAGATTAGAAAAACATGCAAGAATCAAAGAATTATTTCCTTCCCTCAAGGGCATTAAGAACATAAGGAATAGGAGCAGGAGTAGGCCATCTAGCCCTTCGAGCCTGCCCCGCCATTCAATAAGATCATGGCTGATCTGAAGTGGATCAGTTCCACTTCCCCGCTCTCTCCCCATAACCCTTAATTCCCTTGCCTATCAGAAACCTATCTACCCGTGAATTAAATATATTTAGTGAACCTGGTGGGTTTTTTCCGACAATTGACAATGGTTTCATGGTCATCAGTGGGGTGTGACCGGGGTTTTGCCCTTTCCTGAGGAAGGATGTTCTTGGTCTTGAGGGAGAGCAGCGAAGGTTTACCAGGCTGATTCCGGAGATGGCGGAACTGATACATGAGGAGAGATTGACCAGGTTAGGATTGTTTTCACTGGCGTTCAGATGAATGAGGGGGGGTCTCATAGAGGCTTATAGACTTCTAACGGGTCTAGACAGGATAGATGCAGGGTGAGGGAGTTCAGAACCAGGGGTCACAGTCTGAGGATTCGGGATAGAACATTTAGGATGGAGATGAGGAGACAATGTCCTCACCCAAAGGAAGTAGTTGATGCCAAAACATTGAATGTATTCAAAAGGCGGCTGGATATAGTATTTGGGGCGAATGGGATCAAAGGTTATGGGGAGAAAGCAGGATTGGGCTGTAGAGTTGAATGATCAGCCATGGTTGTGATGAATGGAGGAGCAGGTCGAAGGGCTAAATGGCCTCCTCCTGTTCCTATTTTCTCTGTCTATGTTTCTATCCCAACATCAACAACAATGTCCCTGTCACAAATTCAATGAAAAACCTCCCATTCTTCACAGAAATGTACTCAGACCAAAACCAACAGGCCACAGCGTCTATATTAATCACCGTGGGGCATCGGTATCGCTGGCTGGGCCAGCAGCTATTGCCCATCCCTAGTTGCCCTTGTTCAGAGGGCAGTTGAGAGTCATATGAGATTCAGGAGTCACACGTAGGCCAGACCGGGTAAGGATGGCAGATTTCTTTCCCTAAAGGACATTAGTGAACCAGATGGGATTTTGTGACAATCGACAATGGTTTCATGGTCATCGGTAGATTCTTAATTCCAGATATTTTTTGCTGAATTCAAATTTCACCATCTGCCGTGGTGGGATTCGATCCCGCAACGCCAGAACATTAGCTGAGTTTCTGGATTAACAGTTTAGCAATAATACCACTCGGCCATCACCTTCCCAATGGAGGGGGCTAGAATCATAGAACCCTACAGTGCAGAAAGAGGCCCTTCGGCCCATCGAGTCTGCACTGAACACAATCCCACCCAGGCCCTACCCCCGTATCCCCACTAATCTACACATCCCTGGACACTAAGGGGCAATTTCTTAGCATGGCCAATCAACCTAACCCACACATCTTTGGACTGTGGGAGGAAACCGGAGCACCCGGAGGAAACCCACGCAGACACGGGGAGAATGTGCAAACTCCACACAGACAGTGACCCAAACCGGGAATCGAACCCGGGTTCCTGGCACTGCGAGGCAGCAGTGCTAATCACTGTGCCACCGTGCCAGTGACAACAAGGACATATGGCAGCTCTAATTGTTTATTGAAATTAAGATCCTGTGAAAGGAAGTCCTGTGGTGCAGTGAGTCACACCCCCCGCTGAGCTAATAGCTCAAGGTCCAAGTCCCACGCCAAGGCCTGGTGGCTAAGGGAGGTGCGTTCAGCATTCATATCGAGAGCAAAGACATTAATTAACAAGCTGCAAATCCTTCCAACACATGCCAACGGCAGGCAGGGAGAACAGGAGAAATTCTTAACCAACAGGAAGCAGCGTTAACTGGCAGGAACCAGCCCTGAGTGAGTGGGCGAGGGTCTGGCAGATGGAGTACAATGTTGGTAAATGTGAGGTCATCCATTTGGGTAGGGATAACAGCAAAATGGAACATTATTTAAATGGTAAAAAATTGCAGCATGCTGCTGTGCAGAGGGACCTGGGTGTCCTTGTGCAGGAGTTGGTTTGCAGGTGCAGCAGGTAATTAAGGTGGCAAAAGGGCAGGGATTAGTTTAATTCGGTGTCACTGTGGGCCGAAGGGCCTGTTCCTGTGCTGTACTGTTGTGTTCTCAATGGGGTTGGTCAGTTGGAATCATCGAGCAGCAGATGTCGAGGTGGATCGGGGGGGGGTGGGGGGCGGGTAAGGAAGGTAAATGGAATTGAAGTAGAGATTAGCCATGACCTGAGGGGTCTCCAACTTCCTAAAATTCAAAATCAATACAGAATTATCAATAGCACAATAATAATGAACACACGGTGATCAGTGTCCATGCTTGGCTGCGTTCTACTCAATAAATGAAAAGCAGTAAAATTAACTCGAGCTGTCCTGAGTCCAAACCAGCTGGAGGGAATACAAAAGCAAATAACCATCTGTCTCACTCACTGAAAACTTCAAGAAAAAGTCCAGACCAGAATCCACTTTGATATCGTCAAACAAACCAGCAAACCACTGACTGTTAAACACCTCATCCTAATTCAAACTATTCAGAGGTTTTTGTAAATCTTGGTTTTGTGTGATAATGGGAAACAGGTAATGATGAGGCAACAGTCCACCTTCTGGGGGCAATTCTCCCAAAAAACTCCTCACTGCCGAATTTGTAAGAAAACTGGTGTAAATCACAATTGTTTTTCCAGTGGGAGTTGAGACTCGAATCTCCCATGCTCTGTACAATGCAGGAATCACAATCAGGAATATCATTAAAAGCTCAGTGGGGTGGGGTGGGGGGGTCGGGGACCTATTCACGCTGAGGCGTGACTGTTCCAGAATTCTGCACATGCGCACTGGCCCCAAGCTGTCAGCCTCTGGCCAGCCCGGGACCCCTGCAGTGCTGCCCCTCCAGCCCCCTTCCCCCCCCCCCCACAGCTGGATCACAGCCCCCACGAATATTTCCGGGTCAGCCTCAAACCCCCCCACATTCAGGAGCGCCCCAATTTCCAGCCTCCCCTGTCCTCCAGCAATGATGATTCCCACCCCCTCCCCCAAAGATCTCCCTCCCCGCAGGAGGCACACCCCCCTCCACCACCGGGCAGACCCCCCCCCCCCCTCCACACCCCCCAGATCTCCCCCCATGGGAGACAGAACCTCCCCAGCAGACCAGGCCCCTGCCGCCTAACCCCCTGGGGTCTCTGATTGCACCCCCCCTTCACTCCAGCGGAGTCTCCCGCTTATTCCCCAAAAGCGGGGAGCTCGTCTGAATCCCACTGGAGTGAAATTGAGCTGTCGGAATGGGAGCGGCTAACGAGCCCGGAGAATTCAGTCCCAGGCCCAATAATCACATTCAGAGAAGATTAAAAACAGATTTAATTGACTCACCTGCTGTTTCCGCCAGTTTCCAGCACGGTCCCAACTGTGCCGGATGGCCAGTGCTAGAAGATGGGCACGCATCGGGAACGCACGCACGGATCCCGGGAATTGGCCAACAAGCAATTCTCCTGATCCGGCACACTAATTCTTTAGTGCGGCAGGATGGGACAATCGCCCCCTCTACCAAAGAGTTTGGTTTTAAAGAAGGTCACAAATTGAGAGAGAGGGCTGAATAAACTGGGCTTGTACTCGTTAGAGTTTAGAAGAATGAGGGGAGATCTCATTGAGACGTATAAGATGATGAATGGGATGGATAGGATAGAGGTGGAGAGAGTCTTCCCGCTCAAAAAGGACAGTAGGACTGGAGGGCACAGCCTCAAGATAAAGGGGGGGCGGTTTAGAACGGAGTTGAGGAGGAACTTCTTCACTCAAAGGGTGGTGAATCTCTGGAATTCTCTGCCCGTTGAAGTGGTGGAGGCTGCCTCGCTAAATATTTTTAAGACGCAGGTTGATGGGTTTTTGATAAGAGAGGGGATTAAGGGTTATGGGGAGAGGGCGGGAATGTGGAACTGAGCCACGACAGATCAGCCATGATCTTATTGAATGGCGGGGCAGGCTCGAAGGGCTAGTTGGCCTACTCCTGCTCCTATTTCTTATGTTCTTGTGTTCTTATTATAAATTATTTGGGGTGGGATTTTCCAGCCCTTCCCACTGGCTGATTTTCCAGTCCTGCCAATGCCCCTACTTTCTCAGAAGACTAAGGAAATTTGGCATGTCAGCTACGATTCTCACCAACTTCTACAGATGCACTATAGAAAGCATTCTTTCTGGTTGTATCACAGCTTGGTCTGGGCTCCTGCTCTGCCCAAGACCACAAGGAACTACAAAAGGGTTGTGAATGTAGCCCAGTCCATCACACAAACCAGACTCCCATCCATTGACTCTGTCTACACTTCCCGCTGTCTCGGCAAAGCATCCAGCCTAATTAAAGACCTGACACACCCTGGACATTCTCTCTTCCACCTTCTTCCGTCAGGAAAAAGATACAAAAGTCTGAGGTCACGTACCAACCAACTCAAGAACAGCTTCTTCCCTGCTGCTGTCAGACTTTTGAATGGACCTACCTCACATTAAGTTGATCTTTCTCTATACCCTAGCTATGACTGCAACACTACATTCTGCACCCTTTCCTTTCCTTCTCTATGAATGGTATGTTTTGTCTGTATAGCACAAAAGGAATAATACTGTTCCCGGTATGTTAATAAATGTGACAATAATAAATCAAATCAAAAAGATTTTTGGCGAAATCCAAACTAAGACATGATAGGTGGGTACCCTGGCAATGGGGCAGGCAAGCTATGCAAAACACTGCAGACATTGATAGGACAAGAAACTCCCACTGGCAGCCAATGGCAAGCCTGAAAACACGCCATGTGGAGGTGTGTGTGGGTGGGGAGCAGAAACTCCTGTCCTCAAAGGAAGAATTGCAGAGCTTAGGGCCCAGCTGGATACATGGCCCCACTATAAGCCGTTAAAATCCCAGATGGCCGTGAGGTCAGAATTGGGAGAGTGCAGGGATCTCGGAGACTTGCTAAAGGCAGATGTTATGGGCGAACAGGACTTGGTGTGAGTCCAGCTGCAGGCAGCAACAGGTTTATAAGAGTTTGAGACAGGACAAGGGCTTTGAGGGGACAGGAATGAGGAAATCTAGATTTACCTCCGAGTGTATTAAATAGTGCAATTCTGGTTATTGGGTAAACTAAGTGGCATTTGTGTTTGAGATATCTGAAAGGACTTCTAACCAATACCAGGTATCCACTGCGGGGAAGAAGATTCAAGACCAAGATTTACCCCTTCGACACTGGCAAGGACTGTGGGCGATTACAGAGAGACAGTTTGAGTGTGTGAGGAGAGCAGTGTGGCAAAATCCCTCTTCTCTCCGCGCCTCTTCTAACCATTCATTACCTCATTCTCTTTCTCCTCTTAACCTGCTCTCTTCCTCCTCCCTCCTTTCTGTGGGTTTTGATGTCAGCCTTTTAATTGATTACAACTTTACCTTTCAAGTAACCAGACCAGTAACAGAGTTCTTTTAAACAGGTGCTTTAATATAAGCTGTAACAATGACCCTGGGAAGCTACAGTTCACATCCCTGTAGCTAGCCAGAGTGGCATATTTCAAGATACAAAGGCAATTAAAGTTTTCAAAATCGATTACAAGTAAATAGCATAAACCAATCACAATCATTGTACGCTTGCTTCATTAAAATATCCAATCAGCGTGAATATTTCAGAGTACAGCTCGATTCTGTATCTGTGGATCACTCCCATTTCCCAGTGACAGATATTTGATTTATGTGCTTTGCCAGACTAATGGCCTTGGTGTCTATCTGTGAAGGTTTTTTCTTATAAGGAGACCTTTGTTTTCAGCCTGTGTGATTTTTAAACTTATGTGACTATTAATCCTTTCAATCTCCCTCCCCACCTCATCTCTTCTCTCCCCACGTCTCTCCCCATTCCTTTCCTCCTCACATCCGGAACTTCTTTTCTTCTTCTCTCGTCTTCCTCTTCTTTCCTGTTCCAATCATCTCCTCCAGAACATCTTTGACGCGAGGGGGCCAGTGGCGTAGCGGTACTGTCACAGGACAAGTAATCCAGAGACCCAGGGTAATATTCTGGGGACCCAGGTTCGAATCCCACCACGGCAGCTGGTGGAATTTAAACTCAGAGCCTAATGATGGTCATGAAACCATTACTGATTGTCGGAAAAACATACAATGGCGGAACTTTGTGTATTAATACTGTAGGAAGGAGACCTCCAAAATATTGTTAAAATGTAACACACCGGATTTATTGCATTGCCTTTGGTGATCTTTTAAGGATCACATCATTGCTGAAATCACTGTCTAAATTGCCCATCTGGTTCACTAATGTCCCTTTAGGGAAAGAAATCTGCCGTCCTTACCCAGTCTGGCCTATATGTGACTCCAGAGCCACAGCAATGTAGTTGACTCTTAACTGCCCTCTGAAATGGCTCTCAAGGGCAATAAACTGTGGACCCTGAATGACAGTGAACATCGCTATCCCCTCAATGTCCCCCCCCGACCAACACCAAGCAACAAATCAATTAAAAATATAAGGAGACTCCACTCGGCTGCAGACATGCACTGTCTGGTTTGTTTTGGTTAATTACTTCATGTTAAAAGTCTCTTTTGCAATTACGATCCTTCATTTCCCAACCTTGTTGTTTCAGCTATCCGATCTTATAGTTTATCCAAGTAAATAATTGAGAGAATTAGGGGTTTAATCATCTGGCTGAGTGTTGCCTGTAGTACGTTTAATGCAATATACAATTACCGCAGTGACTCCCTCCATGTAATTCTCCCGGTGAGGTTTATAACCCAGGCTTTAACTCTGGATCAAAGTGACAGAAAAGGCCAATGTTTCAGACAGCGGGTGGGATTTAAACGCCCTCGCTCGTCCCAAAACCGTAAAATCCCATCCGAGGTCAACAGACTCTTCATTGTCCGTCCCTCGCCCGCTCTGTGGTGGTAGGGGTGGCGAAATTCCAGCCAACATCCATGGAGAAGGAAACAGGGTTGACCGCAGTACCTTCAACCTTTAACACATCTGTCGGATGGGAAACCAAAATGTTGACAATTCTAAACCCAAGTCGCCCTCTTCCAGTCGGTGGGACTTGGGCTCAGTGAACCATCTGCTCTCATGAGATGGATTTGTCCATGAAACTTTTTAAGGAGATTCCACACTGCTAGTTTAATGGGAGTTTTATTTTTAATCCATGTTGGTCATGTTTTCCAAGCCACAGAGCAGGTGCAAGTAAAACGGGAAAAACTGGATTCATCTGATAAATGCCTCTACAGCACGGCTCGTGGGCCAGGAGGAACAGGAGTCTTCCTTTCAGGCCCAATGAGCTAGCCCATAATACAAAGATCAAAGAAAATTACAGCACAGGAACAGGCTCTCCAAGCCTGCACTGACCATGCTGCCCAACACAACTAAAACCCCCCTACCCTTCCAGGCACCATATCCCTCTATTTCTATCCTATTCATATATTTGTCAAGATGTTCCTTAAAACTCACTATCATATCTGCCTCTACCTCGCCCGGCAGCGAGTTCCAGGCACCCACCACCCTCTGTGTAAAAAACTTGCCTTGTACATCTCCTTTAAACCTTGCCCTTCGCACCTTAAACCTATGACCCCTAGTAATTGACCCGTATAATCAATACACCGGTATAATCTGTCCGAATGCCTCCACCTCCACTTCTCCTGGTTTCCAACTCCCAAAGTGGGCAAGTTCACTCATCATACTCCATCTGCCAAATCTTGGTCCACTCACTTTAACCTCTCTATCTCTCTCTCTGTAGCCTCCTAATGTCCACTTCACAATTTACTTTCCTATCTATCTTTGTGTCACCAGGAAATCTAGCTACTCCACATGCGATCCCATCACCCACATCAGTTAGATAACTGGTTGAGAACCGATAGAGATGAACAACTTTTCAGCGTGTGAGGGAAATGTAGGGACTGAGAAAGGAAGAACGCAGTGGAGTGTCCTGCAACAGGCAGGAGGGCCAGGGTGGTTAGATGATGGAAGAGTTGATTGTGCAGGGATGCATCAGGACAAGTATAGAAACAAAGAGATGGGTCCAGAAGGGATGTAATTTTTTTCCGCTTGGATTATTTTAAATGATCCCCCATGGCATGGCACAGTGGTTAGCACTGCTGCCTCACTGTCATATGAGGAATGGATGAGGACTCTGGGTCTGTATTTATAGATCCATGAAAGATTCATAGAATCCCTGCAGTGCAGAAGGAGGCCATTTGGCCCATTGAGTCTGTACCAACACCAATCCCACCCAGGCCCGATCCCCACTTAGTTACCCTGCTAACCCCTCTAACCTATCACATCCTGGGGCACTAAGGGTTAATTTAGTATGTCCAATCAATCTAACCCGCCCATCTTTGGACTGTGGGAGGAAACCGGAGCACCCGGAGGAAACCCACGCAGACACAGGGAGAATGTGCAAACTCCACACAGACAGTGACCCAAAGCATGGATCGAACCCAGGTCCCTGGCGCTGTGAGGCAGCAGTACTAATCACTGTGCAACTGTGCCGCCCATCCATTGGAGTTTAGAAGGATGAAGAGGGGATCTTATTGAAACATACGGGATTCTGCAAGGCCTGGATAGAGTGGGTATGGAGAGGATGTTTCCACTCGTAGGAAAACCTAGAACCAGAGGGCACAACCTCAGGCTAAAGGGACGATCCTTTAAAACAGAGATGAGGAGGAATTTCTTCAGCCGGAGAGTGGGGAATCTGTGGAACTCTTTGCCACAGAAGCCTGTGGTGGCCGGGTCATTGAGAGTCTTTAAGACAGAGATAGATAGGTTCTTGATTAATAAGGGGATCAGGGGTTATGAGGAAAAGGCAAGAGAATGGGGGATGAGAAAAATATCAGCCATGATTGAATGGGGGAGCAGACTCGATGGGCTGAGTGGCCTAAATCTGCTCCTATGTCTTATGGTCTTATGTCTTATAATGCCAGAGATCTGGGTTCAATTCTCAGCTTGAGTCATTGTCTGTGTGGAGTTTGTATGTTCTCACTGTGTCTGTATAGATTTCTTCCGGGTCCTCCAGTTTCAAAAAATAAAGAACAAAGAAAATTACGGCAGAGGAACAGACCCTTCGGCCCTCCAAGCCTGCACCGATCATGCTGTCTGAATTAAATAAAACCCCCTACCCTTCCGGGACCATATCCCTCCATTCCCATCCTATTCATGTACTTGTCAAGATGCCCCTTAAAAGTCACTACTGTATCCACTTCCTCTACCTCCCCCGGCAATGAGTTCCAGACACCCACTACTCTCTACGTAAAAAATCTGCCTCAAACATCGCCTTTAAACCTTACCCCTCACACCTTAAACCTGTGCCCCCTAATAATTGACTCTTCCACCCTGGGAAAAAGCTTCTGACTATCCACTCTGTCCATGCCTCTCATAATCTTGTAGACTTCTATCAGGTCTCCCCTCAACCTCCATCGTTCCAGTGAGAACAAACCAAGTTTCTCCAACTTCTCCTCATAGCTAATGCCCTCCATACCAGGCACCATCCTGGTAAATTTTTTCTGTACCCTCTCCAAAGCCTCCACACCCCTCTGGTAGTGTGGCAACCAGAATTGAACACTATATTCTAAGTGCGGCCTAACTAAGGTTCTATAAAGCTGCAACATGACTTGCCAATTTTTAAACTCAATGCCCCGGCTGATGAAGGCAAGCATGCCGTATGCCTTCTCGACTACCTTCTCCACCTGCATTGCCACTTTCAATGACCTGTGTACCTGTACACCCAGATCCCTCTGCCTATCAATACTTTTAATTTCCTCCCACAGTCCAAAGATGTGCAGGTTAGGAGGATTGGCCATGCTAAATTGCTCCTTAGTGTCAGGGGGACTAGCTAGGGTAAATGCATGGGGTTATGAGGATAGGGCCTGGGTGGGATTGTGGTCGGTGTAGACTTGATGGGCCGAATGGCCTCCTTCTGCACAGTAGAATTCTATGATTCTATGAAATCTGGCATTACTTACAGTCTCAGCATACACTGGTGGAACTCGTGTGTTAATATTGTAGCAAAGGGACCTGAAAAATATGATTGAAACCTGGTTTAAACGTTTAGAATGTTACACAGCGGATTTATTGCATTGCATTTGGTGATTGTGGGGATGTTTTTTTAAGGATCACATCATTGCTGCATTCACTATCTAAACTGCAGTGCAATGTTAAGCTAATCTCTTTGCTGATGGGTTGCAGATTGACACAAAGTGATTATTGCATATCTTCCAGCGCCAGACTTGAGCGGCTATGGACCAGGTTGGAGACAGAATCCAGCTTTTACAGATCGCTCAGAATGCAGTGGGAAGAGAATAGATTATACGCATGTGGAGACGTACACAATGCATCTCCATTTATGAATTCTGACAATATCCTTGTTTGGAAGAGTTTGATGAAAAAAAAATGTTTATTTCATTCCAGCCGAGAACATCTTTAGCAACCTCCTCACCGATAATATCCAACCTAATTGTTTCCAATGCTAAAATATCCTGCATCAAGTATACACAAGACAACTGTTTTAAATTTAATTCTGAAAGGGTTATGATGACAGCTTTATAAATTCTCAAGCTTTATTGCTAAAAATCGATGCTGTTTAAATTTGAAGTTTCAGCAGGGAGGTTGGTAACTGGGTGGGTGGAATGGACAGGTCAGGAGCCCAGTACCAGCTGGGGTTGGGGGGCTTGTGGTGGTCGAAAGAGTCAGGAATGTGGAGAATGTGAGGGGGAGTTAGCTGCGGGGCAGTGATTCTGGGGAGTGGGGCTGTGGTGAAGATTGTTGTGTACAACGAGAGAGAGAGGCAGATTCTTACCTCGGTGAAATCTTTGAACTTTTTTTTACAATGCAGCCAATGTCCTGGGAGTGACATTTCAGCCATTAATCTGCCCTACAACATCCTCAGATTTTATTTTTCTTTATTTAATTGTTCGGGGGAAGTGGGTGTCGCTGGCTTCACCAGTGTTTGTTGTCCATTCCAAATTGCCCTTGAACTGAGTGTCTTGCTTGGTCATTTCAGAGTCAACCACATTGCCTGTGGATCTGGAGTCACATGTAGGCCAGACCGGGTAAAAGTGACAGATTTCCTTCCCGTAAGGACATTAGTGAATCAGATGGGTTTTTACAACAATTGACGATGGTTTCATGTTCATCATTAGGTGGATTGGCCATGGTACATTGACCCTTGTATCAGGGGGATTAGCAGGGTAAATATGTAGAGTTACAGGGTTAGGACCTGGGTGACATTATGGTTAGTATAGACTCAAAGGGCCAAATGGCCTCCTTCTGCACTGTGTGATTTGACTTTTAATTCCAGACTTTCATTGAATTCTAATTTCACCATCTGTTGTGATGAGGTTCGAACCCAGGTCCCCAGAGAATCATCCTGGGTCTCTGGATTACTAATCCAGTGATAATATCACCACGCCACCACTCTCTCCAAGGCGTTGCCTGGTGGACTTTCTGTCCCAGCCTATCCCCACTTCCTTTTCATCACTAACAGCAGGGCATTGAACGTGGCATCAGGAAACCTGGGGACGATTTGTAAGCATCTCACCTCCTATCTACAGCCGGAGTATACTTAGTAAGTTAGCGGGTGGCACAGAAATGGGTGGAGTTGTAGATAGTGAAAAGGATTGTCAGAAGATACAGCAAGATTTTGACCGGTTGGAGACTTGGGCAGAGAAATGGCAGATGGAGATTAATCCGGACAAGTGTGAGATAATGCATTTTGGAAGGCCCAACGCATGTAGGAGTTATACAGTAAATGTTAAAACCCTTAGGAATATTGACAGGCAGAGGGATCTGGGCGTCCTTGTCCAAGGGTACGGATTCTGTAAGTGCAGATGGTTTTAGTTTAGGCAGTTATCATGATTGGTTCAGGCTTGGAAGGTCGAAGTGCCTGTTCTTGTGCTTTACTGCTCTTTTATACACCTCCCCTTTAAGAGCTGCACAATGCCTTTAAGGCAGGCAGCAATTAACCCATTCCACCCCCCCCCCCCCACCCCGTATCCAATGCAACCTGAGTTCAGTATAAAGCTAATGGGCTTTACTGAGTAATATCAATATCAGGATTTGAAGAGGACAACCCTGTTCATTTCACACGGTGATCTCCTGACCCGCATCGATCCCACTCCATTCGGCAAAGAAAGATCGCAGGAACTGCACACTCAGCACCAGGACAAAAATTCAAAGCAGGTACAAGCACCGTTTCCCCACCTATCCCATTACCAGCTACCCCTGTCCCACACCGGCATCTCCACATCAACAGCACCACTTAAAGATGAAGGAATAAAATAATAAACTAACATTTAAACAAATAAAGAGGAAAAGCTTTTCTTTCACCCAGAGGGTGCGGGGAATCTGCCTGAAAGGGTGGTAGAGGTGAGAACCCTCACAACATTGAAGGAACATTGAGATGAGCACTTAAGAACATAAGAAATAGGAGCAGGAGTAGGCCATCTAGCCCTTCGAGCCTGCCCCACCATTCAATAAGATCATGGCTGATCTGAAGTGGATCAGTTCCACTTTCCCGCCTTCTCCCCATAACCCTTAATTCCCTTGCCTACCAAAAACCTATCTACCCGTGACTTAAATATATTTAGCGAGGCAGCCTCCACCACTTCAATGGGCAGAGAATTCCAGAGATTCATCACCCTGTGAGTGAAGAAGTTCCTCCTCAACTCCGATCTAAACCGCCCCCCCCTTATCTTGAGGCTGTGCCCTCTAGTCCTGCTATCCTTTCTAAGCGGGAAGAATCTCTCTACCTCTACCCTATCCCTCCCCTTCATTATCTTATACGTCTCTATAAGATCCCCCCTCATCCTTCTAAACTCCAACGAGTACAGACCCAGTCTATTCAGTCTGTCTTCATAAGCTAACCCCCTCATCTCCGGTATCAGCCTGGTGAACCTCCTCTGCACTCCCTCCAAGGCCAAGATTTCCTTGCACAAGTGCGGCGACCAATACTCCAGCTGTGGCCTCACCAGTGCCCTGTAAAGTTGCAGCAAGACCTCCCTGCATCCATATTCTATCTCCCTCACTCTAAAGGCCAACATTCCATTCGCCTTGAAATATCAAACAAGGCTACAGACCAGGAGTTGAAAAATGAGACTGAAATCAACAGATGTTTGATAGCCGGTGAATAAACGATGGACTGAAGGGCCTCTTTCTGTGCTGTAAAACTATGGGTGGGATTTTCCAGCTGCTCCAGGCCCTGTCCCTCCCCACAGCCACACTGACCTCCAGTTCAGTACAGGTGAATACAGCACACTGACTAATACTGTGTACGATTGGACAGTTCTGGTCTGAAGAGAGTCAGACACAAACAAGTTGAAGAAGATGTGATTTTTACTGGCAGCCTGAGTCTCAGTGAATCCTCAGATAACCTCATACTGAACTGGAGCCAGTGAAACCTGCCCTTCAAAGCCAGCTCCTTACAATGGCGGCTGGTAATCTGGGTCAAACGCCTCATTCCCTTTCAGATATTTCTGATTTCATAATATTAGGGACCAGACCAGGAACTCTGAGTTAACCCAGGCCACAACTTTTGATTTTGGTATTAAGATGAGCAGAAGGGATGGAATTTGACAAGAAAAATTCTACGTGTCCAGCTAGCGTGGGAAATGAGACAGTTGCAGATCTGTTTTTTGGGTGAGTTTTTTTACTTCCACCTGACTCGATGGGTCAAATGGCCTGTTCTGTGCTGAATGATTCACCAAATTGTTCATTGATCGAATGGGGCACTGGGGCAAATACCTCAGAACGATGTTCCAATGGCCCTTCTTTTGGGAAAGAGGTTTCTTATTCTCTTCAATATTATTAGCTTCATGTTGAACAGTGATATAATCAGGCAATTAATGTGACACCTCAGGGTAATGAGGTCCTAATAAGGAGCAAGGTCAATAGTTAAAGGATAAAGACTCCTGGAAACATTAGTGCAAAAGGAGAATGAGCAAAGACCCCACAATTAAACAAATAACAGTTAACGATGTGGCAATTGACCCATGAACAGAAAACAGCATTGCTTAAGATGCAGCAAAGATGATGAGTAAAATTAATTAATGTAATGGTTTTTTGCAGAGGCCAGACGCAGCTAAACTCCTGAGTATTCATCTGGTGTTAGTTATTGTGTGCAGTCATCATCAAACCAGCAATTGCTACTGCAATGGATAAAGTGAGTTGTCAATGCCCTCTGAACCTGGTCAGGGGTCAAGTCCTCAGTCAGGTGAGGCACTGACTGGATACACCACCGCTGCAAAGCAGGGTCTCTGCAAGGCCCCACTTGTGATCAGTCATATCGAGAGCAGACAGTGCGACAGTGAGGAGGTATCTCAGCCTCAGCTGCACTCAGAGCTTTATCAATCAAGAGACGTGAGTGTAGAACCTTCACTGTATTAGAATCAATTCCAGCCTCCCAGACTACCTGGATCCACTCCTGCTGTAACAGGTCCACAGCAGATGCCATCTCCCCGGCCCTACACTCAACCCTGGAACACCTAGATAACAAGTACACCCATGTCAGACTCCAATTTATTGACTACAGCTCAGCCTTCAACACCATCATTCCCACAAAACTCATCTCCAAACTCCATGGCCTGGGCCTCAGCACCTCTCTCTGTGGCTGGATCCTGAACTTCCAGACCACAATCAGTAAGGATAGACAACAACACCTCCTCCACAATCATCCTCAACACCGGTGTCCCACAAGTTTTTGTTCTCAGTCTCCTTATATTCCTTATACACCTATTACTGTGTGGCGAAATCCTCCCCCAATTCAACTTTCACATTTGCTGATGACAACACTGTAGTGGGTCGGATCTCAAACAATGACGAGACAGAGTACAGGAATGAGACAGAGAATCTGGTGAACAATAATCTCTCCCTCAATGTCAACAAAGTGAAGGAGATTATCATCGACTTCAGGAAGCGTAAAGGAGAACATGTCCCTGTCTACATCAACTAGGACAAAGTAGAAAGGGTCGAGAGCTTTACATTTCTAGGTGCCCAGATCACCAATAACCTGTCCTGGTCCCCCCATGCTGACACTATAGTTAAGAAAGCCCATTAATGCCTCTACTTTCTCAGAAGACTAAGGAAATTTGGCATGTCAGCTACGACATCACCAACTTTTATAGATGCCCCATAGAAAGCATTCTTTCTGGTTGTATCACAGCTTGGTCTGGGCTCCTGCTCTGCCCAAGACCGCAAGGAACTAGAAAAGGTCATGAATGTAGCCCAATCCATCACGCAAACCAACCTCCCATCCATTGACTCTGTTTACACTCCCCACTGCCTTGGCAAAGCAGCCAGCATAATCAAGGACACCATGTACCCCCAATATTCTCTCTTTCGCCTTCTTCCATCGGGAAAAAGCTACAAAAATCTGAGGTCACGTGCCAACTGACTCAAGAACAGCTTCTACCCTGCTGCTATCAGACTTCTGATTGGACCTACCTTGCATTACATTGATCTTTCTCTACATCCCAGCAACGACTGTAACACTACATTCTGCACGCTCTCCTTTCCTTCTCTATGAACAGTATGCTTTATCCGTATGGCACACAAGAAACAATTCTTTTCACTGTATACTAATACATGTGACAATAATTAATCAAATCAAATTAGCAACACAGAAGTAACGGTGGTGACTAAGTAATTCCTAGCAGGCTTATGCAGTGATTGTATGAGGGCCCCAGTATTTATCCCACAACAAATATCATTAACACAGATGATTTTCACATTGTGTGGGATCTTGCTCTGCGCAATTTGGCTGCCCACGTTTCCGACATTACGAAAGTGAAGCATTTCATTGGCTGTAAAAAACTTTGGAACACGCTGAGGTCATGGAGGAACTTTAGAAATACAAGCCTTTCATTTAACTTTAAGTTGGCAAGGCAGGGTCAGGGGGAGGTAAGGGGCGAGGGTTGTGTGATAGTCAGCTTGAAGTATATCTCACGGCAGTAAAACTCCCTTCAGGGGGAGAGTGGTGTTGCCCACATCTTGACCAATGCCAATGACAAAGGGATGTGGATCCAGCGCTCAGGATTCAGGGAGTTCTGTAGGCTATTCGCACCAGGATACTGAGGTAAAGCCACCATGGTCCCAGATGACCATAGGTTGATCTCCCCTCTGACGGGGAGAACTGACTTACCCTCAGGGCCACCACACCTCAAGCGAGGGGCAAGGTTGAGAAGGCGAGGCCTTCATGAATAACCTCAGCCGGTACGGAAATTGAAGCCACGCTGCTGGGCATCGCTCTGCATCACTAACCAGCCAGCCATCCAACTGAGCTAACACAATTCTGGATGATGCACAGTGATTTAAGTCGTCTTACTTCTAAGTTATCCAAAACTTCCCTGAATAATTTCAATATAAAATTGGATCCTTGATCTGATTAGATTTCTGTGGGCAGTCCATTTCTGGTTAAAAAAAGATTAAGTAATTCCTTTACAACTCTCCTAGCTGTAATGGAATGGCCTCTGGAAACCTAGTAGACACATCCATTATAGTTAATAGATACTGGTTCCCACTTTTCATTTTAAACAGGGGAACCATGCAATCAATCTGGGCCCTAGTGAAAGGTTTTCAGAGGCTGGGACAGGTATTAACAAGGCTGCTTTTATCAGTGTTTGAGGTTTACTATTCCCCGGCATGTGTGGCATGGAGATGCCAGCGTTGGACTGGGGTAAACACAGTAAGAAGTCTGACAACACTAAAACCTGGTGTTGGCATGGAGACACAGATCTGTAGTCTTTTAGTGCTTGAGAAAAGCAGTGAATTTGGAGTTTTCAAAGGAACGTGGACTGTGATTGAACAGCAAGAAAGCCACTGATGGAGAAAGTTCAGACCTCGATAAACCAGAAGAAATGTTTTGGCAGCAAAAGGCCGGAGATGAGTTTAGAAGGATGAGGGGGGGATCTTATTGAAACTTACAGGATACTGCGAGGCCCTGGATAGAGTGGACGTGGAGAGGATGTTTCCACTGGTAGGAAAAACTAGAACCAGAGGGCACAACCTCAGGCTAAAGGGGCGATCCTTTAAAACAGAGATGAAGAGGAATTTCTTTAGCCAGAGAGTGGGGGATCTATGGAACTCTTTGCCACAGAAGGCTGTGGAGGCAGGGTCATTGAGTGTCTTAGAGATATAGGTTCTTGATTGATAAGGGGATCAGGGGTTATGGGGAAAAGGCAGGAGAATGGGGATGAGAAAAATATCAGCCATGATTGAATGGTGGGGCAGACTCGATGGGCTGAGTGGCTTCATTCCACTCCTATGTCTTATGGTCTTACGATGGGAGTGGACAAGTGTTAGGTAGTGCACATTCAGTATGGGATAGGCCATATTGAATATTTAGACATCCATTTTATTTCTGTAAAATGGGCAAAATGCAGTTGAATTTCTCGGCCAGTAAACTAAGTGGTACAATGAGCCAGCGGTGAGTTACTTTCCCCAGATTTGAGGCAGTATGGAAATTTCTGACAACTTTGACCATGCCGTTCTCAATGATATTCCATAATTAAATGGGAGTTGGAATCTGGGATTCAGTGAAGTGACTGTTAGTGACTAGCACACGAGGCCACTCACTTTACATTACTCTTACAATCAGAGCCTGTTAAGACCATTCATGTTCAGCTCTCAAGGAAGAGGAAAGCTTTTCCTGAAGTCCCTGTTAATGCAGAACGTCATATAATCAACTCTGGATAAAAATATTCGAGAAAAAGGAATCTCAAAGGGTTTGGTGTCAAAAATCTCCAGGTCCCAATAATCTTCATCCCAGAGTACTGAAGGAAGTGGTCCTAGAAATAGTAGATCCATTGGTGGTTATTTTCCAAAATTCTTTGGACTTTGGAATAGTTCATGGAATCTATAGAATCCCTAAAGTACTGAAGGAAGCCATTCGGCCCATCGAACTTGCACTGACAATGATCCCACCCAAGACCTATCCCTGTAACCCCAGATATATTACCCAGCAAATTCGCCTGACACTAATGGACAATTTATCATGGCCAATCCACCTAACCCACGCATCTTTGGATGTTGGAGGAAACCCACGCAGACAGGGGAGAATGTGCAAACTCCACACAGACAGTGACCCAAGTCAGGAATTGAACCTGGGACCCTGGTGCTGTGAGGCTGTGGTGTTACCGCTGTGACACCATGCCGCCCTTTCCTACAGCTTGGACAATAGCTAATGTAAGTCCACTATTCAAAAAGGGAGGGAGAGAGAAAACAGAGAACTATAGACCAGTGAGTCTAACGTCAGTACTGGGGAAGTTGTTACAGTCCATTTTCAAGGATTTTGTAACTCAGCACTTGGAAGGCAGTGGGATAATCAGACAAAGTCAGCATGGATTTACAAAAGGGAAATCATACTTGAAGAATCTACTGGAATTCTTTCAGGATGTAACTAGTAGAGCTGACTGAGGAGAACCAGTGGATGTGGTTCATTTAGACTTTCAGAAGGCTTTCGACAAGGTCTCACATAACAGATTACTGTGTAAAGTTAAAGCACATGGGATTACAGGTAGTGTCTTGAGATGGATAGAAAGCTGGTTAGCAGATAGGAAGCAAAGAGTTGGCATAAATGGGTCTTTTTCTGATTGACAATCAGAATGTTCTAGTGGATATCACAAGGATCTGTGCTAGGACCCCACATATTAATGTGAACGTTAATATAGTGTGTGTGTGTGTGTGTGTGTGTGTGTGTGTGTGTGTGTACTCACCCTGACGTGCTACGCTGGCATGTCTCACACACTGCATCCATATCTCCTGTAGACACTGCTCCCAGCTGTGCCCTTCCCAAAATGACCGTTTCTTACTGAATAAAATGCAAGTTGAAAGTTTGAGAAACACACAGGAAGAAGTGCTGTTTGAGTTGACTCTCTGTGACAAGAATCGATTTTCTACCATGGATCTGGCTGGAGACTGAGAGAGTTATCATTATCAAAATGAACATTTCTCACACTCCCAACACACTAAATCTAATCAATAATTTCATGGGGGCAGCACGGTGGCACAGTGGTTAGCACTTCTGCCCCAGGGACCTGGGTTCAATTCTGGCCTTAGGTGACAGTCTGTGTGGAGTTTGTACATTTTCTTAGGAATTTAAATTGTGTTTGTAAAATTCTCTCTGCATTGGCTATGGATAAAGGTTCTTACAGAACCAAGAGAACCAAAGTGAACTGCCAGAGAGACTATCTCCACCTAATATTATGAACCCCACTAATATTCAGTGTAACGGTATCCCAATTCCCAGCAGGGAAACACGGCATAGCTTATTTTGCAATTTGGAAAAATGTGAGGAAAGGAATGAAACCTGGTGAGGAAATGAAATTGACCTGTTTTTTCCAATAACAAAATGTTTATTAAACTTTCAAGCATGCAACAAGAAAGGCCACAGTGAAGAAAAACATTTACTAATTAACTACATTAATGCTTACCCAAACAGTACGCTTGAATTATCCCTCTGCATCTGAGAATACACCTTCCCCAAAACAATATCCCATCGGTTTTAACCTGCAAATAATTACCATAAAGACCCACAGCTTCATCTAATTCCAGCACAACCCTGAGAGAGAGAAGAGATTCTGTTTGGCTATGACTGAGGCTGTGAGACTGCTAGACCCTACTTTGCTGAGTAAAGTATTGGTTTCACCCTGCTGCTCGTATAATCTCGGGGACAATGTTATAAGAAGAATTCTAAGGGTGGGATTTTATGCAAAATACTCAAGTGTCCAGCTAGTGTGAACACGGGAGAATTCCAGATCAGCTATTTGGGTGAGTCTTTACTCCGAATCTGATGGACAATGAAAGAATGAGCCATCCCTTTTCCAGCCACTAGAGGGAGGGGGCATGGCTTATTTCACCAACCAGCTTGCTGAAGCAACAGAGGGAGCTATTGTGCATGTGCAGGCCTCTGTAGCTACATGTGCACGACAGATCTGAACAGAAAGAGACCTGTCAGGCCCCTGCTGTTGCAGCTTGCCTTGACTAAGCCTCCACTGCCCCCCCCACCCCGCCAGCTATCGTGGGGGTCTGCAGGCAATCATAAGTGCCATACAGCCTGGAAATGTCAACCCCTGCTTTCCCCCACCCCACCCAGACCGATTGTGGCAGTGATCTGTGGGGCCTCCCCTCCCACCCTGATCGGGCCACCCTGTCCTACCCCATCTCTCAGGCCTTTCCCCTTCGGGTCCAGCACCCTCTAGGCCCAGATCCTGACACTGCCTGGAGGGCAATGCCAAAGTGCCAGGCTCTCAGTGCCAAGTTTCCCAGTAGGCAGTGCCAAGGTGCCAGGCTGGCACTGCAATGCCGCCATTGCCCAAAGAGTGCGCACACCCTTGCCCTTGATCTCCTTGGGGGGGTTTTGATGGCCTCTGATCCTACCAGTGAGGTGAGCGTAACTCTTCCTCGTTCATGGGGACCTGGTGTTTTGCTTGCTGGAGAGAATCTCTCGCAGTGAGACCACAAAGACAAGTGAGCCCGGACGATTGCACCCCGGGCTTGCTAATTACATGCTAATACTGATTTAAATATTATAAAATAAATGATTCAGCCTGCCGGAAGGCTGAATGTGCCGGATATTCCAGTGTGGGTCAGATCGTGAGAGGTGAGAAATTGGGCGCGATGCTGATTCCCTGGTTCTCGTGCGATCTTACGGACTCGCTCCACTCATCGATGGGGGAGAGGGGGGTGAGTTGGTAATATTGTGGCCCTCGCCTTGTCTCTGGGGATGTTGGAAGAGTGCAACAGGAGGTGCAGTTTATGTGATACCCACTTTGGCTGCTGAGGAAGACATTGCACTGATTTGTTATACTGTGCGGAGATAGAGCAACACGTGGAACTTAATTTCCATTGCCAGGAGTGACAGATGCCCCTGAGCCTAGGGTGATATTAATGGCAGAACCCGGGTTTGCAATAGTCAAAATGCCCTCTAATAAGCCATCATTCCTTGCTGTTCCAGAAATGTATTCCTTCAAAGCTGACGGGAACTCTTTAGTAGCTTATTACAGAGACAGGCTCCTTCTGTAAGTGGATAGACGGAGGTCAAACCGGGGAATTTCAATCAACCTAATATAAATGGAGAATGCCCAAGTGACGAGAAGCTTGATTAACAAATATCACGCACAATTGCTTAATGACCCAGTGTATCAAGGAAACCACAAGAGGCCCTTCTCACATCAGCTTGACAATGTTAAGTGTCCCTGATAGGATTTTGGGAAGAGCACTTACAATGCTCCAGGGTGAGAGCTTACACAGCATAATTAATTCCGATCTGATCTCGGATCCTGCACTGTCAAAACCCAAAAACACACACATTCAATATTAGGAGGGTCAAGGTTACACTTTGGCTGCAGACTGTTTGTGAATGGCATCAGCCGAGGACAAGTAGATCACCTTAAAGATACTGGAGAGTTTGAGGATATCGATCCAGGCAGCGGGCACAAGCTAAACAAACGTGGCTCTCAGCGGATAAGCAAGGCACTCCAAAGCGAAGTAAGAATGAAAATGTACAAGAAACCTTTAGCGACATGTTCAAAAGAAGTGCAGGCATTAGGAAATGAACACAGTTACAACAGAAAATATGACAAGATATGCTTCTAGTACACTGTACCAGCGAGGAGCATTGGAGAGGGGGACAGATGATCACGGGTTTGAAACGGTGGATGAAATTAGAATCGTGAAAATATTGAAGAATTACTCAGTTGAAGCATGTAACACTCGAAATGATATTTTAAATTCAGTCGTGGGACATCGGGGTCGTTGGCTGGGCCAACATTTGTTGCCCATCACTAGTTGCCTTTGAGAAGGTGGTGGTGAGCTACCTTCTTGAATCGCTGCAGTCCATGATCTGTGGGTTGGCCCCGGAGGCACAGTGGTTAGCACTGCCGTCTCACAGCGCCAGGGACCTGGGTTCAATTCCCGGCTTGGGTCACTGTTTGTGTGGGTTTCCTCCGGGTGCTCCAGTTTCCTCCCACAGTCTGAAAGACATGCTGGTGGATTGACCATGCTAAATTCTCCCTCAGTGTACCCAAACAGGTGCCAGAGTGTGACGACTATGTGGATTTGTAGGTTTATGTTAACACTGCAATGAGATCACTGTGACGCCGGGAATCGAACTCAGGTCCCTGGCAGTGTGAGGCAGCAGTGTTAACCACTGTGTCACCGTACTACAAGATCACGTACTAGGTGACCAAGAAGGCGAAAGGGATGTTGGTCTTTATAGCGAGGGGGATAGAATATAAAAGTAGGGAGGTCTTGCTGCAACTGTACAGGGCACTGGTGAGGCCGCAGCTGGAGTACTGTGTGCAGTTTTGGTCGCCGCACTTGCGCAAGGATATTTTGGCCTTGGAGGGAGTGCAGAGGAGGTTCACTAGGCTGATACCGGAGATGAGGGGGTTGGACTATGAAGAGAGACTATATAGACTAGGTCTGTACTCGTTGGAGTTTAGAAGGATGAGAGGGGATCTTATAGAGAAGTATACGATAATGAAAGGGATGGATAGGGTAGAGGTAGAGAGATTCTTCCCACTTAGAAAGGATAGCAGGACAGCCTCAAGATAAGGGGGGGGGGGTGCAGTTTAGATCAGAGTTGAGGAGGAACTTCTTCACTCAAAGGGTGGTGAATCTCTGGAATTCTCTACCCGTTGAAGTGGTGGAGGCTGCCTCGCTAAATATTTTTAAGTCACAGTTAGATAGGTTTTTGACAGACAAGGGAATTAAGGGTTATGGGGAGAAAGCGGGAAAGTGGAACTGATCCACTTCAGATCAGCCATGATCTTATTGAATGGCGGGGCAGGCTCGAAGGGCTAGATGGCCTACTCCTGCTCCTATTTCTTATGTTCTTATACCTGGGTCACATTGCCTGTCATTAGAAACAAAATTCATCCTTGGGATTGAAAGAGAAAATGCTGGAAAATCTCAGCGGGTCTGGCAGCATCTGGAAGGGGAGAAAAGAGCTGATGTTTCGAGTCCAGATAACCCTTTGTCAAAGGGTCAAACCATCAGCTCTTTTCTCTCCTTACAGATGCTGCCAGACCCGCTGAGATTTTCCAGCATTTTCTCTTTTGGTTTCAGATTCCAGCATCCGCAGTGATTTGCTTTTATCCCTGGGATAGTCAATGTTTTGTAAGTTTATGAAACAATAAGAATCTGATTCTACTGAACCACACTGGAAGACAAGTGATGAGCTAAACCTGATATTAATATTTAAATAAGGGATGCTGATACGTTACTACTCAGTGAATTTCACAGATCTGTTGAAAGGAAATGTCAGAAGCTGTTTGTAATTTGTCAGGAGGGAATTGGGACAAGGGAGAAATGATCCAAATTATTCAAGTAGATGCTCTGAACTCCTGGTAAAGATATTGTTATCCTACAGGAAATCCTCTTTAGCAGGTTATGGTCTGATATATCACTAGCCATTACTTTGTATTCAATTACATCATTCATTAGCCTGTCATCACACTCAGATCAAATCTCAGCTTTACATAGAACATAGAACACTACAGCACAAACAGGCCCTTCAGCCCACAAGTTGCGCCAATCATATCCATACCTACCAGGCCTATCTATATCTCTCAATCCCGTTAAATCCCATATACTCATCCAGGAGTCTTTTAGAAGACCCCAGCGAGTTTGCCTCTACCACCACCGACGGCAGCCGATTCCATTCACTCACCACCCTCTGAATGAAAAACTTACCCCTGACATCTCCTCTGTACCTATTCCCCAGCACCTTAAACCTGTGTCCTCTCGTAGCGACCATTTCAGCCCTGGGAAATAGCCTCCGAGAATCCACCCTATCTATACCTCTCAACATTTTATAAACCTCTATCAGGTCGCCTCTCAACCTTCGTCTCTCCAGGGAGAAGAGTCCCAGCTCCCTCAACCTTTCTTCATAAGGCATGCCTCCCAATCCAGGCAACATCCTTGTAAATCTCCTCTGCACCTTCTCAATAGCTTCCACATCCTTCCTGTAGTGAGGTGACCAGAACTGTGCACAGTACTCCAAGTGGGTACTAAAATACACGGAAATATTTTGGTTCTGGTAGTTGTACAACCCCTCAGAGCATTTGTGACCAGGGGGAGTGTTTGTTAGAGGCAGACAAAGACTTTGTAACAAGAATTAGTCACTCGAAATATGTCGCGGATCACGGATTGGTGAGACAACCCAATTCAACATTATTTGCTCTCTCAGTGGGAACTGATGACTTGACGAGCAAGGCTCACACCTGCCCATTCTTAACAATCACTAATTCATTGGATTCATTCATTATTAATTAAGAGTTCAATTGTTGGCATTGATTGGGAGCTCATCAGATTGACAGAGTCAGCACTCTACAAGGGATAGGCATCTCCTGGAGAATCATGGCCGCCCAATAGATACCCAGTCTTCAATCAATGCCTGCTGAAGATAAGCGTGCAGGTGCAGCAGGCGGTAAAGAAGGCAAATGGCATGTTCATTGCGAGAGGTTTTGAGTACAGAAGCGGGGATGTGTTGTTACAATTATACAGGGGCCTTGGTGAGGACACACCTAGAGTATTGTGTACAGTTTTGGTCTCCTTTTCTGAGGAAGGATGTTCTTGCTCTCGAGGGAGAACAGCGAAGGTTTACCAGGCTGATTCCGGGGATGGTGGGACTGATGTATGAGGAGAGATTGACTGGATTAGGATTGTTTTCACTGGAATTCAGACAAATGAGGAGGGATTTCAGGATGATGGGGGGAGTCCAGAATCAGGAGTCACAGTCTGAGGATTTGGGATAGACCATTTAGGATGGAGGTGAGGAGACATTTCTTCACCCAAAGAGTGGTGAGTCTGTGGAATTCATTCCCACAGGAAGCAGTTAATGCCAAAATATTGACTTGGAGCAAATGGGATCAAAGGTTATGGGGAGAAAGCAGGATTAGGCTATTGATTTGGATGATCAGCCATGATTGTATTGAATGGAGGAGCAGGCTCGAAGGGCTGAATGGTCTCATCTTGATCCTATTTTCTTTGTTTCTACGTAAAACGGCGTTCACACCCACCCCACACCACCTGGCAGATAATCGGATAATTCTTTAGTTTTTCTGTCAGATGTCACGTATGCTGGACATGGCCTCTGGGTATTTGATTAGATTTATTTTTGTCACGTGCATTAATATACAGTGTGCAATACAGACAAAACGTACTGTTCATAGAGAAGGAAAGCAGAGAGTGCAGAATGTAGTGTTACAGCCATAGCAAGAGTCTAGAGAAAGATTAACGCGAGGTAGGTCCATTCAAAGGTCTGATGGCAGCAGGGAAGAAGCTGTTCTTGAGTCGGTTGGTCCGTGACCTCAGACTTTTGTATATTTTTCCCAGCAGAAGAAGGTGGAAGAGAGAATGTCCGGGGGATACGTGGGGTCTTTAATTATGCTGCTTGCTTTGCCGAGGCAGCGGGAAGTGTAGACAGAGGGCCAGAGAGAAAAGGTCCCAGTCTATCCAGTCTCTTCCTATAACTCAAACCATCAAGTCCCATAGCATCCTTGTGAACCTTTTCTGCACTCTTTCTAGTTTAATAATATCCTTTCAATAATAGGGTGACCTGAAGTGGGTAAGCTACAGGGTTGTGAGCCTGGTGCAGGAAGGTGGGATTGGAAAGGGCACCTGGGTGTCCTTGGGCTAGCATGGACAAGAATGGCCTCCTTCTGTGCTGTAACTTTTCTATGGTTGGATGATTTTAAAAGAAGTAATCTCACAACACCAGGTTAAAATCCAACAGGTTTCTTTGGCAGTGAGAGTCTTTGGAGTGCTGCTCCTTCACCTGATGAAGGGGCAGTGCTCCAAAAGCTCGTGATTCCGTATAAATCCGTTAGACTCTAACCTGGATTGCGAGAGTTCTTACTGTGCCTACCCCAGTCCAACATCGGCAACTCCACATCATGATCTTGAAGAGTTCTATCAGGATGCCACTGAACATTTCTTCTCTTAAGAAAAGAGGGTCAGTTTATTCAGCCTGTCTTGATGAGTATATCCTTTCAGTTCTGAAATTGAATTTTTTACAAGACTGGAACTGTGCACAGTGCTCCGTGTGGGTCATCCAAGGTTCAGATCGTTCATGACTTGTTGGCAATGATTCACTGGTTAAAGAGGCTTTTTAGCCAGAAGACTACACAAAAATGGAACCTCTCTGATCCCCTAAACTTGAACAATTCTGTCCTTATTTCCTATTGGTGTCATTAATTCAGTTTTACCAGAATGAAACTTGGATACTATTTATAAAGTGAACATTACGACTCCTATCAAGTCTTTGACATCAGTTTAAGGACATGGCTAACGAAGACTGAACCTACAGCTTATAATTTTGTAACACCTTGCATGTCACTGCTGGTCAAATTTAATGATAGAATCATAGAATCCTCACTGTGCAGAACAAGGCCATTCAGCCCATCCAGTCTGTACCGACTCTGACAGAGCACCTTACCCACACATTCGCCTTATCCCCTGTGCTAATACTAATGCATGCTCATTCATCAAACCTGCTGATTTTTACATAAGAACATATGATATAGGAGCGGGAGTAGGCCATCTAGCCCCTCGAGCCTGCCCCGCCATTCAATAAGATCATGGCTGATCTGAAGTGGATCAGTTCCACTTTCCTGCTTTCTCCCCATAACCCTTAATTCTCCTGTCTATCAAAAACCTATCTACCCGTGTCTTAAATATATTTAGCGAGGCAGCCTCCACCACTTCAGGCAGAGAATTCCAGAGATTCACCACCCTTTGAGTGAAGAAGTTCCTCCTCAATTCCATTCTAAACTGTCCCCCCTTTATCTTGAGGTTGTGCCCTCTAGTCCTGCTGTCCTTTCTGAGCGGGAAGAATCTCTCTACCTCTACCCTATCCATCCCTTTCATTATCTTATACATCTCTATAAGATCCCCCCTCATCCTTCTAAACTCCAACGAGTACAGACCCAGTCTATTCAATCTCTCCTCATAGACTAGCCCTTTTAGACAGTTTCTGATTGATTGAAGGCATTTGAAAACTGAAGACTATTGGTTTCATCTGATGACTAAACAGATCTAGTGACATATTTTACCTTTATTCACAATTTACACGTTGTGTTTAGAATGCATGGAGATGTTGGAAAAGCCGCAGGCTTTGCACAGAATCACAGAATCCCTACAGTGCAGAAGGAGGCCATTCAGCCCATTGCACTGACAACATTCCAACCCAGATCCTATCCCTGTAACCCAATATATTAACCCTGCTGTGTACAGTTCTGATCAGCCTATTGTAGAAAGTACGTTATTAAACTAGAAAGAGTGCAGAAAAGTTTTACTGGGATGCTACTGGGAGTTGAGTTATAAGGAGAGGCAGCATGGACAAGTTGGGCCAAAGGGCGTGTTTCCATGCTGTAAACCCCTATCACTCTCTGAGGCTGTTATTTAGGCTGTGAAATGCCCGTATATTGCTGCAAGCCAAAGTGATGCATGCCTCCCTGAATCACTGAAATAGTCCTGGATACTGTAGCAGCTGAAACATTGGCAGCAATGTCAGGGAAACTTCATGTTCATTTCAGAAATAACTTTTTGCCCAATTGGTTATCAGGAATTAGTTGCAGCTTTGCTAAATAAAGGCCAACTCAGCAGCAACAAAGAGAGTTAGATCAATATCTGAGTCAGCACAGGAGGATGTAAACTAAACTGTCCCCGCTCGTAAAAGGATCGAGGATGAGAGGGCACAAATTTGAAGTGATTTACAAAGAAAGCGAATGCGATGTGAGAAAAACATTTTCACCCAGTGAGTGGCTGGGGTCGGGAATGTTCTACCTGGGAATATGGTGGAGGCAGCTTCAGTCGAGGCATTCCGTAGGGTAATGGATAGAATAACGTGCAGGGGTCCAGGGAAAAGGCAGAGGAATCGCACTAACTCATGAAGCCTATTTGGAGAGCTGGTGCAGACATGATGGGTCCAGAGATATGCGGGTTAGGGTTGATTGTCCATGCTAAGAAATTGCCCCTTAGTGTCCAGGGATGCGTAGGTTAGAGGGATTAGTGGGTATAATATGTAGGGATATGGGGGTAGGGCCTAGGTGGGATTGTGTTTGGTGCAGACTCGATGGGCCGAAGGGCCTTTTTCTGCACTGTAATAGTCTCCTTCTGCGTTGTAACAATTCTGTGATTCTACGTTGGATATACTCAGTAAGTCAGCCAGCACCTACAGCAAGGGCAAATTAGTTTATCCTTGTCAGAGACCTGAAGATTCCATACCTCAAAATTTGACTCTCCACAGATGCTAAGTTATTTTATTAATTCATGGGAGACGGGTGTCGCCGGCTGGGCCAGCATTTATTGCCCATCCTTAGTTGCCAGTAGAGGGCAGTTGAGAGTCAACCACATTGCTGTGGCTCTGGAGCCACATGTAGGCCAGACTGGGTAAGGACGGCAGATTTCCTTCCCTAAAGGACATTAGTGAACCAGATGTGTTTTTGCGACAATCGGTCATTAATAGATTCTCTATTCCAGATTTTTTTTTTGTTGAATTCAAATTTCACCATCTGCCGTGGCGGGATTCGAACCCGGGTCCTCAGAGCATTATCTGAGTCTCTGGATTAATAGCTGAGCAATAATACCACTAGACGATCACCTCCCCTCTGTTGTTTTCAGGAGGATATGGATTTGGAATAGAAAAATTATGAGTATTGGCCACAAAGTCCTTTCACATAACTGGACCATGGCTCTTCCCATAACTGTTGTGTCATTTTGTCTTCAATTGAAGAGGGGATGTGAATATTTTTAAGATCAGTTGCCGAGGGATGAAATAGTGTGTGCACAAACAGAATCAGCACTGTTAAATCACATCTCGTTAGGATGGTTTCCCATTCAGCAAAGCGGGGGATTGAATTTTCACTTCGGCTTAAAAAGCGTAACAAATTCTAGACAACACAACACCGAGGCATGGAAATTCTTACAACCTGAAGGCTCTGATAGTCGGTTGGGAAAAATTCAGAAAGAGCTTGCTGTCAAAAATGTCTTGTCGAATCTGGGTGACAACCAGGAGACACTGACAGATTCGAACAGGTCTCAGACTGGAGAACAAGTGTGACTGGCCTGTAAGTGGTGAGGAGCAGAGTGCGTCAATTAAACTGATGCCTTTTTATGTAACACTGAATTCCAACCTTTTCTTTTATTCATTTATGGGACATGGACGTCACTGGCTGGCCAGCATTTATTGCCCATCCCTAGTTGCCCCTTGCAGGACAGTTGAGAGTCAGGCAGCACGGTGGCACAGGATTACATAGAACATAGAAAAACTACAGCACAAACAGGCCCTTCGGCCCACAAGTTGCACCGAACATGTCTCTACCTACTAGGCTTACCCTCTATTTTACTAAGTTCCATGTACTTATCTTAAAAGACCCTATTGAATTTGCCTCCACCACCACCACTGGAAGCCGATTCCACTCACCCACCACCCTCTGAGTGAGAAACTTACCCCTAACATCTCCTCTGTACCTACTCCCCAGCACCCTAAACCTGTGTCCTCTTGTGGCAGCCATTTCAGCCCTGGGAAAAAGCCTCTGAGAATCCACCCAATCAATACCTCTCAACATCTTATATACCTCTATCAGGTCACCTCTCATCCTTCATCTCTCTAAGGAGAAAAGACCGAGCTCCCTCAGCGTATCCTCATAAGGCATGCCACCCAATCCAGGCAACGTTCCTGTAAATTAGCAATGCTGCCTCACAATACCAGGGACCCGGGTTCCATTCCTGACTTGGGTGACTGATTGCGTGGAGGTTGCACATTCTCCCCATGTCTGTGTGGGTTTCCTCTGGTTTCCTCCCGCATCCAAAGATATGCATTGGCCATGCTAAATTGACTTTAGTGTCTCGGGATGCGTAGGTTAGAAGGATTAGCAAGGTAAATATGTGGGTTTAGGGGGAAAGGGTCCCAATGGGAATGTTTTCAGTGCAGGCTTGATGGGCCAAATGGCCTCCTTCTGCACTTTAGGGATTCTCTGATTCTATGAGAGTCAACCACATTGCTGTGGCTCTGGAGTCACATGTAGGCCAGACCGGGTAAGAACGGCAGATTTCCTTCCCTAAAGGACATTAGTGAACCAGGGGGGGTTTTTCTGACAATGGTTTCATGGTCATCAGTAATTCCAGATGTTTTTTATTGAACTCATCTGGATTCAAACCCAGGTCCCCGGAACATTAGCTGAGTTTTTGGATTAATAATTGAGCAGTATCACCAGTCGATCATTGCCTCCTCGATGAAGGAGGCATCTGTATTTATTCAGCATGAACTATTAACAAATCATAAATAAATTGTAACATCTCGGCATTGATTTCTTTACCCAGTCTATCTCCTTCCAGATAATTATACCTTAGCTTCACTGATCAAGGTGAGCTTCATGTTTCCATTTTCCTTTTAATTTCGATAAAAGGGACAATTTCTCCCTTCTCCTCAGTCCTCACCACTGAACTCAGCTCTTTTCCCAAGGAAGTGAACCTAGGAATTACGTTTGAATTAACTGGGAGCAAGTGGCTGCAGGATGTGTGTCCACGATAGGGCTTTGAGCTTTGATTTTGCAATTCAGATAAACATGGGCTTGCGCAGGCAGAGTGGACACATTGCCTGAACTGACACACCAACAGGACCCATTGGCCGTCAACACTTCCCCAAATCCTCAGTGTTTAAGACAATTTCTAAATTTCTGGGTTTTTTTCTGCCGAAGTGGATAATTTTACACTCACTGCCATCATATTCCACCTTGCCCACTCACTTAGCCTGCCGGAGTCCACTTGAAGCCTCCTTGCACCCTCTTCACAATTTATATTCCCACCTAGTTTGGTGTCATTGGCATATTTGGAAATGTTACAACCAGTCCAAACACCTAACTCATTGGCATTGGTTGTGATTACCTGTGGACATGGCGTTAATTCTTACTGGTTCACAGCAAAAAGGTTTGCAACATATCCAGACCAACATAGAGAACCAGTTGGGGCAAACAGTTAAGTACAGCCCTCAGGGAGAGAGAGGGGCATGCCCTGGCAGTGTCCTGTGGCACTCCCCCTTGCACTGCCCCTGCACTGGCCCTTGGCATCACCTCTGCACTGACCCTTGGCACTGCCCTTTGGTACTGCCCACACACTATCCCTTGGTGCCACCCCTTGACATTGCCCCTGACACTGCCCCCACACTGGCCCTTGGCACTGCCCCTTAGCACAGTATTACCAGGGGCAGTGCCAAGGGAGAGGCTTGATCTGGGAGGTCGATGGGGGTGCCCTATGTCAAGGAGAGTTCTGTGTGCACGGGAGGGCATTTTTAGTTTTATTTTTCATTTGGTGAGAAACCACCAGCATTTTTAGGACAAGCTGCCTTTCAGGCTAGCTTGCTGAGAAAGTTGAAATGGAGAACACATCTCAGTGTCTGTGACAGTAAAGCACTCCAGAACCAACCCCAGTCTGAAATATCCTCATTAAGATGATACTTGAGATAAAGTGGCTGAATGAAATAGCTGAATTCTCAAAGCTTGCTTAAAAATTCAGTGGGACCCATCCCAACACCGTGACGGCGTGGAACCCCCCTCCAGAACCTTTTCCACGTGGTAAAACATCAACAGGAAAAGCTGGCAGATTTTCCTGCCCTGAGACTGGGATTACAGTGCAATCCCTGGGGAACTGCTACACTGGCGGAGGTGCCATCCTTCTCATGAAACATTTCAATCAGGGAAGGTGCCCTGACCAACCTTTATCCCTGAGGCAACACCTGAGAGAAATGTCCCAGCCATTTCCTGTGTTACTGTTGTCAAAGCCTCTGTTTGCAAATTGACACGTTCTTCTCCATTGTGACAGGGAGCAAAACTCGAAGATATCTCACTGAGTTGATGGCACTTTCAGATATCCATATGTGGAAGGGTTAATATAAATACAAATTCACTCTCTGCACGGTATAATTTAAATACCAAAAGATCCAAAAATAAAGCAAGAGTTATCAGGAAAAAGTGACCCCTCTGAAAATCAAACTGGCAAAGCTGATGTTAGCATCATATAATGACATCTCATCCTGCCAGTAATAAGGGGTGGCACGGTGGCAGAGTGCAGCACTGCTGCCTCACAGCGCCAGGGACCCAGGTTCAATTCTGGCCTTGGGTCACTGTCTGCGTGGAGTTTGCACATTCTCCCCATGTCTGCATGGGTTTCCTCTGGGTGCTCCAGTTCCTCCCACAGTCCAAAGATAGAAACACAGAATCTAGAAGCAGGAGGAGGCCATTTGGCCCTTCGAGCCTGCTCCGCCATTTATTTTGATCATAGCTGATCATCGAGTTCAATATCCTGATCCTCCCTTCCCCCCCATATCCCTCAATCCCCTTAACCCCAAGAGCTAGATTTAGTTTCTTCTTGAAATTACAACATTTTGGCCTCAACTACTTTCTGTGGGAGTGAATTCCACACATTCCCCACCCTCTGGGTGAAGAAATTTCTCCTCACCTCAGTTCTAAAAGGTTTACCCCTTATCCTCAAACTATCACCCCTAGTTCTGGACTCCCCCACCACGGGGAACATTCTTTCCGAATCTGTTGTTAGAAATTTAGAAGTTTCTATGAGATCCCCTTTCACTCTTCTAAACTCCAGTGAATATAATCCTAACCGACTTAGTCTCTCCGCATATGACAGACCTGTTATCCCAGGAATCAGCCTGGTAAACCTTCACCCTACTCCCTCTGTAGCACTGGGACAATGGGCCGAATGGCTCCCTTCCGCACTGTCGGAATTTTATGGAGTCTATGGAATGCAGACAGTGCCATCCAACTGGGTAAAAAAGCTCTTGTTCTCAGACTAGCTCATCTGTAATACATGTAATAACCTCTCTGGAAGAAGAACTTACTGACAATTGCAGTGTATGAGGGACAGCGAAGAGGCTTTCCTGCAAAAAGATAAACTCACCCTATCATCAGAAATGTTGGAGCCACCTTGTCCTTCCACCTCTTATTGCCATGACGACCCCGTGTGCCTGAAACTACTTCGACATTTTCCTCTAATCCCGTCCCCCTGTCAGGTGCTATTTAATTGCTGGTAGAAAGTGAGATTTGGACATCTCGGGGTATCGAGATGTCTCTCCTTTACACCGATGTCCCACTGGACTTGCAGCATGAACTCAGGCACTGACGTTGGAGGGGGCTACATGGATTCAGGCACCTTGTAACATCTCCACCCACTTCTATTCAGCCTACTATTGTTGTGCACAGCCTCAGCTGTGGTGGCTCGGTGGCACAGTGGGTTAACACTGCTGCCTCACAGCGCCAGGGACCCGGGTTCGATTCTGGCCTCGGGTCACTGTCTGTGTGGAGTTTGCAGGTTCTCCCTGTGTCTGCATGGGTTTCCTCCGGGTGCTCCGGTTTACTCCCACAGTCCAAAGGTGTGCTGGTAAGGTCGATTGGCCATGCTAGATTGACCCTAGTGTCAGGGAGACTAGCAGGGTAAATAAGGGTTATAGAACATTACAGCGCAGTACAGGCCTTTGGCCCTCGATGTTGCGCCGACCAGTGGAACCAATCTAATGACCCTCTAACCTAAACTATTCCAATATGTTATGGGAATGGTTATGGGAAAAGGGACAAGGTGGGATTGTGGTTGGTGCAGATTCGATGGGCCGAATGCCTCCTGCTACACTGTAGTGATTCTGTGGTTTAATGGCCCACGTAAGATCAGGTTGGATATTCCGAATTACAGCCCAGCATTCCCAGGCTTGGGCAGCCTTCAGAACATCAATGGCAGCTGCCATTGATGCCACACTGCAATCCTACACGGTACCCTATTTCCCTTCACCCACCTACACTGCTTTCCAGCTCTCTCCATTATACGGACAATGGCTTCACTCCCCTTCCCTGTCCAGTGGAATCAGTTATTAATAATTCACCCCTTGTAGGGAACTCTGAAATAAGATTCACACAGAGATGTATGCATCAGAGAATTCTCCGCACTGTTCTATGACAAGCTTCTGCTGACTGCCAAACCAAGTTGGAGGGAGAATTTACATCGAGGCAGCTTTGATACGAACTTGCATTCATTCACAATACACGGAGAAATCCGAACGTACTTCTTATGGGATCTTTGTTTTGCCAAGGTTTGAGGGGACTCTCATGTGAGGGGGTCAGTGGGGATGGGGACGCAGGTGGAGGATGGTTTCTGCTGGGGATATTCTGGGGTTTATTAGTTGGGGAGTGGGGATTCTGCAGTGGGGTGAGAGGGGGTTCCCATGCAGGGCTCAGTCTCTGCGTTTAAAATATTTATGCTGAAGTTAGAAGTGGTTTACTTGCTACTAACTCTTTCGGAGTAACTATTGGCCGAGATTGGCAGAACCCATCCAGAGTTGGCAATTTAAATCGCTTTGTTGGATGGTTCCCAGCGCAACATTGTTGTTGAGAGGAAGTTAACGTTTCTGGACAATTGCTGGGTAAAGACCTACTGGTGACTTCAGAGAGGGATCTCTGGGGTACTTCCCAAATCTGACACTGGGGAGCCAGGAAGGTGTAGGCCAATGCTTCCATTTAGCACCTTTCAAATGACTACAGGTTCAGTCAGCAGTTAGGAAGGCGAATGCAATGTTAGCATTCATATCGAGAGGACTAGAATACAAGAGCAGGGATGGACTTCTGAGGCTGTATACGGCTCTGGTCAGACCCCATTTGGAATATTGTGAGCAGTTTTGGGTCCCATATCTAAGGAAGGATGTGCCGGCCTTGGAAAGGGTCCAGAACAGGTTCACAAGAATGGTCCCTGGAATAAAGAGCTTGTCATTATGAGCAATGGTTGAGGATCTGGGTCTGTACTCGTTGGAGTTTAGAAGGGTGAGGGAGGATCTTATCGGGACTTGTAGGATACTGCGAGGCCTGGATAGAGTGGATGTGGGGAGGATGTTCCCACTCGTAGGAAAAACTAGAACCAGAGGGCACAACCTCAGGCTAAAGGGACGATCCTTTAAAACAGAGATGAGGAGGAATTTCTTCAGCCAGAGAGTGGGGAATGTGTGGAACTCTTTGCCGCAGAGGAGGCCGGGTCACTGAGTGTCTTTAAGACAGAGATAGATCGGTTCTTGATTAATAAGGGGATCAGGGGTTATGGGGAAAAGGCAGGAGAATGGGGGATGAGAAAAAAAATCAGCCATGATTGAATGGCAGAGTAGACTTGATGGGCCGAGTGGCCTCATTCTGCTCCTATATCTTATGGTCTTATGTAGGGTGGCCCGAAACATCCCATTAAGTACTTTTGACATGTTGGCACTGTTGCAATGTAGGAAACACAGCAGCCAATTTGTGCACAGCAAGATCCCACGAACAGAAATGTGAGAACGAGCAGATAATTCACTTCCGTGCTATTATTTGAGAGATAAATATTCTCCAGAACGCTGGGGATAACTCCCCAACTCTTTTCATGGTAATATCGTGGGATCTGTTAGCAGGAAGACGTTGCCTGCGGCACTGCAGCACTCCCCCAGTACTGCACTGGGCTGCCAGCTTTGACTGTTGTGCTGGGACCTGAATTTACAACCTCCTGACAATGAGGTGAGAGAGTCACTGACGTGGCTACGTCTGGCCCACAGAAAGGATGTGTTGTAAATGTAAATTTCTCCGTGAAATGGGCCATCCCCTCATTTGTCTCGGCTGATCCTGGGAATACCTGCAACAAAAACAGGAAGTGCTTGGGAAAAGGTTAAAGTTTATCTTATTAGTGACACAAGTGGGCTTACATTAACACTGCAATGAAGTTACTGTGAAAATCCCCGAGTCGCCACACTCTGGTGCCTGTTCGGGCGCACTGAGAGAGAATTTAGCACGGCCAATGCGCCTAACCAGCACGTCTTTGGGCTGTGGGAGGAAACTGGAGCACCCGGAGGAAACCCACGCAGACATGGAGGGAATGTGCAGTCTCCACATGGACAGTGACCCAAGGCCGTGGATTGAACTCGGGTCCCTGGCGCTGTGAGGCAGCAGTGCTGACCCACTGTGCTAACCTGTCATCCATGAATCTGGACAGTACGAATCTCTGCTGGGCTGATACAGGAAACTTGGGATCCAGATTCTATCATTAGATGCTTGAATGAGACCATAATGAAAAAGCACAGGACCTTTAGAGGATTCGGGTGCAAGTGCTGTACCAGGAATTGGACACAAATGGCCCAATTTCACTGCCAGAGAAACCACCCGGTCTGAGTCTGCTCTGAAATATCCCGGAGGCAGCTGGAAAGTTCTCCCCCACCCTCCGGTTTCAGCAGCACATTGATCCTGCTACTCAGTTCAAGGAGAGTCTGCTGAGCTGTGCTTCCCAGTGGAACTAATCCTTCTGAAGACAGACATTTATCTTCTTTAATTCCATCATTATTTTGGCAGTGCAAAGTGTAGGAGGTGTTCCAGAAAGATCACCAAGTTTGCTTTCTGTCCGCTATGGATTTGTGCCTGAATGAGGAAAATTCGCAGTTGGGCAGATTTCCCAGCCGCAGGTATAGAATAATCTTCACCAGCCGCTTGGGGAAACGGATTAATAGAGGATTAATAGTCAGTTCCACACCTGCCCTCCTAATAGAAACATTAAGCCTCTGATAGAGATCCAATCTGGGGTAGAACGCGTGCAGTATCACACTGACACACGGGTGGACACTACATCCCATTTAGCCAACGTTAAAGTGAAGAGCGCTTTTTGTAGGAGCCGGTTAGAGGAGAAAAACAAAAGTTTTGTGGCAATTTTCTGCCTCTGTCCTTTGGTTGTCTGATGGAGTGTGTTACAAGGAGTCCTGAGAGGGGGAAAATATTCCAGAATGAAAGACAGGAGGTTGCCATAGGTTCCCCACAGAGTAGAAGGAGCCACGGAATGATTCTTCACCCGTTGCCCTTCAGTTCTGAGAAGGTGTCTCAGGGGTAAAGGTTAAAGTGGGTACAACTGCAGACGCTGGAAATAAAAACTGCAAATGCTGGAAATACGCAGCAGGTCTGGCAGAGAGACAACAACAGAGCTGATGTTTTAGATTAATGATGATTCATCAGGACTGGAAGATTTTAGCGATGTAACAAGGTTGATGCCAGTACAGAGGCCAGAGACAAAGGGGGTGGGAGGAGAAGACCAGGGAGATTCAATGACAGAAGGGGTGACGGTACAAGCTGATGGTAATGGCAGCTACACAGGATCCCACCCCAGTCCTATCACATTACAATGGCTGAGGAGTGCGTTTGTCATGGGGGTGCTGGAGAGTTGATGAATCAAGGCCCAGGGACCATGCAGATTGGCCTGGTTACTTCATATAGCATCTCGTGTTTGCTTTATTTGGCTATTTTATGGCTAACAAAATTCTGATTAAACCGGAAGATAGAAACAGAGAAATTAGAAGCAGGAGGAGGCCATTTGGCCCTTCGAGCCTGCTCTGCTATTCATTTTGACAATGTCTGATCATCAAATTCAATATCCTGATACCCCCTTCCCCCTGTATCCCTTGATCCCTTCAGCTCTGAGAGCTGTATCTAATTTCTCCTTGAAATCAGACAACACTTTGGTCTCAATTACTTTCTGTGGTAGTGAATTCCACACATTCCCCACCCTCTGGGTGAAGAAACTTCTCCTCACTTCAATTTTAAAAGACTTACTCCTTATCCTCAAACTCTGACCCCTAGTTCTGGACTCCCCCACCATCGGGAACATTCTTTCTGAATCTACCCTGTCTAACCCTGTTAGAATAAGTTTCTATGAGGTCCTCTCTCACTCTTCTAGACTCCAGTGAACATAATCAGCATGGTAAACAGGATTCAGACTGGTAAACCTTCACTGTACTCCCTCTATAGCAAGGATATCCTTCCTCAGATAAGGACACCAAAACTGCACACAATATTTCAGATGTAGCCTCACCAACACCCTGTACAATTACAGCAAAACATCCCTATCCCTATACTCAAACTCTCTCACTATGAAGGCCAACATACCATTTGCCTTCTTCATGCCTGTTATACTTACACGCTTACTTTCAGTGACTGATACATGAAGACTCCAAGGTCTTGCTGAGTATTCACCGCTCTCAATTTACACTTATTCAAGTAAGAATCTACCTTCCTATTTTTGCTACCAAAGTAGCTAACCTCACATTTATCCACACTATACTGCATCTGCCATGCAGATACCCAGACACTCAGCCTGTCCAAATCACACGGAAGCATCTCTGCATCCTCCTCACAGCTCACCCTCCCACCCAACTTTGTATCATCTGCAAATTTGGAGATAATACATTCAGTTCCCTCTCCCAAATCATTAATCATTGAACAGTTGGGGTGTCTATGGAGCCCCACTATTCACGGACTGCCAATCAGAACGCGACCCATTTATGCCAACTCTTTGCTTCCTATCTGTTAACCAGCTTTCTATCCATCTCAAGACATTGACTGCAATCCCATGTGCTTTAACTTTACAAAATTCTTTGTTATGTGAGACCTGAACATCATAATTCACAGACTACAATCAGTAAAGATAGACAACCTCCTCCATGCTCATCTTCAACACCGGTGCCTCACAAGGCTGTGTTCTCAGCCCAACAATATATTCCTTGTACACCAATGACCGTATGGCTAAATTCCCCTCCAATTCGATTTCCAGGTTTGCTGACGACACCATCGTAGTGGGTCGGATCTCAAATAATGACACAACAGAGTACAGGAATGAGATAGAGAATCTGGTGAACTGGTGCGGCAACAATAATCTCTCCCTCAATGTCAACAAAATAAAAGGAGATTGTCATCGACTTCAGGAAGCGAAAGGAGAACATGCCCCTGTCTACATCAATGGGGACGAAGTAGAAAGGGTCGAGAGCTTCAGTATTTAAGTGCCCAGGTCACCAACAACATATTTTGGTCCCCCCATACCGACACTATAGTTAAGAAAGCCCACCAATGCCTCTACTTTCTCAGAAGACTGAGGAAATTTGGCATGTCAGCTACAACTCCCATCAACTTTTACAGATGCACCATAGAAAGCATTCTTTCTGGTTGTATCACAGTTTGGTATGGGCTCCTGCTCTGCCTAAGACTGCAAGGAACTACAAAAGGCTACGAATGTTGCCCAGTCCATCACACAAACCACCCTACCATCCATTGACTCTGTCTACACTTCCTGCTGCCTCAGCAAAGCAGCCAGCATAATGCACCCTGACATTCTCTCTTCCACCTTCTTCCATCAGGAAAAAGATACAAAAGTCTGAGGTCATGTACCAACCGACTCAAGAACAGCTTCTTCCCTGCTGCTGTCAGACTTTTGAATCGACCTACCTTATATTAAGTTCATCTTTCTATATACCCTAGCTATGACTGTAACACTACATTCTGCACTCTCTCCTTCTCTATGAATGACATGTTTAGTCTGTATAGTGAGCAAGAAACAATACTCTTCACTGTATGTTAATATATGTGACAATAATAAATCAAATCAAATCAAAATCAAATCTTGTCGAAAAACTTCTGAAAGTCTAAATAAACCACATCCACTGGTTCCCCTGGTCAACTCCACTAGTTACATCCTCAAAGAATTCCAATAGATTCATCAAGCATGATTTTCCTTTTGTAAATCCACGCTGACTTTGTCTGGTTATCCCACTGCCTTCCAAATGCTGAGTTATAAAATCCTTGATAGTGGACCCCAGCAATTTTCCCAGTACTGGCGTTAGGCTCACTGGCCTCTAGGTCTCTGTGGCTTCATTCATTTAGTCATAACCAGGATTTCAGATTTCTTTCTGTTTTAAAATTTTTGTTACTGACCTTGACCGAGATTGAACAATATTTGTTTCACAAAGTGGGAAGCTCAGTTTCTAAATAACAGTAAGAAATTCCACAGTACTATGTTAAAGTCCAACAGGTTTATTTGGTAGCATGAGTTTTCGTAGTGTCACTCCTTCTTCAGGGGAGTAAGGAGCTGTGTTCACAAACAGGGCATATACAGACACAAATTCAATTTACAAGATGATGGTTGGAATGCGAGTCTTTACAGGTAATCAAGTCTTAAAGGTACAGACAATGTGAGTGGAGAGAGAGTTAAGCACAGGGTTAAAGAGATGTGTATTGTCTCCAAACAGGACAGTTAGTGGGATTTTGCAAGCCCAGGCAGGTCGTGGGGGTTACAGATGGCATGACATGAATCCAGGATCCTGGTTGAAGACATCCTCATGTGTGCAGAAGGAGTCCATTCAGCCCATCAAGTCTGCACTGACCACACTCTCACCCAAATCCTAGTCCCATAACCAATTTGCCCTGCTAATCCCCCTGACACTAAGGGGTAATTTAGCATGAACAGTGCACCTAACTTGCACGTCTTTGGGGTGTGGGAGGAAACCGGAGCATCCGGAGGAAACCCAAGCAGACCTGGGGAGGACGTGCAAACTCCACAGAAAGTCACCCGAGGCTGGAATCGAACCCAGGTCCCTGGCACTGTGAGGCAGCAGTGCTAACCACTGTAACACCGTGCCGCCAATATTAATGTGCAATTTTATTGATTACATTTTTTCTCACCACAGATTTTGTACGCAGTTAATTAAAATGGTAAACATGTCTTAACATATTCCCCAAATAGTCATCAACCCATCATAATTTATTGCACATTAAACCTCAACTATTTGAAGGAATTACTATAAGCAGGCATTAAAAGTCTATCGATTGATTGCACCGAGCAAGGCTAATTTAACTTGTATTAAAATTTTATTGATTGCATTCACCTCTATTTAGATGAATAAACTTCAATCTGCAAATTTCTTGAGAGTCAATGTTAATTTGTCCTGTTCTTCAGTTCAACTTCTGGTGAAGAATGGAAGTGCTACTTGGCAGTGGAGGAAATTCCTGGCAACGTGTCCCAGGCCTGTCCTGGTTTCACTGTACACTTCCCACTGCCCCGGCAAAACAGCTAGCATAATCAAGGATCCCACACACCCTGGGCATTCTCTCTTCCACCTTTTTCCGTCTGGAAAAAGACTCAAAAGTCTGAAGTCACGTATCAACTAACTGAAGAACAGCTTCTTCCCTGCTGCTGTCAGGCTTTTGAATGGACTTTCCTTACAATAAGTTGATCTTTCTCTTCACCCTAGCTATGACAGCAACACTACATTTTGCATTCTCTCCTTTTATATGAACGGTATGCTTTGTCTGCATAGCGCTCAAGAAACAATACTTTTCATTGTATGTTAATACAAGTGACAATAATAAATCAAATCAAATAAAACCACATACATAACTCTAACTTTCTTATACAACCTTCAAAATCAGCAAACCACATTCTGAGTGAACATTATAGACACAAGTTATACATTTGTAAATTGATGCAGTATTTTGTTTATTGGAGGTGATCTTGAAGAATGCATTTAATATAACACTTCTTCTAGGAAGCTTCAACTGGGCACAGTTCCAAATGTGGTCTAGCATGGAGGTTCTTCCATACAGGCTTGCTGCTTTCTGAGCTCTGTCATAGACAGTGCACTGGCCATGGATTACATACTGTACTCTGCAGATAGTGTCAGTCTCCAATCCACTGTTGTTCCTTTTCTCTGTCAGGAATCTTACTCTACAATGCATGCCGGTTCCCCAGAAATCCCTCCCCGGTGAATCGGACTGTTCGTGTCGCAGGATTTTTCACGTGGGGAATCTGTTTTCAGAGCACCTTAAAACTGGTGCAGGTCACGTTGCTGAGGCTGGTGGGATTCACACTGGTTTTGATGGTGAAAACTGACACTTAACCACATTTTGGGAAAATTCTGCTCATAAATCCTAACCTTACGGAACCAAAGATGGTCACACACTGTGAAAGAAAGTGACTCTTCCTAAACATCACAAGTTAAACTGTACTCATTTAATGCACAAGGTTGAATATTTCAACATTAGTTTTTCCTTTGTACAAAACGGGCAGGATTTTTCCATTCTGCCCACCACAGGAATCAAAGCGGGCGGAACCACATCTCTCGCGTCACTGGATATTTATCTTGCCATTTCTAGTTTGAGTCTGATGCTAACAGCAAGTCATGTGATGAGTTTGTGTCCCAGAATTCAACATAAAACCATATTGGGTTGACATACTTTAATTAGCTGACTAATGTCATAACTAAACTACAAACCAATTATTGTTGGGTCCATTTGAATAGACGAGGAGACAGCACTTTTGAAATGGTTTTCTTTTATTGAACAGAATTTAAACTATTAACCTGACAAAAGTGAAAAGAAAAAATGAACTTGGAGACTGGCTGCTACTGCCAGCCCCCTGTACTGAACGGACCTCAAAAACAAACTGAAAACACACACTAAAATGCAAACTATATTTCAACCCTTATCTCATTATTGGAAATGCTTTCCACAGGCTCTCTCTGTCTTAGAAAAACAAACCTTGCAGCTGTTGTTATGCTGTTTGCCTGCATTGTGTACCCTTCAGGAATGCAGTCAATTTTAACTAACCCAGGTTAGTTGCATCGACATGAATATCTTAAAATGAAGTCTTTGCATAGACTGAATCCAACAGGGATAAGCACACACAGGATCTCCCTAGCTATGACTGCAGCACTACATTTTACACTCTCTCCTTTCCTTCTCTATGCTTTGTCTGTGTAGCGTGCAAGAAACAATACTCTTCACTGTATGTTAATACACGTGACAATAATAAATCAAATCAAATCAAGTTGAGTGGGGCAAACACCAACTTTGCTTTTCAGTTTAATATTGGTGATGAATGCAAGTTCGATCTGGTAGTTGAAGGATAATTAAACAAAATTGCTGAGGCTTAACTTACGGTGAAGAATGGATTTACTGATTTAAAGCTTCATCCGTTACTGACCCTTAAATAACCAGCTATACCGTGTGTCTACAGTTCCTGCCACACTTTCCTTTAAATTCAAAGATACAGAGCCTTCGATCCTTACCTTAATCTGGGAAAATAATACATTTGAACACTGACCCTTACTTGTGTCCTTAAGGGTTTAACTATCTTCATACACGTGAAAAACCATTAAAAAATCATTAACTGCCAAGATTGCCTGTACGCAGCCTTTCCATTTTATCCAATAACATGCAACTACTTCAACCATAATTACAGTTCTTCAGTAGCTTATTATTTCAAGAGAAAACACTTCACGTATTGATTTAGGTTTGAAGGGTGGTCACTGGTATCACGGTAAGTATACACCTTATATCAGCAACTGCAAAAGAACTGAAGAATGTGTTAGTCTATGCCTGGTAATAATGGATAAAGCCAGGACACTGGTCAGAGGACCAGAAGAACTCATTTTCTTTCTTTGAGTAGTATCCTGGAGCCGTTACATCAACCTGATCCATCGTAACAGGTAGTTAGGGACATTGATATTTGGAATGAAGACTTTGGAGCAGATTTTCTCATTCTGCTCGCCATGGGAATCGGAGGAGGTGAGGGGAAGACCATAGAAAGGCCTGTAGACCTCGGGCAGGATTTTTCAGTTGTCCCCTGGGCATAGGCACCCTAGCAGTGCCTTCCTGTACCCCCTGGGGCCTAGGAATGATCAGTGTGGGGATGGGGAGTCCCACTGCCAATCTGCGTTGGGATCAGACTGGGATGGAGGGAGGGCAGCGACTGGGGTGGGCTGGGGAAGGATGGGGAGGCCTGCCTCCAGGGGTGTCTGACCCAGGGGAGTCAACGGGAAGGGATCTATCGGGGTGAGAGGGTTGGAAGGATCATCACTGCTGGGGGGGCTGGTGGCCGTGCACAAGGCACTCCGGGGTAGGGGATCAGGGCAGGCCCAGGAATAGCTGTGGGGGGGCTGCGATTGGGCAGTGGGGGAAACTGGAAGGGAGCAGTGTGGGGGTCCCGGGCTGGCCAGTGATTGAGCTAGCCAGCAAACGGGAAATGTGACAGATTGGGATCACTGTGCATGTGTGGAATTCCAGAGCTGTCAAAGTCTAACTCCTCCTGGGTTTTCAATGAGATCCACAATTGGGATCTCTGCGGTGCAGAGAGTGTGGGGATTTGGGTGAGAAGCTGAACTGGCAAAACAGTTGGGATTTAGAACAGTTTTCCCACCAAATCAGCACTTCTGGAAGAATCACAGCCGTAGCCTTTGATAAATTTGTTACGATCCCAGCTCGGAAATTGTAACTTTAATTTTTTTGTTACGCGATGTGGGTGAAGAGAGTCACATGATGGCTGATTCCCTTTTCACAAATATTTGTTGAATAAGTAAAAAAAAAAGTGATACACAACTCCTTCCTCTCACTGATAACTTCATAGATGTGTACAGATTTGTAAAGATAACATAAGGTACAACTTTTCTTATATTATAATTTGGAGAGGTGATGGCCTAGTGGTAATATCTCTAGACTATTCATCCAGGAACTCAGCTAATGTTCTGGGGACCCGGGTTCGAATCCCACCACGGCAGGTGGTGGAATTTTAATTCAATAAAAAAAATCTGGGATTAAGAATCTACTGATGACCATGAAACCATTGTCAGAAAAACCCACAAACGTCCTTTAGGGAAGGAAATCTGCCGTCCTTACCCGGTCTGGCCTACATGTGACTCCAGAGCCACAGCAATGTGGTTGACTCTCAACTGCCCCCCCAAGGACAAACTAGGGATGGGCAATAAATGCTGGCCAGCCAGCGCCACCCATGTCCCATGAATGAAGTTTTAAAAATTGAAATAACTCCTCCAAGGCCAGTGTCCCTTTGGATTTATTTACATAGCTATTTGGACATAACAGAATATAAACCTAGAGTGCCAGTAACCCTGACACTCCAGAAGAGAATGTAGCCCAATCCATCACACAAACCAGCCTCCCATCCATTAACTCTGTCTACACTTCCCGCTGTCTCAGAAAATCAACCAGCATAATTAAGGACCCCACGCACCCCGGACATTCTCTTTTCCACCTTCTTCCGTCAGGAAAAAGATACAAAAGTCTGAGGTCACGTACCAATGGACTCAAGAACAGCTTCTTCCCTCCTTTTCACTGCATTGTGATACACGTGACAATAATAAATCAAATCAAATCAAAAAAATGGAAGGCTCCCTGATCAGACAAGCCATTAATGCTGTAATCTGGGAGCTCGTATTCGAAGAGGTCCACACCGTATCCTTGTTAAAGGTATTACATTAATGTGAGGGGTTCGCTGAGGATGGGGGTTCCCATATCCATGGACAGTGGGGGGATGGGTGGAGGTAACATGTCCATGGTGTGCAGGGAGGATTCCTTCGTTTATTTTCACCTTTTGTAGATTGGGGCACCCTTTATAAGTCCCACCAGCAATGTCACAGTGGCAGCCACCAGGAGGAAGATTTTGTCAGAGTGTAAAAAGCTTTAGTAGGAAAAGCTGGCAGCGCTGCCCCGGGCACTGTTTCTCCTGCCCGAGTGGAACTCCCACTGGTAACAAAACAGCATGAATTCCTCTAGTTTACACTATTCTTTTGGGGAGAATCCCTGCCAATGGGTTGTCCAAATGGGCAATTCCTGCCTGTTTTTGGTGAGCTTATGTTGTGAATACGGGAACTTCACACTGTTCAATGCATCTGAATGGGAGGCAGACAGTGAGATGTTGGTTTGGGAAGATTCTGAAGGGGCAGCACAAATTCAACCTCATTTCAGATTTTAACAGTTAACTGGGGTTAAGGCCATAAGACATAGGAGCAGAATTAGGCCACTCGGCCCATCGAGTCTGCTCTGCCATTCAATCATGGCTGACATTTTTCTCAACCCCATTCTCCTGCCTCTTCCTCATAACCCCTGACCCCCTTATTAATCAAGAACCTATCTCTCTCTGTCTTAAAGACACTCAATGACTTGGCCTCCACAGTCTTCTGTGGCAAAGAGTTCCACAGATTCCCTACTCTCTGGCTGAAGAAATTCCTCCTCATCTCTGCTTTAAAGGATCGTCCCTTTAGCCTAAGGATGCGCCTTTGTGTGATTGCCAGAAACTTCTGTCCAATTTGCAGATAAATGACTGTGAAAACTGTTCCCTTCAGATAGTCACACTCTCAGCCAAATCCGTCTGATTGCGCAGACTACTTCTGTTCTCTTTGAAGTTCTCTGCTTCGGAGGAATTGGAGGCAGGTGGCTGTTCCGACATTAATTCCTACCAAGGGAGCAATCTCAGCAATGGCCTATAACCCCTGGTACCTCTCTATTGAGATAGAAAGAGATCCTGCACTTTAATTCCCCTCCATCTGCTTTCATCCGCTTTGGATACACGGAGAACCTTTCAGCTTACCAAGGCCACTAGGTTTCAGCAAAGGAACTGAGGGCTTGCAAACTTAATACTTGTGTTGTCACTAGAGATGACCAGTGGGAGAGAAAGAAAGAGTTTAAAGCTTATTTATTCATGTCACAAGTAGGCTTGCATTAACATTGCAATGAAATTACTGCGAAAATCCCCTAGTCGCCACACTGTAGCGCCTGCTTAGGTGCACTGAGGGAGAATTTAGCGTGGTCAATCCATTTAACCAGCATGTCTTTTGGACTCTGTGAGGAAACTAGAACACCCAGAGGAAACCCACACAGATACGGGGAGAACATGCAGACTCTGCATAGACAGTGACCCACGTCGGGAATCGAACCTGGGTCCCTGGCATAGTGCCAACCATGATGTGGGGATGCCGGCGTTGGACTGGGGTAAACACAGTAAGAAGTCTGACAACACCAGGTTTTAGTCCAACCGATTTATTTGATAGTAAACTCACAAGCTTTGAGGTTCCCCTCTTCGTCAGGTGAATGGAGAGTTCTGGCCTCAGACAGAGCATATAACAGCACAGACAGTTTACAGATTACTGATTAGAATGCGAGTCTTTACACCTAACCTGCTGTTCAAGTCTTAAAGATGCCGACAATGTGAGTGGAGATAGCACTGAGCACAGGTTAGAGATGTGTATTGTCTCCAGACAGGACAGTTAGTGAGAGTTTGCAAGTCCAGGCAAATCATGGAGGGTTACAGATAGTGTGACATGAACCCTATTGAGACCGTCCTCATGTGTGCGGAACTTGGCTATCAGTCTCTGCTCAGCGACTCTGCGCTGTCGTGTGTCGTGAAGGCCACCTTGGAGAATGCTTACCCGAAGATCAGAGGCCGAATGCCCGTGACCACCGAAGTGTAGTGCTAACCACCATGAGAGACAGAGGAGAGGTGGGGGTGGGAAGGAGGTTAGTTAACAGAAAGGTGGAAGAGGAGGAGGACAGAGGTGAAAGGGGAGATGAGTGAGCTACAGAGAACAGTGAAGGCGCGGGTTGAAATTAGGTGGATTGGGAATTGGAATGTCTGACAATGTCGCAATTCTGAACTAACATGACATGTGAGCCAGGGGCACAATAAAAGGCTGGCATAGTGTTTGTATAAATGTTCATCCTTATCAACCCTTCAAGATTGTGTGCACCAGTGGGAAGAACATTTATTCTGTTCTGGCAAAGTGCCCAATAAATATGTTATCACATGGTGAGTAAAATTGTGTTTTTGTTTTGCAGTGATGAGTAAAAGTTCCTTTTTCCTCGAGTGTTGTTACATTGCCATCGGTTTTGCAATCCATCTCCCAGCGTCACATTGCTGGCAATCATATTTTGTTATGTTGTGATATTAAAGTTAGCGGACTGACCTGTAATCTTTACAGCCAGCCTATATCCCTGGGTAATTAGCTTCTCAATGGAACTATAAAAATCTCTCCCCTTGTGACGGTCTCCGCTGCTGCTGCACAAGGGCACATTTATTTATTAGATTTTGCTGTACAACACACATTCACTTCAGACAAGCTATTACAAATCCTATTAGAGCGAACAGAAAAGAATAAGGCTTGAAATTGTAACAAGACCTTTAACAGAACGCAGTGGAAATAACGCAGCCAGAGAATTATGCATGCTTGCTAATCTATCATGCTTCTCTCTGGGAATATTCGGGTGGTATTGTGATTGGTTTGTGAAGATTAACTCTTCAACTGCTGCCCGATCCAGATAAGCTCCTGACTTCAAACCAACTAGTTACCATTTCATTCATGCCTAATCTGCACTGAGTGTGGGAGGTGCAGAGAGCCCACAAGTCTCTCCACACCATGTATCACTGAGTCTACCATGGATTTTAACTTCACTGACTTAATCTCTGTGCAGGGAGTTTTGTTAAATTTATTTATTAGTCACAAGTAGGCTTACGTTAACTCTGTAATAAAGTTACTGTGAGAATCCCCTAGCTGTCACACTCTGGTGCCTGTTCGGGTACACCGAGGGAAAATTTAGCATAACTAATGCACCTAACCAGCATGTCTTTAGACTGTGGGAGGAAACCGGAGCACCCAGAGGGAACCCACGCAGACACAGGGAGAATGTGCAAACTCCACACAGACTGTGACCCAAGGCTGGAATGGAACCCATATCCCTGGCGCTGTGAGGCAGCAGTGCTAACCACTGTGCCACCGTGCTGCCCCAAAGCTTTGCCCCATTATTCCCGAGTGCCTGGGGCAATGAGGCAAAACTGCGGAATGTGTTTGCATATCAGCACTGCTCGAGCCCAGCCCACTGACGGTGAGACAACATCCCAACCCCACACCCCCTTCAGCAGCACAGCAAACGTCCCACACTGATGCCTCTGCTATTAACTCCCACATCCTCATGTGACAGTAATCCTAATCTCTCACTGAAATAAAACCCAATCATACTCTGGGTAAATTTGTGCATTTAAAAACTGTGTCCAAATAAAAATACAAGCATTCTTTCACTCCCGGACTTTTCTCTGTTCAGCCTGAATTCATTTTTCCACCATTTTCACATTTATTCCTCTTCTAATTTCAAAATATGCACAATAATGTCTGTCAGTGCATCACTCCAGATACACTGTGCCCATAGGCACTGCTTTCAGCCTGTTCCCTTTTGCTCACCCATTTCATAAAACATAGAAAAACTACAGCACAAACAGGCCCTTCGGCCCACAAGTTGCGCTGATGATATCCCTATCTATTAGACTTACCTATAACCCTCAATCCTATTAAGTCCCATCTACTCATCCAAAAGTCTCTTAAAAGACCCTATCGAATTTGCCTCCACCACCACCAACGGCAGCCGATTCCACTCACCCACCACCTTCTGAGTGAAAAACTTACCCCTGACATCTCCTCTGTACCTGCCCCCCAGCACCCTAAACCTGTGTCCTCTCGTAGCGACCATTTCAGCCCTGGGAAAAAGCCTCTGAGAATCCACCCGATCGATACCTCTCAACGTCTTATACACCTCTCATCCTTCATCTCTCCAGGGAGAAAAGACATAGCTGTCTCAACCTATCCTCATAAGGCATGCCACCCAATCCAGGCAACATCCTTGTAAATCTCCTCTGCACCCTTTCAATGGCTTCCACATCCTTCCTATAATGAGGTGACCAGAACTGAGTACAGTACTTCCGTCCCCCTTCATCTCTGTCCTCCTCCCCTTCCACCTCTCTGCTAACTAACCCCCTTCCCACAACCATCTCTTCTCTGTCTCACTCTCTTTCCCTCCCTGTCACATCCCTAGCCTCTTCCCCTGCCTCATTCTTCCATAGAGTTGTGGCACAGTGGTTAGCACTGCTGCCTCACGGCACCAGGGATCTGGGTTTGATTCCAGCCTCGTGTCGCTGCCTGTGTGGAGTTTGCACGTCCTTCTTGTGTCTGCGTGGGTTTTCTCCAGGTGCTCCGGTTTCCTCCCACAGTCCAAAGACACGTGGGTTAGGTTGGTTGGCTATACTAAATTGACCCTAACGTCTGGGGGATTAGCAGGCAAATGTTTAGGGTTGTGGGAATAGGAGCTGGGTGGGATTGCAGTTGGTACAGACTTGAATAGCCTCCTTCTATACTGTAGGGATTCTATGAATCTGTAATCCTATGTACCTGGATACCCCTGCTGGAATTTTACCACCTCGCCCACCCAAGGCTCATAAGATCCCACCCGAGGCCAATGGGGAATGGGCGAGCCCCACCTACCCCGGTGTGCCAGTAAAATACCAACCCCCTGTCTCCCTTCCCAATGAGGCCCGCAGCAACCTCTAGGCTGTGATGGGTCCATGATTGAAGTTGAAGCCACGAGAAACAATAAAACAAGCCAGGGGCAACGTTGTAGCTGGAATCTTACCACCATTCACGCCAGCGGGGTTTTCCTGTTCCACCGCTAAGTACAGAGGCCACCAAATTCTCCGACTCTGGCACAGCAGGATTGCAGTGTGAATGGCCAGTAAGATCACACCCTGTAATGTTCAGCAAGAAACCTGGCCGTCAGATAGTTGGATAGTCAGAAGCTTTCTCCCAGGGTGGAAGAGTCAATTACTAGGGGGGGGGGCGCAGGTTTAAGGTGCGAGGGGCAAGGTTTAAAGGAGATGTACGAGGCAGGGTTTTTACACAGAGGGTGGTGGGTGCCTGGAACTCACTGCCGGGGGAGGGAGTGGAAGCAGATACGATAGTGAGTTTTAAGGGGTGTCTGGACAAATACGAGAATAGGATGGGAATAGAGGGATACGGTCCCCAGAAGGATAGAGGGTTTTAGTTCAGTTGGGCAGCATGGTCAGTGCAGGCTTGGAGGGCCGAAGGGCCTGTCCCTGTGCTGGAATTTTCTTTATTCTTTGAAACAACTTAAGCTTGTTCGTTTTTTTAAGGAGATTTCCCACATTGCAACAGTGACAACACTTCCGATCGACTTCATTGGCCACAAAACACTTTGGGGTGTCCAGTGGGGTTGGAAGTTCAGATCTTTCTTTGTCTCTTTCCTGGCTGGCATGATGTGGAGATGCTGCGTGTGCCTTTATATGCCCTGTTTGCGATCAGAACTCTCCATTCGCCTGACGAAGGAGCAGCGCTCCGAAAGCTAGTGGCGTTTACTACCAAATAAACTTGGTGTTGTGAGACTTCTTACTGTCTTTCCTGACTGACAGAACTGCTTCAACCATTAATTCCTGACCGGTGGACATTAACTGGATATGTGAGAGACAGAGTTGTCAGAGGTGTGAGGGCAATTGTAGCATTTTGCAGCATTTACAGAAAGAGATTGACATTTGGGGCAGTGAGTAATGTCCTTGTCAGATTTAGCCTTTTGTAAATCCACATCATTAGAAGCCTCGCAATGGTCTATTTCACCATTTAATCTCAATCCCGTGTCTCACACATCAAGTCTAGAGAGAATTAAAAAATTAAGTGCCAAACCTCACCGGTTGACTGAGAGAAGCAATGTTTCCGTGCTGCAAAATGTATATTTTACAGTGATTCATTCCAGTTGAAAGACTGGAATTTCGATCATTCTTTTTGCTAAATTCTATTTTTCAAAATTATTTTTCAACTGAATGTAACATTGTCTGAGAGTCTTCAGCATTGTGTGTGATCAGTGGTGTGATCCTCTGTCAAATCAATAAACTACACCCCCACACCGCCCCCTCCGCCCCCTAACCCCCCCCCCACCCCCCCACCCCCCCCTCCCCCCCCCCCCCCCCCCACCTCCAACAGTTTGAGTATCATGCTACACTCTCTGGATATCCCCTTCTCTCCCAGACCCTTCCTGAGTCTCCTGGGCCTGAGATTTGCTTAATCTCTTTGCCTGTCACCCCCCTTTTTTCATCTAAAGTTTAAGGTTTATTTATTAGTCACAAGTAGGCTCACATTAACTCTGTCATGAAGTAATTGTGAAAATCCCCTGGTCGCCACACTCGGGTGCCCGTTTGGGTGCACTGAAGGAGAATTTAGCACGGCCAATGCATCTAACCAGCACTTCTTTGGACTGTGGAAGGGAATCAGAGCACCTGGAGGAAACCCTCGCAGACATGGGGAGAATGTGCAAACTCCACACAGGCAGTGACCCGAGCTAGGAATCGAACTCAGGTCCTTGGAGCTGTGAAGCAGCAGTTCTAATCACTGCGCCACCTCCTGAGATTCTCTCCTGCTCTCCACACAAAACAACTGCTCCACTTGGAACTCAGTCGTGGCAGGATTTTCCCAAGGAGTCTAACAGAAAGGCACCAATACAAATTTGTACACAATGAAAACTAGTCATGTCCAGTCGTGAAAATCATAATAACAGCGCAAAATAAGTTTTAGATTCAGACAGAAGTAATTAATAATACAGAGCTATTCACTGATGTAGATATCCCAACCACTGGGAACATGGTGACACATTTCCCATGTCTAATTGGTTATGGCCAACATGGTGCATGTGATATTGGGCCTTGGATCTGTAGTAGCTAATGGTTTGATTGATCTGTGTTTGATTATGTTAGTCTGATTATTGATCCTTGTTCACTGTCATGGGTCATTTCAATGTGTGCATGGAATTAGTGAATTAATAAGCTAAGATCAGCCTGCTTCATCACCAGCAATGGCCTTCAGGGGAGTTGGTGAAGATGCGATTGTGTCAGGAGGGCAGCAGTGATAAACCTGCTCTCCCAGCACCACATTCAGCTAAATGCGAGCACTTATCCCATTGGTAGCACTCTCTGGTGGTCCTGCTAAGGGCCACCTGTTAGGCTGCATGTGGAACTGGTTTTCCTGAAAGCAACCAATCCATTGTCAGATACATTAGGAGCAGAGAAATGTGAGAGCATGAATTTGGATCAACAGAAGTCCTCATTCCTACGTTAGGCACGTGCCATGGATACCAATGTTTCTGTCCGGATCAGCATGGCAGATGACTCCTAACATTTCCTGTCTGCCCCTTCCCCTCCCCCACTGTCTAGCAGAAACCTCACAGCTGCCATGTCTAGGTATGGGTGGCACAGCGGTTAGCACTGCTGCCTCACAGCGCCGGGGCCCAGGTTCAATTCCAGCCTTGGGTCACTGACTGTGTGGAGTCTGCACATTCTCCCCGTGTCTGCGTGGGTTTCCTCCGGGTGCTCTGGTTTCCTCCCACACTCTAAAGATGTGCGGGTTGGATTGATTGGCTATGTTAAATTGACCCTAAGTGCTAGAGGTTTGGCAGGGTCATTACATTGAATTAAGGAGATAGGACCCGGGTGGGATTGTTGTCAGTGCAGACTCGAGGGGCTGAATGACCTCCTTCTGCACTGCAGTGATTCTATAACTTCTTAAGCCTCTCTTTTCCCTGAAGTGCCACATGTCAACTTCGACAATCAAAATTGGACGTGTTAAAATGAGAGATTCCACTTACTTTGTTTAGACGTCAGTTTTAGCTTCTGTAACATATGGAGTAGAATTTGTAGATGACCAGTAGATTATAGGCAGATATGTTTTCGATGAATCCCATTGATGTATAACAATTGAGATAAACATTATGACTTTTTCTCGCTTTATTTCTAGGTGGTTTGCAATGATAAACACAAAGCCCCAGTAACATCTCCCTGCACACTGAGAATGTGTCTATCTCTATCTATGCATCCCTCTTTCTCATCTCCTGGTTCAGAAGATAAAACGATATTTCCCATATGCTGCTCAAACTATACTACCATTCTGTGACTCCCCTTCCTCTCTCCCCTTCTCAAAACTGCGTAAAGTATATGAATACACCAGAGCACAAAGTGGCTAAGTGGACACAAGCTGTTAAACGTGGGGTGACACAGCGGCACGGTGGTTAGCGCTGCTGCCTCTCAGCGCCAGGGACCCGCGTTCAATTCCAGCCTTAGATAAGTGCGGATAAGTCCGCACGTTCTCCCCGTGTCTGCGTGCTCCAGTTTGCTCCCAGAGCCTGAAAGACGTGCTGGTTAGGGTGCGTTGGCCGTGCTACATTCTCCCTCAGTGAAGCTGAACAGGTGCCGGAGTGCGGCGACTAGGGGATTTTCACAGTAACTCCATTGCAGTGTTAATGTAAGCCTACTTGTGACACTAATAAACATGAAAAAAAAGTCTAGAGGTGTGTGGGTTAGGTGGATCGGCCATGCTAAATTACCCCTAGCGAGATGGATTAGCCGGGTAAATATGTGGGGTAATGGATTGGATTGTGGTCAGTGTAGGCTCGATGGGGTGAATGGCCTCCTTCTGCACTGTAGGATTCTACGATTCTAAATTGACGTAATGGGGGTGTTATTAAGCCCCATGCTCACCATCCGTGGGAATGCCAGCGGGGGCTCAAGATCCGGTGAATCTGGCACTTCCCATTTTCGCCACCCCTCGCTCTCAATGTAATCGTTACCGGTTACATTGGTGGGGGGGGAAGCGGAGGTGGGAGCCGGGGATGTCAAGCTGAGGATTCAGGGGAAAGGGTGGTGGGGGAGGGGGTGGGGAGTTGGGGGGGGGTGGTGCCTGTATTGACTATTTTGGCGAAGGTGAGGAAAGGAATTCGATGTTCAGGGGAAGAAGTGCCAACGCTGACGGGGTGGTGAGTGCCATCTTTGATTGGCTGGGTGGGATATAGGGAATGGGGTGTGGGTGGGAGGGCAGAGGGGAACCCCTGACACCTCGCCATGGTGTGGTGGGTGAGGTTACCTTTTGGCCTTAACGGGGCACCCTTTAAACATGCTTCACAATGACTCTTGGAAGAAGTTGATGCAGGAGAGGCGTAATTGGTTCTGTGCCTCTGTAAAGCAGCCCATTGGGTGCCCATGGCACTCTTGGCATCCACTCCTTCCCCCCCCCAGCAACGAGTCATATTCCTGCCATATTCATATTGTAAAGTTTATTTATTAATGTCACAAGTAAGGCTTGCATTAACACTGCAATGAAGTTACTGTGAAAATCCCCTAGTCACCACACTCGGTGCCTGTTCGGGTACACTGAGGGAGAATTTAGCACGGCCAATGCACCTAACCAGCACGTCTTTCAGACTGTGGGAGGAAACTGGAGCACAGAGTCATAGTCACAGAGATTTACAGCATGGAAATAGGCCCTTTGGCCCAACTTGCCCATGCTGCCCCTTTTTTAACCCTTAAGCTAATCCCAGTTGCCCGCATTTGGCCCATATCTCTCTATACCCATCTTCCCATGTAACTGTCTAAACGATTTTTAAAAGACAAAATTGTACCCGCCTCTACCACTGCCTCTGGCAGCTTGTTCCAGATATTCACCACTTTCTATGTGGAAAAATTGCCCCTCTGGACCCTTTTGTATCTCTCCCCTCTCACCTTAAACCCACGCCCTCTAGTTTTATACTCCCCTACTCCGGAGGAAACCCACGCAGACACGGGGTGAATGTGCAAACCCCATACAGACAGTGACCCAAACCGGGAATCAGACCCAGGTCCCTGGCGCCGTGAGGCAGCAGTGTTCCTGTGTTCTCGGGTTTGCCAGGGCTATGATCCCCCTGGGCTGCCGTACGTCTCTGCACATCCAGCGATCGGATTAGACAGCAAACAGCTCTGGGGAGATTCCTGCCCCGAATTGGGGCAACTCCAGAGATAGAGCATGGTTTGATGATGTTGCAGTGTGTTCACATGGCTAGGCTCAGAGAGCAGACAAGACAACAAGATGTCTCAATGTTAAAAGCAGAGATTTGCCAACAGCAGATAGGAAGATAATTACAATCTAAGATAGGGCACTGAAATGGTGCCGAGGCAGCACAAATAGTCAGTCTAGGAGCGTGTAATCCTCTGCTCTACATCTTAAACGTGATGTTGATCCATTTAAAGTAAACAGGTTTAAACCCTTCATTAAAATGGACAAAGACATTTCATACAAATTCATTAACATGTTAATGCTGCACAATGCAATTTCAACATTACATGGTCCATTTTCAAAGGGGAAGCTCTCTCAAGGACTTAATAGTCAACAGATAAATAAGACAGTGTGACAGTTATTGGGAAATTATCTTGAGTTACCATGCCTGAAACAGTTTGGCTCAAGCTCAGCATCTTTCAGCTCTGCATCCTCTCATTTAAACTGGCTCCATATATCTCAAGATTGCAAGCTAGATACATAAGAGGGAGGCAGTCAACCCAGATTAGCTCATCCATCCAAGCAAAAGATCTATGTTTCTCCTAAATCAGTCATCTAACTGACTTTTCAATGAGTCAGAGGTTTTCACCCTCCATTAGTCCAACAGAAAGAACATTTCAGAGGTTGCACTCTGCGTGGAGAAACTCATTCTGATGGCTGTTCTGAGCGTCTCAGTTCCAGTCCTGGCCACGCTTGAATCGCAACCTCAGGGTAATCGGATGCCTGCCTGAGGGGCAGCTTTTGGCAAAGGGACATCACTCTTGCCTCTGAATTTGAATGTCAGAGATCCGTCCCAACCTCAGGGAGCTGAGAAGGGTCTTTGATCACAAAGATCAGCTAACTAACAGTCCAAAAGACATAGAGGCATGGAAACATAGAAGATAGGAGTAGGGGAGGCCATTCGGCCCTTCAAGTGTGGGACTACTGCGTGCTAGACACACAGACTCCTGCCGACTACGGCAAGGTCTGCAAGACATAACAGGCTACAAGATGAAGGCGCAGTAGGTAGCACAGTGGTCAGCACTGCTGCTTCACAGCTACAGGGTCCTGGGTTCGATTCTCAGCTCGGGTCACTATCTGTGTGGAGTTTGCACATTCTCCTCGTGTCTGCGTGGGTTTCCTCAGGGTGCTCCGGTTTCCTCCCACAGTCCAAAGATGTGCGGGTTAGGGTGATTGGCCGTGCTAAACAATTGCCCCTTAGTGTCCAGGGATGTGTAGGTTAGAGGGATTAGTGGGTATAATATGTAGGGATATGGGGGTAGGGCCTGGGTGGGATTGTGTTCGGTACAGACTCGATGGGCCGAAGGGCCTCTTTCTACACTGTAGGGATCTATGATTCTATGAAAATCGCTGACTCCAACGCACCCCTCCCTATGTCTGTTTTGAGCAAGAGGTCAGCGAGAGCAAGTCCTCCACCCTGGAAGAATCTGTATCTGGGGTCAACATCACAGAGATCAAAGTAACTTTCTTGAAGGTCAACCCATGATGGGGTATCGGGACGAGCACTCAGATCCTGCACGGATCAGCTGGCGGGGATATTCACAGACGCCGTCAACCTCCCTCTACATCAACCTGAGGTCTGTATCTCCTTCAAGAAGATGGCCATCTGCCCAGTGCCTAAGAAAAGCCAGGCAGTGTGGCTTTAATGACTATCGGCCGGTGACTCTGACACCCATCATTATGAAGTGCTCCGAAAGGCTAGTCACGGCACGAATCAATTCCAGCCTCCCTGGATCCACTGCAGTTTGGCTACCGCCGCAACAGGTCCACAGCAGAATGGCCTCCCCCACTTCTATCCCCTTGTGTTGTTTTGTCATTGGAAGAAATTTCCCCTCACATTCTTCATGCTCTTTCACTGATTCCACAGCAGAAGAAATAATGTTTACCCTGTTCACTTTTTCCTTATAATTGCAGGATCTCCACTGGGTTGCCAGGGTCAGGCAAAGTAATTATAGACTGCACATTAGCTTATGTCACTAAGTGCATCCGTCTCTTGCAATTACCTTATCTCATACTCCCATAAAGGTTCTTTAAATGTTGAACCCTGTTCATGTGGGCTGCCTATCCATCTGCTCCTCCTGGAACTGTTCCTACAGTCATATCTTTACCTGCATACTAAACTCCCCATTTAATGTCTCTTCTGGGTGTATGCCTGTGTGATCAGTATGCTGATACTTAGATATTCCTGCACATCACCATCACCAGACTTACTTCAAATTCTTTGTATTCTTTCCAAATAAAGTGACAGATCCGAACAACAAAGATAAAACAGTGGCAGTTCAGGACTCTGCCAATCGATAAAAGGTCGACGAATCCCCAAAGGTAGGGAAGTATAAAACTGGAGGGCATAGGTTTAAGGTGACAGATACCGAAGAGTCCAGAGGGGCAATCTTTTCACACAGAGGGTAGTGAGTGAATGGAGGTAGTAGTAGAGGTGGGTACAATTTTGTCTTTTGAAAACATTTAGATAGTTACATGGTTACGATGGGTATAGATGGACATGGACCAAATGCGGGCAATTGGGATTAGTTTAAGGGTTTTAAAAATGAAAGGGGCAGCATGGGCAAGTTGGGCCGAAGGGCCTGTTTCCCTGCTGTAAACCTCTATGACTCTATGATTCCTTCCAGGTGAAGCAGCTGTGGCCATCCTAATGAGGGAGGTCCTGGAGTAATACAGTACAGAAGAGGCCCTTCGGCCCATCAAGTCCACACTGACAAATCCACACCACATCTAAACCAATCCCACTTCCCAGCACGTGGCCACAGCTGTGAACATTCTGACATTTCAAGTTCTCATCCACACACTTTTTAAAGGTTTAGAGTCGTAGAGGTTTACAGCATGGAAACAGGCCCTTTGGCCCAAATTGTCTATGCTGCCCCTTTTTTTAAAATCCCTAAACTAGTCCCAGTTGCCCGCGTTTGGCCCATATCCCACTATACACATCTTACCCATGTAACTGTCTAAAAAGACAAAATTGTCCCCGTCCCTAATACTACCTCCGGCAGCTCGTTCCGGACACTCACCACCCTCTGTGTGAAAAAAATTGCCCCTCTGGACCCTTTTGCATCCTTCCCTTCTCCCTTTAAACCTTTGCCCTCTAGTTTTAGACTCTCCTCCCTTTGTAGAGCTGTGAGTATTACTGTCTCTATCACCTTCCCAGGAAGCACATTCTAGACTCCCACCACCCCCTGAGTCAAAAAATATTCCCTATAATCCGCCCTAAATTTTTTGCCCTTTCCCTTAAAATTCTGCCCTCTCATTATTGAGCCTTCACAAGAAAAAGAAGCAGGAGTCAACCATTCAGTCCTTCAAGGCTGACCCACCATTCAATACAATTACGGCTGATCTATGATTTGATTTGATTTATTATTGTCACATGTTTTAACATACAGTGAAAAGTATTGTTTCTTGTGTACTATACAGACAAAGCATAACGTTCATAGAGGAGGAAACGAGAGTGCAGAATGTAGTGTTACAGTCATAGCTAGGGTGTAGAGAAAGATCAACTTAATGCAAGGTAAGTCCAATCAAAAATCCAACAAAAGCAGGGAAGAAGCTGTTCTTGAGTCGGTTGGTACATAACCTCAGACTTTTGTATCTTTCTCTTGATGGAAGAAAGTGGAAGAGAGAATGTCCGGGGTGTGTGGGGTCCTTAATTATACTGGCTGCTTTGCTGAGGCAGTGGGAAGTGTAGACAGAGTCAGTGGATGGGAGGCTGGTTTGTGTGATGGATTGGGCTACATTCACAATCTTTTGTAGTTCCTTGCGGTCTTGGGCAGAGCAGGAGCCCAGACCGAGCTGTGATACAACCAGAAAGAATGCTTTCTATGGGGTATCTTAAAAGTTAGTGAGAGTCGTAGCTGACATGCCAAATTTCCTTAGCCTTCTGAGAAAGTAGAGGTGCTGGCGGGCTTTCTTAACTGTAGTGTTGGCAAGGCCTCAACTCCTTTTCTGTGCCATTTCCTCATCGTCCTCTATTATTAATCCACCTCCACTTTAAATACTTCGAATGATCCAGCCTCCATTACCCTTTGGGGGAGAGGATTCCAGAGATTCACCATCCTCTATGAGAGGAAATTTCTACACACCTCAGTTTTAAATGACCGGCCCTTTATCTTGTAGCTTTATCCCCTTGTTCCAGACTCTTCCATCAGTAGAAAAAAAACCACACTATCGGTCCTGTCCAGCTCCCTCAGAATGTTTGACTAAAGTCATCCTTTACACTTCCAAACTCCAAGGAATACAGACCTACACTGTCTAGTCACTCTTGTTGGGACAACCCCTCATCCCTGGAATTAGTCTGGGGAATTTAATGTTGGCAAGTGTGAGGTGGTCCACTTTGGTAGGAAGAATGGTAGGAAGGACTATTACTTACGGGGCGAAAAACTGCAGCAGGCGACGGTGCAGAGGGACCTCGGGGTCCTTGTGCATGAGTCGCAAAAACCCAGCTTGCAGGTGCAGCAGGTGGTCAGGAAGGCGAATGGGATGCTGGCCTTCATAGCGAGGGGGATTGAATATAAAAGTAGGGAGGTCTTGCTGCGGCTGTATAGGGCATTGGTGAGGCCGCAGCTGGAGTACTGTGTGCAGTTTTGGGCGCCGTACTTACGCAAGGATGTTTTAGCCTTGGAGGGAGTGCAGAGGAGGTTTACTAGGCTGATACCGGAGTTGAGGGGGTTGAGCTATGAGGAGAGGCTGAATAAACTAGGCTTGTACTCGTTAGAGTTTAGAAGAATGAGGGGAGATCTCATTGAGACGTATAAGATGATGAATGGGATGGATAGGATAGAGGTGGAGAGACTCTTCCCGCTCAGAAAGGACAGTAGGACTAGGGGGCACAGCCTCAAGATAAAGGGGGGGCAGTTTAGAACGGAGTTGAGGAGGAACTTCTTCACTCAAAGGGTGGTGAATCTCTGGAATTCTCTGCCCGTTGAAGTGGTGGAGGCTGCCTCGCTAAATATTTTTAAGACGCGGGTTGATGGGTTTTTGATATGCGAGGGGATTAAGGGTTATGGGGAGAGGGCGGGAATGTGGAACTGAGCCACGACAGATCAGCCATGATCTTATTGAATGGCGGGGCAGGCTCGAAGGGCTAGATGGCCTACTCCTATTTCTTATGTTCTTATGACTCTCCTTTGGACTGCCTCCAGTGTTACTATCTCCTTTTAAGGAGCAGCTTCTTCCTATCAGCTTTGTCCAAACCTTTCATTACCTTGTACAGGAGGTTATCTCAGAGCAGCGACCAGGCCCTTCACACCTCCCCTGAGTTAAAGAGAGTTGTGCAATGTTGCTCTGAGGAATTGGATGATCTCCTGCGGAGCTGCTTGGGGTCAGTGGACTGGTCAATATTTCAAAACTCCGTGACCAGCCTGAGGGAGTACACCACTCCAGTAACTGACTTCATTAGTGTGTAGAAGACTGTATGCCAAAGAAGCAAATCTGTGTGTTTCCCAACCGGAAACCATGGATGGACAGGGATATCCACTGCTGGCTGAAGTCCAGGTCTGAGGAGTTCAGATCAGGCCACACTGACCAATACAAAAAAGCCAGATACAATCCAAGGAGATCCATCAAAGATGCAGAAAGACAATACCGGACCAAGCTAGAGTCCCAGCTGGGTATCTGGGGTCACCGCTGCAGATATCAGAGCAGCTTTCTTGAAGGTCAACCCATGGAAAGTGACTGGCCTGGATGGGGTACCCGGAGGAGCACTCAGATCCTGCACGGATCAGCTGGCGGGGATATTCACGGACACCTTCAACCTCTAACAATCTGAGGTCCCTGTCTGCTTCAGGAAAATGATCATCATCCCAGCACCCAAGATAAGCCAGGCAGTCTGCCTTAGTGACTATCGGCCGGTGGCTCTAACACCCATCATTATGAAATGCTTTGAAGGTTAGTCATGACACGAATCAATTCCAGCCTCCCGGACTGCCCGGATCCACTGCAGTTTGCCGATTGCCACAATAGGTCCACAGCAGATGCCATCTCCCTGGCCCTGCACTCAACCCTGGAACACTGAGATAACAAGGACACCTATGTCAGATTCCTATTTATTGATTACAGCTCAGCCTTCAACATCATTATTCCTGCAAAACTCATCTTCAAACTCCGAGGCCCGGACCTCAGCACCTCCCTCTGTGACTGGATCCTGAACTTCCTAACTCACAGACCACAATCAGTAAGGATCGGCAACAACACCTCCTCCACGATCATCCTCAACACCGGTGCCCCACAAGGCTGTGTTCTCAGGCCCCTACTATACTCCTTATACACCTCTGACTGTGCGGCCAAATTCCCCTCTAATTTGATTTTCACATTTGCTGATGAAACCATCGTAGTGGTTCGGATCTCAAACAATGATGAGACAGAGTACAGGAATGAGATAGAGAATCTGGTGAACTGGTCAGCAACAATAATCTCTCCCTCAATGTCAACAAAATGAAGGAGATTGTCATCGACTTCAGGAAGCGAAAGGAGAACATGCCTCTGTCTACATCAATGGGGATGAAGTAGAAATGATTTGATTTGATTTATTATTGTCACATGTATTAACATACAGCAAAAAGCATTGTTTCTTGTGCACTATGCAGAAAAAGCATACCGTTCATAGAGAAGGAAAGGAGAGAGTGCAGAATGTAGCATTACAGTTATAGCTAGGGTATGGAGAAAGATCAACTTAATGCAAGGTAGGACCATTCAAAAGTCTGACAGCAGCAGGGAAGAAGCTGTTCTTGAGTTGTTGGTACGTGACCTCAGACTTTTGTATCTTTTTCCTGACGGAAGAAGGTGGAAGAGAGAATGTCCGGGGTGCGTGGGGTCCTTAATTATGCCGGCTGCTTTGCCGAGGCAGCGGGAAGTGTAGACAGAGTCAATGGATGGGAGACTGATTTGTGTGATGGATTGGGGCTACATTCATGATCTTTTGTAGTTCCTTGCGATCTTGGGCAGAGCAGGAGCCCAGACCGAGCTGTGATACAACCAGAAAGAATGTTTTCTATGGTGCATCTGTAAAGGTTGTTGAGAGTCGTAGCTGACATGCCAAATTTCCTTAGTCTTCTGAGAAAGTAGAGGTGTTGGTGGGGCTTTCTTAACTATAATGTCGGCATGGGGGGACCAGGACAGGTTGTTGGAGCAAGAATCGATTGACCTCAGGCAGAATTTTCCGGTTTTGGGGTGAGTGCATCTGGAAAATCCCATCTAGTTGTCTTTCCACTGCTTGGCTTCTGCTGTAAGGACACCTTGCTGCATCTGCTGTAGGCATGTTATCCCTCTGCCCTGCTCACTGCCCTTTTCACCATCATGTCCTCCTTGCAAAGGACTGATTGCACCACCCCTTTAAGAAGGGTAAGGTGCCTTTAAGAAGTGTAGGTTAGATTTATGTTGTGCTGGTCATGCAAGCACCTAACCACCACCACCCCCGCCCCATCCCCTTGATGTGCAGTCATAGAATCAAAGAATCCCTACAGTGCGGAAGGAGGCCATTTGGCCCATCAAGTCTGCACCCACCACAATCCCACCCAGGCCCTATTCCCGTAACCCCACATATTTACTGTTAATCCCCTGACACTAAGGGGCAATTTAGCATGGTCTATGCACCTAACCAGCACATCTTTGGGGTGTGGGAGGAAACCAGAGCACTGGGGAGGGAACCCAAGCAGACACGGGGAGAATGTGCAAACTCCACACAGACAGTGACCAGGGGCCGTAATTGAACCCGGGTACCTGACGCTGTGAGACAGCAGCGCTAACCATAGTGCCACCGTGATGGTCAGTGAGGAGTGTGATCCGTGTTGGGTTGCGTGTTACACGCGTGTTGATGGGACAGAGGTGCCGAGTGGAGTTGTCCTCCCCCAGCTCTCCGTCCGAAATGAATTTGTTCTATCTTTATCTTTACAATAACTCGGGACTCCCTCTGCTGGTTTTACAGGGAGAGTCTAAACAGGACAACACACCGTGTCTACTGAGATGTTTCATTCAGCCTGGTGTCGGGGGCTGGGACCAGGGGCTGAATTGTCACAGATTTGAATCATTGGCATCGATATTTACACTATCTGCTGAAATGCAGCAGAGTGTTCATGTCGCTCCCCGTGGGAACGCAGGCGTGAAGGCAAAATATTTTCCATAAAACCTGTTTGCAGGAATCCCTCGAGAGTGTTAAATAAATTATGTTGTAACAATAAAGTGCAGACAGGTTAAACACACTTCAGCAGACAGATTTACAGCAAATAGGACATTTAAATAACTGATAACCCTCGGAATAATGCTCAAGTTGTATGTTATTTAACAACCAGTCTGGAACACAAATTGTTACAATAAATTTTAGCTTTCAGTAAATTTGAAAGAATGAATAGAGTCTGACAGATTGTACCTGCTCATGCACACTGTAAGTTAATCAGACTTAAACATCCACCACTTTTAACCCATTTTCAGTCAAATATCCGACGCTTTCTGAAATAGTCATTGCCCAGAATCACAGAATACTACAATGCAGAAGAAACCCTTCAGCCCATTGAGTCAGCACTGGCGCAGGGAAGGCCCTGATCTGCTCACTAATCCCACTAGCTTTGATTTGATTTATTATTGTCACATGTACTAACACACAGTGAAAAATATTGTTTCTTGCGCGCTATACGAACAAAACATACCATTGATAGAGAAGGAAAGGAGAGAGTGCAGAATGTAGTGTTACAGTCATACTAGGGTGTAGAGAAAGATCAACCTAATGCGAGGTTGGTCCATTCAAAAGTCTGACAGCAGCAGGGAAGAAGCTGTTCTCGAGTCGGTTGGTACGTGACCTCAGGCTTTTGCCCAACGCAAGAAGGTGGAAGAGAGAATGTCCAGGGTGAGTGGGGTCCTTATGCCGGCTGCTTTTCCCGAGGCAGTGGGAAGTGTAGACAGAGTCAATGAATGGGGGACTGGTTTGTGTGATGGATTGGGCTACATTCATGACCTTTTGTAGCTCCTTGCGGTCTTGGGCAGAGCAGGAGCCCATCTCAAGCTGTGATACAACCAGAAAGAATGCTTTCTATGGTGCATCTGTAAAAGTTGGTGAGTGTTGTAGCTGACATGCCAAATTTCCTGAGTCTTCTGAGAAAGTACAAAGAACAAAAGAATAAAATCAGCCCGGCAAACAGGTAGAATAGGTGTAGGGTGATGTGGCGGCGCGGGCTTGTTGGGCCGAAGGGCCTGTTTCCCGTGCTGGGTTGTTCTTTGTTCTTTGTTCTTTGTAGGCCCTTCGGCCCAACGAGTAGAGGCATTGGTGGGGCTTTCTTAACTATAGTGACAGCATGGGGGGGACCAGGACAGTTATTAAGATATTAAGTTACACAAGTTACTGAGTTAAGCTATTGAGATATTAGCCAGAACTCTAACAGCTCGCCCGCCACAGAATCGGAGTGGGCCAGGGTCCAACAACAGAAATCTCCACTGACCTCGGGCAGGAGTTTCCAGTCTCGCCCGAGCGAGGCTGTAAAATCCCATCCAATAAGACACACAAATCACCTACTTGTTCTTCTATGACCTTGCCGAAACCACTTCCAAGGACCATGTTTTCCTTCGACCAGACCAATATCTTCTCAGCCTCCCAGCGATCTGCCCCAGAGTCAAATCACAAAAGCCGGAGAAGTGTGCTACATAAATCTCGCTTGCCGACACGAAGCCGCCTCATCTCGCCAGGTTAGATTGAGGAGGTGCTACAGACTGCTGACGGCAAACAACTTTGAAGGAGGGAGGAAACGGCATCGATCTTCAAAGCTAGCAACCACTCCCCTGTTTGCTTACCACCAGATTGATCTGAAACATGCACATCTTAACAATAAGACCCTTCAGAAGGCAGAGATAAATGAGAATTCAAGTCAATTAGGAAGAAAATACCGTTTTGTTCTCACTGAGGGTTGAGGACCCTAGAGATTGTAATTACAACTGTTAGTAATCGCGCGCTGAATTGTAGAATAAAGCATTTTCAGCACTTGTTATCTGCCGATTATCATCAGAATCACTGAACGGCTGTACAGAAACTAGTTTTAAGTATAATATTTTAATTTTATGTCGGACTCCTGATTATAAATCTGTGCTGAAAGTATTGATTGAAATATTACGTGTTGTTGGTGAATAGCAGTATTTTGCACCATGTTAATACAATGTACCATGCTGTGGATGGAGAAAGAACGATGGCAGCAATAATTTAACAGCAATAATGGTTTTAAAATAGCTGTTCTACTGAGAGCTAAGAATGCTGGGATTTCTTGTGGCCTGGAATTTGTCAAAGGACAGGAGGTGTCAATTTAACAGCTTGTCCTTGGCAGGGAGGAATTGTGAACAGCCTCTCGGAGGCAGTGTTCCTTATCTGGGAACATGAACAATATGCACTTAGGAGGCTGAGGTATTATGAGGCCTGAAGTGACCAATGATACTATTCTGCCTGCATTTGATTGGCCTAGTCGTACAATGCAATTGGAGTTTCTGATCAAGTCATTGGCTGGATGACAGAGAATCTTCCGGAAGTGAGTGGAGCATTGTGGATAAAGAGACATGCGAGCCCTTTGTTTGTCAACGATAACTCGATGAGACCAATCATCATAAGAAGATCTGTGCCCTGAAGGATGCTTCAGAGAACAAGGAGATAGATTCTACATCTTGGCCAGATTTTTCCTAAACTCAGTACTACCTATTTTCAGTTAAGTAGTTAAAGTTAATGTCCAGTTGAATTGAAGTTCAGTTTAAGAGTTAAAGTTCAGTTGAAAGTTGAAGTTCAGTTTGAGTTAAAGTTCTGTAAAGGGTTGCAACTGTTCATGTTTGAGTTGGTACTAGGAATATCAAATAAAGAAATAATTGAATTACTATCCTTGGCAAGTTCATGTATGCCCACATTATATACCATCTGCCAATGTTTTACCCATCCATTTAACCTATCACTATCCCTTTGTTGGCTACTTATGCCCCCTTCACAATTTACTGTCCTACCTATCATTGTCTTAACAGCAAATTTACATTCAATCTCTTCATTCATATCATTGATATAAAATTTCATTTGATTTATTATTGTCACCTGTATCAACATACAGTGAAAAGTATTGTTTCTTGCGCGCTATACAGACAGAGTATACCGTTCATAGAGAAGGAAATGAGAGTGCAGAAGGTAGTGTTACAGTCATTGCTAGGGTGTGGAGAAAGATCAACTTAATGTGAGGTAGGTCCATTCAAAAGTCTGATGGCAGCAGAGAAGAAGCTATTCTTGAGTCAGTTGATTGATGCAGGTTCTGACTGTTCGACCGGGTACCCCATCGGAGCCAGTCACTTTTCTGTGGGCTGACCTTCGAGAAAGCTGCTCTGACATCTGTGACCCCAGATACAGGTTCATCCAGGGTTTCCAGAGTGGACGGCATGCTCTCGCTGACCTCTTGCTCAAAATGGGCATAGAATGCATTCAGCTCATCAGGGAGGGGTGTGTTGGAGCTGGCAATTTTACATGCTTTCATCTTGTAACTTGTTATGTCTCACAGACTTTACCATAGTCAGCGGGGGATCGGTGTGGCTAGCCTGGGACTCTAACTTTGTCTGGTACTGTCTTTTGGCATCTTTAATGGCTCTCCTTAGGTCATATCTAGCTTGTAAATAGTTGAGGGCTCAGAACTGATCCCTGTGGCTCTCCACTTGTCACATCTTGCCAATCAGAAATTATCCATTTAACCCTACTCTCTGCATCCTGTTAGCTAACCAATCCTCTATCCGTGCTAGCATGTTACCCCAATATCGTGAGCTCCTAATTTGCATAGTAATCTTTGACATGGCATCTTATTAAATGCCTTCTGGAAATCAAAATACGGCACATCCACAGGTTCCCCTTCATCCACTTCCTTCCTTCTTTAAAGAACCGCAATAAATTAGACTTCCTTTCACAAAACCATGTTGACATTGCTGGATTACATTGAGATTTTCTAACTGAACCACCAGGAACTCCTTAGTAACAGGTTCCAGCAATTTCCCTGTGTTCAGCTAACCGGCCGTCAGCTCCAGATACACTGCCTGATTTGTCAACTGGGTCCAGCAGTTTCTGATATTAAAGTTTCCCAAACTGTCCGCAATGTTCCAACTACAACTTAACATTTTGAACGAGTTCAACAATGTATTCCTCCAGATGGAAAACCAAAGATTTGTTTGCCTTTTTGATAGCCTTATCTATCTATGCTGCCAGCACTGTTAATGACATTTCTGTCTGCACACTGTCTGCGCCTCTCTCTTGTATTTCACCCTTTTGCCATGTTCTTTCTTCAAAGTGTGTGGCTTTATAATTTCATACGTTGAGCGGTATCTCCTTCTCTGCCACCCTTTTCAATACCGTCCCGCTGTCTTTCATAATCCTTATCGCAATAACCATATCCCTCGATTTGACATTATCAGTAAATGTCAATATTGTTTACTGAATTTTCAAGTCCAGATCATTTATATATATTTATAAAATCCCAGTGAAGCAGCAATCTCACCAAATCTTTTTTGCAGCGAATGTAATTTAAGTTCTTAAATTTAAAACCCGGGCTTAATAACAGACTGAAGGGTGCAAACTTTTGTGAGGCAGCAGTGCCAACTACTGTGCCACCGTGTCACTCAGTATATTGGCTTCAGTTGCGTCCTTTGGGAGTGAATTCCACACATTCACCATCCTCAGGGTGAGGAAATTTCTCCTCACCTCAGTCCTAAAAGGTTTGCCCCCATCCTCAGATTTTGACCCCTAATTCTCGACTCTCCCACCGTCAGGAGGGGCAGTGATGGGGATTGTGGCGCTGGTCAGTGAGCAGGCTGGTCAGTAGCGGGCTGGCCAGCGATCGGGAGGCTGGCACTGCGGGGCCACTGAGCATGCGCCGATCTCGGCGCTGACGGCTCGGCGCATGCGCAATTGCGCACTCAGCACTATGCTGCCGGCCTCTCCAAGGGGAATAGGCACTGCCCATTGATTTCCAGAGTGAATCCCACTGGGTGACTCTGCAGTGCACAGAGCGTGGGAGATAGATTCTGAAAATCCAGCTAAAAAAACAGCAGGAGTTACTCCCATTTTCACGTGAATTGGGGACTTAGAATTTTTTGGGGGAAAATCCTGTTCCTTTTGTGTATTTTAACCTGAGATAGATAGACTTTTGATCAGGAAGGGAATCAAGAGTTACGGGAAATGGGCAGGAAAGCGAATATGAGGAATATTGAATCAACCACGATTCTATTGAATGGCACAGCAGGCTCAAGGGGCCAAATGGCCTCCTCCTCTTTCTAATACATGTGACTCCAGACCCACAGCAATGATTGACTTTTAAACTGCCCTCTGCAAAGGCGGAGTGAGCCATTCAGTTCAAGGCCAGTGAGGGATAAGTAACAAAGACTTGTTTCATCAGCAATGTCCAAATCTCATGAAATAATCAAAAGAAAAGCTTCCCTCGCAGCTCTGCTCGCTATCAGTGCACACCTAGAGATTTCTGTTTAGCTAATGAGATATGAAATTGAAAACTCAATGTTCTTTATCCATACAAATTGCATGAAAATAATGCACCAGTTTATGCTTCAGTGATTATGATTTAGACTTCTTTGAACACAATGAAAGAATCACAATGCAAATACTTGTCAAGTAGAGTTTTAACATCTCAGACCCACTTAATTAACATTCAGAAGATTAATCATAGCTTATTTCCAAGGACCTTGGCAAAAATCATTCTGACATTTCCACCAGTTGCTTCTGTCTTTTCTCCTCCAGTGAATATGAAGGTGCCACGGAAAGAGAAACTAATTAATAAAGAGGCTTTTCTTTAAAAAAAAATCTGGGGTGAAAAATCCAATTATAAGGTCAGCAAACGTTCCACCTACACCACGAATACTTCGTAAAGAACTTGTATTCGCAAAGGATTACTCAATTCACCACTGATGTTGCAGTTGTATAGAACGTTGGTTAGACCACATTTGGAGTACTGCATCCAGTTCTGGTCGCCACACTACCAGAAGGACGTGGAGGCTTCGGAGAGAGTGCAGAGGAGGTCTACCAGGATGCTGCCTGGTATAGAGGGTCTTAGCTATGAGGAGGGATTGAGCAAACTGGGGTTGTTCTCCCTGGGAAGACAGAGAATGAGGGGAGACCTGATAGAGGTGTATTAGATTATGAAGGGTATACATAGAGTGGACAGTGGGAAGCTTTTTCCCAGATTGGAGGCAAAGATCTCGAGGGGTCACGGGCTCAAGGTGAGAGGGGCGAGGTATAACTCAGATGTTAGAGGGACGTTTTTTACACAGAGGGTTGTGGGGGTCTGGAATGCACTGTCAAGCAGGGTGGTGGAGGCGGACACGCTAGGGTGAAAGGTCCTGAAAGGTGAATCAGAAGCTTATATTTTTTAAGCATTCTCAAATCTCCGGACAACTGTCACAATTTTTCATGACGTTCTTGCTGGTACGGTGCCACATATTAACACATGCATCTTATTTGGACAGCACAGTGGCACCTGGACAGCAAGGTGGCACAGTGGTTAGCACTGCCAGCTCACAGCACCAGGCACCCGAGTTCAATTCCAGCCTCCGGTCACTGTCTGTGTGGAGTTTGCACGTTCTCCCCATGTCTGTGTGGGTTTCCTCCGGGTGCTCCGGTTTCCTCCCACAGTCCAAGGACGTGCAGGTTAGGCAGATTGGCCGTGTTAAATCGCCCTTTAGTGTTCCAAGCTATGTAGGTTAGGGAAATTTGTGGGGTAAATGTGTGGGGTTACAGAGATAAGACGGGAGAGAGGGCCTGGATAAGATGCTCTGTCAGAGCGTCAGTGAAAACTTGGTGAACCAAATGGCCTCCTTCTGCACTATAGAGATCCTACGGTTGTACAAAGTTGCTGGTAGGTTGATCCTACAATCGGGCTCCACCAGTACCATCATTCCATCATCAATCTCTGGGGAGAACAGTCCTCTGGCTATCATTTGGTCAGGGAGATCTTATGAGTCGGATGTCTTTATCCATCAATTTCTCCCTGACATCACTAATCCATTTCTGCTAGCTAGCTTCTGACCCACGAGGATATATCAAATTGCTCTGTCACCTTCACACAGATATTCTTCCATCTTCCCCAAGGTTAGAATCTTAGTTGGAATCTCAGGCAACCTTTCTTTGGGGAAAAAAAAGATTCTTAATATCATTCGATATGGTGTTAATGTCAGATACTTTGAACTCTCTTGAATAAAGATGATTCTCTCTGTCCCTTGTGATGAATTTCCTCTCCTTTCTCTTGTCCTCTGGAGAATATCGCTCTTTGCCGTTGAGATGAAAGGTCAACATTGCGATCCCTGAGGTCGAGATTAACAAGGAATCTGTCTGTGGTCTCCAGTCAGTGTGACCTTTTCTCCCAAATTCCTTGCAAGTTTAACACATCCAACCTCCATTGATGGAAACAGTTAACGGTATGAGTCACATTAACTTCACAGAGGGGCTTCTCGCTCATCATAATATAGAGTCCCCTCTGCTGGAAAAAGCAAGTTCCATCTCGAACTCCAGAATGAAATGTTGCTGCTTCCGTAGCTCTGCTCCAATAGCAGGGGACTGAAATGTCTTTGTGTTCTTTCTACAGAAACTGTCCGACTGAATAGAACATAGAACACTACAGCACAAACAGGCCCTTCGGCCCACAAGTTGCACCGATCATATCCCTACCCACCAGGCCTATCTATAACCCTCAATCCCATTAAATCCCATGTACTCATCTATGTTTCTTGTGTTTCTCTCAAGTTGGTTCAGTCACGGAATGATTTCCAAATCTCAGGGCCTTGTTAAACATTCCTTTGTTCTCATGGCAACCTGGATGTTGTTATTTTATTAATGCACAACAAATATAATCTTCAAAAGAAGCCATGCAGTGTAGAGTAACAAGCCAAACCAAGTAAGGTAAAGAACCAGTCACTTCCTCTCCATTCATTAACTAGGTTCTTCTGCAATCCTATTCCATCGCTCCATTTCATAAAGGCTCCAGAATAAGCTCAGCCTTGCTCGCCTCATCCCAGTTTGAGGTTACCCATCTCTCAGAGACAATCTTTCAACAATTCTCTCTACACCAAACTGAGGATTTACTAGTCCGAACATCCTCCCAACGCGCTGTATCCCAACGCATTCCTAATTCAGCATGTCCGCAACAATTCTCACCAACTTTTACAGATGCACCATAGAAAGCATGCTTTCTGGTTGTATCACAGCTCCTGCTCTGCCCAAGACTGCAAAGAACTACAAAAGATTGTGAATACATCCCAATCCATCACGCAAACCAGCCTCCCGTCCATTGACTCTGTCTACACTTCCTGCTGCCCCGGCAAAGCAGCCAACATAATTAAGGACTCCATGCACCCCGGACATTCTCTCTTCCACCTTCTTCCATCGGGGAAAAGATACAAAAGTCTGAGGACACGTATCAATCGACTCAAGAACAGTTTCTTCAGTAGCTCACTCAGCACAATGCTGCCAGCCTCTCCAGCAGGAATAGACCCCGTCCACTGATTCACGGACCATACTCAGGCTCTCTGCAGCGCACAAAGTGTGGGAGATACGTTTTGAAAATCCTGCTGGAAAAAAGCAGCTGGATTTACTCCAGTTTTTACACAAATTCGACATTTAGAATTTTTGGGGGAGAATCGCCCCCAGTACATTTCGGCTAAAATCACAATTTACTTAAGTCAGAATAGAATGGTATTTCTCAGACCCATTCCAATTTCATACGACGTTCAATCTCATTACAGGTCGTTACAAATTTCATGTTGTAACAAGGGCTAGGCCTGACTCAAAGGCCAATAAAATCATTGGGATCTCACATTGTAATGAAGTAAACCGCAAATAACACCCAGCTCGTTGCTCCCAGGATAATGAGAGTCGACAGAATATTAACCTCGATTTAATCAGTCAAAGAAAACTGAGATAAACTTAATAGAAATTGTCTTCAGTGAGATGGGAGAATTGATCCAGAGGTTTAAATTAAGATGGGGTTATTCACCACATGCAGAATGAACTACTGACACTGTTAAATTTATATCTAATAGAACAAAATCTTTACAAAATATGAGTTACTTTTGAAGCCAACACTGTTTTTGGGATTATGTGCAGGTTAGGTGGATTGGCCATGCACAATTCACCCTATTGTCAGAAGGACTAGCAGCGTAAGTGGGTGGGGTTATTGGGAGGGGGCCTGGGTGGGATTGATGGGCCAAATGGCCTCCTTCTGTCCTGTAGGGATTCTATGATTATATTGCATGAATATTTTATGTCTGCCTGCCCTGACTTTCTGTAAGATAAGATGATATTGTACAACCTTCCATTCTACAATTGGGTAACCTTGCAAAAGGATCTAAGCTTTCTGTGTAATGCAAATATTATAATCTCAACATTAGAACGAGGAGGTTTCAGTCAAGGATTCTCACTCAGACAGAGTCATAGAGGTTTACAGCATGGAAACAGACCCTTTGGCCCAAATTGTCCATGCTATCCTGTTGGTGAAGATTTCAATTCCACTGTCACAAGACAATCTCTGCTGGCACTGCAGGGCAGCGCTGAGGGAGTGCTGCATTGTCTTCCTGATGACCTGTTAAACTGAGGGTCCACCGGTCCTTTCTGTAGATGTAAAAGACCCCAAGGTGCTGTTGAATGAGCAGCAGAGTTCTCCCAGATGTCTCATACCAACACGCAGGAATGGTGGTGTTACTACACTCCTTGTACACCCATGAATGTGTGGCCACATTTCCCTCCAACTCAATTTTCAAGTGACGTCACCATAGTGGGTCAGATCTCAAACAATGATGAGACAGAGTACAGGAATGAGATAGAGAATCTGGTGAACTGGTGCGGCAACAATAATCGCTCCCTCAATGTCAACAAAATGAAGGAGATTGTCATTGGCTTCAGGAAGTGTAAAGGAGAACATGCCCGTGTCTACATCAATGAGGACAAAGTAGAAAGGGTCGAGAGACTCAGGTTTTTAGGTGTCCAGATCACCAACAACCTGTCCTGGTCCCCCCATGCCAACACTATAGTTAAGAAAGTCCCACCAACGCCTCTACTTTCTCAGGAGACTAAGGAAATTTGGCATGTCTGCTACGACTCTCACCTACGTTTACAGATGCATCACAGAAAGCATTTTATCTGGTTGTGCCACAGCTTGGTCTGGGCTCCTGCTCTGCCCAAGACCGCAAGGAATTACAAAAGATTGTGAATGTTGCCCAATCCATCACACAAACCAGCCTCCCATCCATTGACTCCGTCTACACTTCCCACTGCCTCGGAAAAGCAGGCAGCATAATTAAGGACCCCCCCCCACACACACCCCGGACATTCTCTCTTCCACCTTCTTCCATTGGGAAAAAGATACAAAAGTCTGAGGTCACGAACAGCTTCTTCCCTGCTGCTGTCAGACTTTTGAATGGACCTACCTTGCATTAAGCTAATCTTTCTCTACACCCTAGTATGATTGTAACACTACATTCTGCACTCTCTCCTTTCCTTCTCTATGAACAGTATGCTTTGTCTGTATAGCACAGGAAACAATACTTTTCACTGTATGTTAATACATGTGACAATAATAAATCAAATCAAATCAAACTGAATCCTTCATGGGGGCGGGTGAGAGGCTGAGGGGGCTTGAAACCAAGGAGCTGAGCACTGGGGGTGACTGTGGATTGCCTGGGTGGGATCCCGTGACATTTTCGGGCTGGAAGGACAGAGTGGGGGATTCAGGGATAGGCTGCGTCTCCCCTCATGTGGCCTGAAGGATGTCTCACTTGGGGGAGGGTGACTGCAGTGCGATTGGGGCGCACACTCATAAGAACATAAGAAATAGGAGCAGGAGTAGGCCATCTAGCCCTTCGAGCCTGCCCCGCCATTCAATAAGATCATGGCTGATCTGAAGTGGATCAGTTCCACTTTCCCGCTTTCTCCCCATAACCCTTAGTCCCCCTGTCTATCAGAAACCTATCTACCCGTGACTTAAATATATTTAGCGAGGCAGCCTCCACCACTTCAACGGGCAGAGAATTCCAGAGATTCACCACCCTTTGAGTGAAGAAGTTCCTCCTCAACTCCAATCTAAACTGTCCCCCCTTTATCTTGAGGCTGTGCCCTCTAGTCCTGCTATCCTTTCTAAGCGGGAAGAATCTCTCTACCTCTACCCTATCCACCCACTTCATTATCTTATACGTCTCTATAAGGTCCCCCCTCATCCTTCTAAACTCCAACGAGTACAGACCCAGTCTATTCAATCTCTCTTCATAGTCCAACCCCCTCATCTCCGGTATCAGCCTAGTGAACTTTCTCTGTACTCCCTCCAAGGCCAAAATATCCTTGCACAAATGCGGCGACCAAAACTGCACACAGGCAGTGTTGTGAGGACAAAGGGGAATGGCTGCCCAGGTGGTCATAACCAATTGTCGGGGTGCCCACGCGCAGGGTAGATCTCAATGGGTCATGAAGGTTCCTCAGCTCAGCACCTCCTGTGACCCAGGAGAAACAGGGTGCACTCTGGGAATGTGTTGGTCATGCTAGTCACTGGCCTCCCATGATTCAGCTGTGCTCTGTCTGCCTCAGGAGGGAGACATTCAGCTGAACAGTCACTCTGGCCTTCCCTTCTCAGCGATTATAGCGATAAATACTGCCCTTCAGTGGAGACCATCTTTTAACCCTTCACAAGCCAATGTTCCAAGCATCAGGTTGACATTCCATGCCCCTGGAACAGCCGGTGACCTCCTGGTGACCTCCTCACCCAGCGGAGAGTTCACCCCCAATTATCTAACTGTGACATCCTGGTAAAATTACCCTGGATAAAATCTTTCCATGTGCAAATTAACTGCCTACAGTTTAAGGTTTATTTATTCGTGTCACAAGTAGGTTTACATTAACGCTGCGGTGAAGCTACTGGGAAAATCCCCTAGTCGCCCCACTCCAGTTCCTGTTCGGGTTACACTGAGGGAGAATTTAGCCCAGCCTCTGCACCCTAACCAGCATGTCTTTCAGACTGTGGGAGGAAACCGGAGCACCTGGAGAAAACCCACACAGACACGGGGAGAATGTGCAAACTCCACACAGACAGTGACCCAAGCCAGGAATCAAACTCAAATCCTTGGCATTGTGAGACAGCAGTGCTAACTGCGGGTGGCACAGTGGCACAGTGGTTAGCACTGCTGCTTCACAGCTCCAGGGACCTGGGTTCGATTCTTGGCTCAGGTCACTGTCTGTGTGGAGTTTACACATTCTCCTCGTGTCTGCATGGGTTTCCTCCGGGTGCTCCGGTTTCCTCCCACAGTCCAAAGCTGTGCGGGTTAAGATGATTCGCCATGCTAAAAAAATTGCCCCTTAGTGTCCTGAGATGCGTAGGTTAGAGGGATTAGTGGGTAAATATGTAGAGATATGAGTGTAGGGATTGTGATCGGTGCAGACTCGATGGGCCCAATGGCCTATTTCTGCACTGCAGGGTTTCTATGAACCACTGTGCCACCTCACTGCCCCCAGGACCCAGTTGTCAATCCATCCTCATAGGGGAATCACTTCATTCCAGGAACCAGTTTAGTGAGTAAAGCATTACTATAGGGATAATGTGCAGACTGAGCACAGTGACCCAAGAAGGGAATCGGACCTGGTCCCTGGTACTGTGCTAACCACTGTACCACCTATATCCTTGTGGTAAGATTCTCTGATGTGGGGAAATGGTCTTGGAACGTTGTGTTTTTACTGCCTTCCTCACTAACTCCCAATAGCTGGTTAAATTCAGCCCCATATAAGGCCCTATACACGTCGGACCACAACACAATTGAAGAATTTAAACCAGCTCCCCTCACATATGAACAAGGACTATCTCATTCTTTCTTAACAGGCCAGGTTTCTCGAATTTCCCTTGTAATAATTTAAAGAAGATACAGAAAAGAATAAAGATCCTTATTTTTCTCTGCACTGAGAACAGTGAATGGACGATGGGAGAAGCGGTCGCTGAGATTGAAATTACAATTTATACCAATAAAGCAAACCAGCTGCTCTGTGAATGTCCACTCCTCAAATCCATTTGAGATCTTTAATATATCGCGTCCCTGATGAGGTCACATCAGAATTCACTCTGAATTGGGGCTGAGTGAGGCTGGCTTTTCTTACAAACGGTTAAATCAGCGGAAAACAACTGAAGTTGAGCAGTTCCTGCCCGGAACGGGTTCTGGTCAGCTGCCAGCTGCTGAAACTTCCAGTCGGAGGGTTTGGTTGTGGTTGAGGTAGCAGCTCATACAGTGTGTGCTCTCCAGCCTGACATGTTTGTCCAATGTTAATGTGCAATAAATGAATGGCTTGTCCTGAGGGACAGGGCCAGAGTAAGAGTGAGACGAAAGATAAATGATGTCTCAACTAATTTTATGATGTATTGATCCAAACTTTGCTGGTCTGGCAGTGTGGGAAAGCTCAATGCTTTACACAGTATATCAGTGGTGTCAGTCCTGCTAATGGAGACCATTACCCGTGCGTGAGTGTGTTTGTAACAGTGAGAACTGTGGTTCCAATCTAATGCTGACCTCAGCACTTTCCCTTCATTATACAGATTTGCCAGAAGTGGAAGTTAATGCGTTTCCTTCCCCTGGGCTGTCTTGTCCATCACAATTTCTTTTTTCCCTCATTTTTCTCCACGACACGTTCATCTTTAAACAACTACAGATTCACAGTTTAAACTGACACTCCACTTGTTCTCACCATCCTTACAAGGAATATTATTTCCACAGGCCCAGTGAACAGATTAAAAAGGGTTTAATGGCAAACACTGGCAAACAAAAACAGAAAATGCTGGGGATGAAAGCACTCAGCAGGTCTAGCAGTGTCTCTGGAGAGAGAAACAGAGTTAGCGTTGTAAAAAAAAAAGTTTATTTATTAGTCTCAACTAGGCTGACATTAACACTGCAATGAAGTTACTGTGAAAATCCCCTTGTCGCCACACTCCGGCGCCTGTTCGGGTACACTGAGGGAAAACTTAGCACGGTCAATGCACCCTAACCAGTACGTCTTTCAGACTGTGGGAGGTAATTGGAGCACCCGGAGGAAACCCACGCAGACACGGGGAGAATGTGCAAACTCCACGCAGACAGGGACTCGAGGCAGGAGTCAAACCCGGGTCCCTGGTGCTGTGAGGCAGCAATGTTAACCCACTGTGCCACCATCTGGTGGTATGTCTGATGGTAGCATTTCTTGCCTCCGAGTTAGAACATTGGGGATTAAGTTCCACTCCGGGATTTTAGCATAACTCCATAGGCTGCTGCTCCAGTGGAGTGCTGAGTGAGTGCTGTAATCTAAGAGATACTTCCCGCTTAGAAAGGATAGCAGGACTCGAGGGCACAGCCTCAAGATAAGGCGGGGGGGGGCAGTTTCGGTCAGAGTTGAGGAGGAACTTCTTCACTCAAAGGGTGATGAATCTCTGGAATTCTCTGCCCATTGAAGTGGTGGAGGCTGCCTCGTTGAATATGTTTAAGTCACGGGTAGATAGGTTTCTGACAGACAGGGGATTAAGGGTTATGGGGAGAAAGCGGGAATGTGGAACTGATCCACTTCAGATCAGCCATGATCTTATTGAATGGCGGGGCAGGCTCGAAGGGCTAGATGGCCTACTCCTGCTCCTATTTCTTATGTTCTTATGTTGGCACATGGTGGCACAGTGGTTAGCATTGCTGTCTCACAGTACCAGGGATCCGGGTTTGATTCCTGCCCCGCACGTTCTCCCTGTGTCTGCGTGGGTTTCCTCCAGGTGCTTCAGTTTCCTCCCACAGTCTGAAAAATGTGCTGGTTAGGGTGCATTGGCCGCGGTAAATTCTCCCTCCGTGTACCCAAACATGTGCTGCAGTGTTGCGACTAGGGGATTTTCACAGTAACTTCATTGCAGTGTTACTTGTGACACTAATAAATAAACCAAAAACCAGAAGAGCTAAGCAGTAACGGTCTTTGGTTGAAACAATAAACTCCATAAATTATCCTGACTTGTAATCAGAACACTGTCCCTTCCTTCACTGTCGCTGAGTTAAAATCCTGAACTCCCTCCCTAACAGCACTGTGGATGTGCCTACACCACACGGACTGCGGAGGTCCAAGAAGGCAGCTCACCACCACCTTCTGAAGGGCAATTAGGGGTGGGCAGTAACTGCTGGTCTAGCTATGAAAAAATAAACTAATGCTCTGACTGTTCTCTCAGGCGGGTGTGAGAGATGCCATGAAATGCAGAGCAACTATTCCCAGCGTGTCAGTCAATATTTATCCCTCAGTCAAAATGCCAACAATAGTTTAAAGTGAAATACTGGAAATCTGAAATAAAAACAGAAGTCACAGCAGCTCAACAGAAAGTAGATAATTTTCCCTCTCATCTCATGAATAAAACAGCAGTAAGTTGGAGATCTGATCCAAACTGGGTGGTATCTGTTACAGTGTCTCCAAATTTAGCTGAGTGCCACCAGAAGTGTGATGCCAAAATATCCATACTTCCAATCTGGCACAGAAACTCTGTGCCTATTCGCTCTGTCAAGTCTGGCAGTGTCTGTGGAGAAAACAGTGTTAACACCTCAAGTTGACTCTTCAGAGTTCGAGAGGGGAAAAATGCGATGGGTAAAAGAGGGGGTGGAGCAGCGTCAAGGATTGGTGGGTGCAGCAAAGTCGAGGGTTAGTGATTGGTGGGAGCTCTGAGAGATTGTAACAAAGATGTCACAAGACAGAGGAAGTGTTAATGGCGGAGTGAAAGTGTTGAAAGTGGCATCAATGCTCAGTGAAAGCAAAACTCCCGAACAATTGACAGATGGCCCAGTGGGAGAAGGGTTTCTTTGCATTGGAATCAAACATGTTTTGGATAAAAGGGTGATCGAGATTTTTGATTTGATTTATTATTGTCACATGTATTGGGATACAGTGAAAAGTATTGTTTCTTGCTCACTATACAGACAAAGCATACCGTTCATAGAGAAGGAAAGGAGAGAGTGCAGAATGTAGTGTTACAGTCATAGCTAGAGTTTAGAGAAACATCATAATGCACGGAAGGTCTGTTCAAAAGTCTGATAGCGGCAGGGAAGAAGCTACAGAGTTCTGTCTTTAAACAAACCCCAGCCAGAATTCAAAAGCTATTCTCTCTCTGATACGCATCTAATTTCTCCCATTAACCACATGATCACACGATCCTGTAAAGCTAAACTCACCTTCCATTCCTTTAAGCAAAAAACCCCAGGGAGCCTTTTCTTTCTGTAAACAAAAATCTATGAGCTCCCTACTAACTAAAAACAACATCACTAAAATGAGTAATTACCCTGCTCTCCTAGCATCTGAGTGGTATTTTTTCCAGGCACACTGACTGCCAGTAGCATAGAGCTGAATTTTAAATATTCCCCTTGCACATTATATATATCTATATGTTTATCAACAGCAACTACTATCATCACAGTGGCCATTTGTCACTTGTTCTAAAGTTTTGCTTTCACTGAGCACTCGCTGTCCTGTGTTCTCCCATTAACAAATTCTGACACGTCACCTTGATGCTGCTATCAGCACCTTCACTCCACCATTAACGCTTCCTCTGTCTCATTAGCCATACATCTCTGTTACAACCTCTCCAAGTTCCCACCAATCACTGACCTTCTACTCTTCCCCACCCACCAATCACTGACATCCTACTCTGCTCCATCCACCAATCACTGACATCCTACTCTGCTCCATCCACCAATCACTGACATCCTACTCTGCTCCATCCACCAATCACTGACATCCTACTCTACTCCACCCACCAATCACTGACATCCTACTCTGCTCCATCCACCAATCACTGACATCCTACTCTGCTCCATCCACCAATCACTGACATCCTACTCTGCTCCATCCACCAATCACTGACATCCTACTCTGCTCCACCCACCAATCACTGACATCCTACTCTGCTCCATCCACCAATCACTGACATCCTACTCTGCTCCACCCACCAATCACTGACATCCTACTCTGCTCCATCCACCAATCACTGACATCCTACTCTGCTCCACCCACCAATCACTGACATCCTACTCTGCTCCACCCACCAATCACTGACATCCTACTCTGCTCCATCCACCAATCACTGACATCCTACTCTGCTCCACCCACCAATCACTGACATCCTACTCTGCTCCACCCACCAATCACTGACATCCTACTCTGCTCCATCCACCAATCACTGACATCCTACTCTGCTCCATCCACCAATCACTGACATCCTACTCTGCTCCACCCACCAATCACTGACATCCTACTCTGCTCCACCCACCAATCACTGACATTCTACTCTGCTCCACCCACCAATCACTGACATCCTACTCTGCTCCATCCACCAATCACTGACATCCTACTCTGCTCCATCCACCAATCACTGACATCCTACTCTGCTCCATCCACCAATACTGACATCCTACTCTGCTCCACCCACCAATCACTGACATCCTACTCTGCTCCACCCACCAATCACTGACCAGCTACTCTGCTCCACCCCCCCCCCTTATACAGTAAATAATCCATTGCAATTCTCCCTCTCTTTAGCTTTGAAGAAAACTCATACAGACGCAGAGCATTAACTTTATGCTTCTCTCCACAGACACTGCCTGACCTGCTGAGTTTTTCCAGCATTTTCTATTCTTATAACAGCAATAGATTATCTGGTTCAGCATCATGCTTAGTCATGTGAGGGCACTGTCCTTACCATTAGCTGTACAGCAAATAGTGGCAATCAACAAAACCCCTTCCTCGCCTGGCTATCTAAGAGTGCCTCTCTCATCAGTGAATGTAACCCAACTCCCCACTCCCTCACAGTCTCCAATGTTACCCTCCACCTGGAAGTGAGTATCCTTTCTCCTGGCCACAATGCCAAAATAAAATTGATCTCAAAATAAACAGTTAAAACCAAATGCATCACCAAAACTTGTCATTTAGAATGTAAACCTCAACCAATCCCCAGGACCCTGATGAAGTGTATCCCAGGACATTGTGGGAACCTAGGGAGGAGATTGCGGGTCACTGTTTGCCTGGAGCCTGCACATTCTCCCCGTGTCTGCGTGGGTTTCCTCTGGGTGCTCTGGTTTCCTCCCATAGTCCAGAGATGTGCTGGTTAGGGTGCATTGGCCGTGCTAAATTCTCCCTCAATGTACCTGAATGGAGTGTGGCGATGAGGGGATTTTCACCATAACTTCATTGCAGTGTTAATGTAAGCCTTACTTGTGACACTAATAAATAAACTTATGCTTATAAAATTTTCTCTAACCTACTAGGATTTTTTCTTCCCAACAGGCCTGCCCTCAGATGGGCAGGCAGAATGGGCTGAATGGCCTCTTGCTGCATTATCTACGACTCTATGGCTCGATGTTGGTTTCCTTCTATAAAGAGGAGTCTCGGATGATGGTGTGTCGCCATGTCACCACACATTCAGCACTGACTCCACATATCACGCAAGCTAGCAGGTGGCAGCAAGTTGGCACTGTGACGAGTGTGGGTACATTGAGTGCCAACATGTCCATGCCTGCTTTAGGGATTGCCCAAGCTAGCCCCAAGTGTTTCTTGTGAAATGGTGAGAAAGTGGATGAAGAACTCAAAACTGGGATTCAGGAGAGTCGGGTGCCTCCGTGAAGCTGAATTTAACTCAACTCTATGACTCTATGCCTCGGGGTTTAAAAGAAGGACGGCATGGATAAGTTGGGCCGAAGGGCCTGTTTCCATGCTGTAAACCTCTATGACTCCAGCTGCGGGAGGATGATGAACTTTTGTTTAGCCTGACGCTGTTATTTCTTCTTGTTGCAATTAACAATATTCCTTGGGAAGTGTAAATGTGCAGAGAGTTAAGTGGAATGTGTTATTTTAATGTAAATATTCAAACATTGCCGAGAGACAATGGTCTCAGCAGCTGAGAGAAGAGAATCATTAATTTTGTCATTTCAATATTTGTATTTTCCTCTTCAGTCTTTCATATATTTATAGAGTTTTGTTTTTCCTTCTACAGATTAAGTGACAAAATCTGTGTACCTATTTGCTTTAATAATTGGGCAGTAACCAGGACCTCTATTCTCCATCAGCCTTTTGGAGACTGTTGGTCAACATCTTTTTTATTCATGGCACATTTGATTTTGATTTGATTTATTATTGTCACATGTATTAACATACAGTGAAAAGTATTGTTTCTTGTGCACTATACAGACAAAGCATACCGTTCATAGAGAAGGAAAGGAGAGGGTGCAGAATGTAGTGTTACAGTCATAGCGAGGGTGCAGAGAAAGATCAACTTAATGCGAGGTAGGTCTATTCAAAAGTCTGACAGCAGCAGGGAAGAAGCTGCTCTTGAGTCGGTTGGTAAGTGAGCTCAGACTTTTGTATCGTTTTCCCAACGGAAGAACATGGAACAGAGAATGTCCGGGGTGCGTGGGGTCCTTAATTATGCCGGCTGCTTTGCCGAGGCAGTGGGAAGTGTAGACAGAGTCAATGGATGGGAGACTGGTTTGTGTGATGGATTGGGCTACATTCATAACCTTTTGTATTTTCTTGAGGTCTTGGGCAGAGCAGGAGCCCAGACCGAGCTGTGATACAACCAGAAAGAATGCTTTCTATGGTGCAACTGTAAAAGTTGGTGAGAGTCGTAGCTGACATGCCAAATTTCTGAATCATAGAACCCTACAGTGCAGAAAGAGGCCCTTCGGCCCATCAAGTCTGCACCAAACACAATCCCACCCCAGGGCCTATCCCCATACTGCTATACATTTACCCTGCCAATCCCTGGACACTGAGGGGCAATTTCTCAGCATGGCCAATCCACCTAACACGCACACCTTTGGACTGTGGGAGGAAACCAGAGTACCCGGAGGAAACCCACGCAGACACGAGGAGAACGTGCAAACTCCACACAGACAGTGACCAGAGCCAGGAATCGAACTCAGGACCCTGGAGCTGTGAAGCAGCAGTGCTAACCACTGTGCTACCGTGCCATCCTTAGTCTTTTGAGAAAGTAACGGCATTGGTGGCTTCCATAACAATAGTATCAGTGTTGAGTAAGTTCTTGGTGATCTGAACACCTGAAAACTTGAAGCCCTCGATCCTTTCGACTTTGACACGGGCAGTCAGAACTTATTCTCCATCCCAAGCTGCCCAAGGGTAGCTGCTGTGTCTCTGGAGTCACATGTAGGTCAGACCACATAAGGACAGCAGATTTCCTTCCCTAAAGGACATTAGTGAACCAGATGGGTTTTTCCAACAATGGTTTCATGGTCATCAGTAGATTCTTAATTCCAGATTTTTTTATTGAATTCAAATTCCACCGTCTGCCATGGCAGGATTCGAACCTTGGATCCCTCGGGTCATTAGCTGAGTTTCTGGATGGATAATCGCATGATAAAACCATTTGGCCATCACCTCCCTGCAGTAGCTTTTGCTAGTTTGTTCAATTAGTGTTGATTGGGTCAGATCCTACTCCCCCTTTTGAAATATGCTGACTTGCAGCATTGTGGAATTCAATAACCAATCGCACTGCGGGAAAATTAGATTTTAGCCACATCCTGTCTTGGATCTGAATCAATTCCAATTTAGTTTTTTTTTGATATTGAGTTAATTGTTTGTGTGGCAATCTCCCCCTGTCGCTGGATTAGAAATGTGAATAAAGCAAAACACAGCAACAGGATTACAAGATAATTACAGATAACAAAACCTATTTGACTAATCCAGATCAAACCTCAAGTGCCCCAGATGCAGCAACTAATGGGTTCTTAAATGATTCTAAAGTTTCACTCTCTGCAAATCCTTGTGAGAGTTCATTGCGTGTATTGATTACACTTTCTGTCAACTTGCTGCTCTCAGTTCCAAAATTGCTTTTTAACTGGTTACAACCTGTGACCTCCTGTTCCCCTCGCTTGGTTTAATTTTAAAGGTTTTTTTCCCGAAGTTCTTTGCCGCACAGTTTACAGTTTTGTACATCTCCTTTAAAGTCATCCCTCTGACGCCACTTTCCAAAGCTGCGAGACTGCCCTCCTGGATTTTCTCTCAAGGCTGGAAGTCAGATCCTGGCTCCGCTTTGCATTGACCCTGTAATAAACCCCACAACTTGCATGGGGGAATCACAGTCGGAAGATGGCTGCTACAGGTCACATGATTCATGTCAGACCCGTGGAATATGAGATCCCTGGGGATTAGTAATTAACTCACTAGGTGGCAGTCACATACTGAATCCTGTATAAAGCAAGCCCCTGAGTGGATCTATTGTTGCATTGTCCCAGTTGGGACCTCATAGAATCATAGAATCTCTACAGTGCAGAAGGAGGCCATTCAACTCATCGTGTCTACACCGACCACAGTCCCATCCAGGCCCTATTCCCATAATCCCATACATTTACGCTGCTAGTACCCCTGACAGTAGGACCAATTTAGCATGGCCAATCAACCTAACCCGCTCATCTTTGGACTGTGGGAGGAAACTGGAGCACCCGGAGGAAACCCACACAGACACGGGGAGAACGTGCCAACTCCATACAGACAGTGACCCAAGCTGGGAATTGAATCCGGGTCCTTGGCTCTGTGAGGCAGCAGTGCTAACCACTGGGCCACTGCGCTGCTAATCAGAAGTTAATCCGCGTTTAAATATTGAAATCAGCTCTGTGACCATTTCCAACACAGAGCTGATGATTCCAAAAATCTTTGCCCTGGAGACATGCAGAGGCCATGGCAAAGATTACAGGTCGAAGAATCCCATGCAGTGAAGTTACTGTGAAACGATCTGTCGAGTATAGGGCTAACGGGAGGACTTTGAATAGTGTGGATGAACAGAGGGATCTAGGTGTGTGTGTACATAGATCCCTGAAAGTTGGGAGTCAAGTAGATAAGGTTGTTAAGAAGGCATACGGTGTCTTGGCGTTTATTGGTAGGGGGATTGAATTTAGGAGTCGCAGTGTAATGTTGCAACTGTACACTACTCTAGTGCGGCCGCACTTGGAGTACTGTGTGCGGTTCTGGTCCCCACATTACAGGAAGGATGTAGAGGCTTTGGAGAGGGTGCAGAGGAGGTTTACCAGGATGTTGCCTGGTATGGAGGGGAGGTCCTATGAGGAGAGACTGAGGGATTTGAGGTTGTTTTCCTTAGAAAGAAGACGGCTAAGAGGGGATCTTATTGAAACATATAAGATGATTAGAGGTTTAGATGGGGTGGATAGTAATAGCCTTTTTCCTCTGATGGAGAAATCTAGCACGAGGGGGCATGGCTTTAAATTAAGGGGTGGTAGTTATAGGACGGATGTCAGGGGTAGGTTCTTTACCCAGAGGGTGGTGAGGGATTGGAATGCCCTGCCTGCTGCAGTTGTAAATGCGCCTAGTTTGGGGGCGTTTAAGAGATCCGTGGATAGGTTTATGGACAAAAAGGGATTGGTTTAGGTTAGTGGGTCATTGTTTTGTAACTGGTCGGTGCAGCATCGTGGGCCGAAGGGCCTGTTCTGCGCTGTAATGTTCTATGTTCTATGTTCTACAGTCCGGCACCTGTTCGGGTACACTGAGGGAGAATTTAACATTACCAATGTATCTAACCGGCACATCTTTTGGTCTGTGAGAGCAGCAGAGGAAACCCACGCAATGTCCCCAGTAATTGAGTTCTCCACCATAAAGATATACATTGCAATGTCATTTTTTTTTAAATTTTTACCTTTGGCAGCTGCATTTCATAAGAAGTGTGATGATAAATCAATCTTACAGCACCTGAGATATGTATTTTTATTCATTTGTGGGTCACGGGCATCGCTGGCTGTCCAGCATTTATTGCCCATCCCTAGTTGCCCTTGGAGGGCAGTTGAGAGTCAACCACATTGCTGTGGCTCTGGAGTCACATGTAGGCCAGACCGGGTAAGGATGGCAGATTTCCTTCCCTAAAGGGACAGTAGAGAACCAGATGGGTTTTTCCAACAATCAGCAATGGTTTCATGGTCATCAGTAGATTCTTAATTCCAGATATTTTTTATTGAATTCAAATTCCACCCTCTGCCGTGGTGGGATTCGAACCCGGGTCCCCAGAACATTCACTGAGTTTCTGGATTCACAGTCCAGCGATAATACCACCAGGCCATCACCTCCTCCTTATTGTGTATATTAGGAAGAGGAACCACTTCTCCAAATCCTCTCACATCTCTCGCTTCTGCGGAGGAGGCAACCAGTGATTCCATTGAACCGTGTTTGGAATGTTTACTCGGTGTAGGAGAGCCCCGAGACAGTCTGAGATGAAAGTCTGGGCAGCACAGTAGCACAGTGGTCAGCATTGCTGCTTCACAGCTCCAGGGTCCTGAGTTCAATTCCCGGCTCGGGTCACTGCCTGTGTGGAGTTTGCACATTCTCCTCGTGTCTGCATGGGTTTCCTCCGGGTACTCCGGTTTCCTCCCACAGTCCAAAGATGTGTGGGTTAGGTTGATTGGCCGTGCTAAGAAATTGCCCCTTAGTGTCCAGGGATGTGTAAGTTAGAGGGATTAGTGGGTATAGCATATGGGGGTAGGGCCTGGGTGGGATTGTGTTTGGTGCAGACTTGATGGGCCGAAGGGCCTCTTTCTGCACTGTAGGGTTCTATGATTCTAATGAAACGATCGGCATTACAGGATAGGACTATACACCCACTACCAACCAAAAGATTATCCCAGTGGCAAATTGGATCAGACACAGGATTCATGGTGCCTCTTGCAACAAGTGGCTCTGGAGAGATCACTTGTTTCGCACCGTGCATCAGGGAATAGTACAGCAATTGCCACGCACTAATTAGCCCGAAAGCTCCCTTTGCCTCCACACAGAAGCAGCCCTGTGACTGCCTGCTGCTCCTGTTGTGTGTGCGGGGCTCTGACTCCTGTTGCGGTCCAGCCTAGTGAGTCAGTGGAGATGTCACTGCTACGCCGAGTTAATCATTCTCCATCTGCGAGCAGTGCGATTATGGCTCCCCGCTGGGCCCTATACAGGAATTTATTTATTATATTACACCGAGTTACTACAGTGTAACAGCTGCTATAGGATTCAGTGCTGCACAGTTCCCTAATTGAACAAGCAAACACTGAGCTCTCAGAGTGCAACAGTGTAACGCACTCACAAATGTGGCAGAATCTTTCTAAACGACCAACGAGACTCTGAACATAGCATTTTATGAAAGATGAATAAACAGATGTTGCAATCTGATAATGCAAATAAATCATTAAATAAATTCCATGTGAAAGTTTTGCCATTTTCTATATACCACCCAGCGATTTAACGGTTAGGGATACATTTGCTCCAGTTCTACTTTTTTTTATTCATTCATTAATGGGACACAGGCGTCATTTGACCAGGATTTATTGTTGCCCGAGGGCAGTTGAGAGTCGACCACATTTCCGTGGCTCTGAAGTCATGTGTAGGCCAGACCGGGTAAGGACGGCAGATTTCCTTCCCTGAACCAGATGGGTTTTTCCGACAATCGACAATGGTTTCATGGTCACCAGTCGATTCTTAATTCCAAATATCTTTTATTGAATTCAAATTCCACCGCCTGTCCTGGCGGGATTTGAACCCGCGTTCCCAGAACATTGTCTGAGTTTCTGAGTTAACGGTCTAGCGATAATACCACAAGACCACGGCCTCCCTTCATCATCTGTTTCAGGGGTACTGAATTTAGACTTTATACTTCTCCTCCTGTCCTGCTTGTAGCTACTCCTTTTAGGGGACTTATTGTCATGGAATGTCATGCTTGTGTTCAGGTCCTGGACCAGAATCACAAATTAAGCCAGGATGCCAAGCTGGACCTCAAAAGTGTTTCTATTCTGGAATAAATGTGAGGGTAAGATGTTTCCCTCCAGGATTAATTTCAATGACAAATTAGGGTTTTTTTAACGGTAAAACAAACTTTATTTAACAACACAGTTCAACTATAACAAATGAAGCAGCTTAACTATTAACAGTTGAATAATATTTAATCACAAAAAGAAACAATTCTCATTTCTAATTTATCACCATTTCAGTTTGAAAGTAACATTCTTCTGACAGAGTCAAAAAACCCTTTAAATACAGTTAGAATAGTAGCCATAAGGGTATAAAGCCTTAAAACTTTCAGAGAGATTTTGTGGAGAGAGCAGCATACAGACCTTTGTCTTTAAACAAACCCCAGCCAAAATTCAAAAGCTGTTTCTCTCTGCTACATACTGAGCTCCTCCCATTAACCACATTTTCACATGACACTGTCAGTCTAAATCTACCTTCCAGTCCTTTAATCAAAAACCTCTATGTAACTTTTCTTTTTGTAAACTAAGGTCCATTAGCTCTTTCCTAAGTAAACGTTACATGGCTAAAGTTAGTAATTATCCTGCTTTCCCAGCATCTGAGCTGCATGTTTTCCAGACATGCCGACTATCTGTAGAAAAATACTGAACTTTAAAACAGTCCCCTTAAACATAAAGAAACTATAGCAATAGCACATTATCATCACACTTGTCTGTCCTGTGGCAGCCTCACACACCCACTGTAGCTAATCTCCAGCCTGACGTCTATCAGTAAAGAACAAAGAAAATTACAGCACAGGAACAGGCCCTTTGGCCCTCCAAGCCTGCACCGACCATGCTGCTCGACTGAACTAAAGCCCCCTCTCCTTCTGGGCACCATATCTCTCTGTTCCCATCCTATTCATGCATTTGTCAAGCTGCTCCTTAAAAGCCACTATCGTATCTGTTTCCACCACCTCCCCAGGCAGTGAGTTCCAGGCACCCACCACCCTCTGTGTAAAAACATTTGCCTCGTACATCTCCTTTAAACCTTGCCCCTCGCACCTTAAACCTGTGCCCCCTAGTAATTGAGTCTTCCAACTTGAGAAAAAGCGTCTGTATATCTGTTCTGTCCATAATCTTGTTAACTTCTATCAGATCTGTCATTCCAGTGAGAACAAACCAAGTTTCTCCAAGGGTCATCTGAACTCGAAATATCAGCTCTTTTCTGCCCTTACAGATGCTGAAATTTTCCAGCATTTTCTCTTTTGGTTTCAGATTCCAGCACCTGCAGTAATTTGCTTTTCTCCAACCTCTCCTCGTAGCTAATGCCCTCTATTCCAGGTAACATCCTGGTAAATCTTTTCTGTACCCTCTCCAAAGCCTCCACATCCTTCTGGTAGTGTGGTGACCAGAATTGAACACTATATTCCAAATGCGGCCTAACTAAGGTTCTATAAAGCTGCAACATGACTTGCCAATGCCCCAGCAGATGAAGGCAAGCATGCCGTATGCCTTCTTGACTACCTTCTCCACCTGCGTTGCCACTTTCAGTGACCTGTGTATCTGTACACCCAGATCCCTCTGCCTATCAATACTCTTAAGGGTTCTGCCATTCATAGTTTATTTCCTATCTGTATTAGACCTTCCAAAATGCAATACCCCACATTATCCTTCAATTACGCCTAGGTCAATCCCACTTTCTGTTGCTCTCATGTTGTCCTCGAAGAGCGATCTCTGTATTTATTGAGCTCAGATCAAATAGCCCAGATGCTGAAATATTTTCCATTTTGTGATGGAAAATCTTATCTTTTTTTTCATGTACACGTGACTCACTAACTACCCAGTACTGACTGACTGCGCTAGGAATCTGAGAGTGAAGGAGTTTTAAACTCAAGCTGTGTGACATTGCTATGGCTATTTTTGAAAACCACTGACTTTGAAGGGTTGCTGAACTGCAGGGGCTATAATCAGCCTTTTCCTTTCTCTCTCCCACTTTGTAAACCTATTGCGACACTCTTCAGAAAATGAAAAAGTTACTTTCAATGTTGGCAAATGTAATCTTTTCTCTCGATAAATTATTAGTATGCCAGCAATGACATGTTTGGTTTTATCAGCGAACGGTCCCATAAAAGCAAACTTTCAACGCAAGAAGAGTCCGTTAGTTACTCAGTTTTGTGGCCACTCTGATGCTAACCGCCCGCAGCTGGAGTACTGTGTGCAGTTTTGGGCGCCGCACCTGCGCAAGGATATTTTGGCCCTGGAGGGAGTGCAGAGGAGGTTTACTAGGCTGATACCGGAGTTGAGGGGATTGAGCTATGAGGAGAGGCTGAATAAACTAGGCTTGTACTCGTTAGAGTTTAGAAGAATGAGGGGAGATCTCATTGAGACGTATAAGATGATGAATGGGATGGATAGGATAGAGGTGGAGAGACTCTTCCCGCTCAAAAAAGACAGTAGGACGAGGGGGCACAGCCTCAAGATAAAGGGGAGGCGGTTTAGAACGGAGTTGAGGAGGAACTTCTTCACTCAAAGGGTGGTGAATCTCTGGAATTCTCTGCCCGTTGAAGTGGTGGAGGCTGCCTCGCTAAATATTTTTAAGAAGCGGGTTGATGGGTTCTTGATAAGAGAGGGGATTAAGGGTTATGGGGAGAGGGCGGGAAAATGGAACTGAGCCACGACAGATCAGCCATGATCTTATTGAATGGCGGGGCAGGCTCGAAGGGCTAGATGGCCTACTCCTGCTCCTATTTCTTATGTTCTTATGTTCTTAATTCCATCATTTTGAACAAGAATTTAGAATTACTCTCACACACAATGGTTCGGACAGTTGATGGAAGTTGTGTAAATGTCAGATGTTTGGCTATTTTGAAAATTGTGGCTGGATTTCTCTCTCATTTTCGGAGCTGACTCTCAGGGTGGGAAGTATAGTTTGGAATGGATTTGAGGAAGGTAAAAGGTACTTGACCAGTAATTAAGCCAGAGTTTGGTAAAACTAGCAACCTGTTTTCATAGCCTGGGTAGGTTAACCCAGAATTAAACAAGTCTTGAGTTGCACCCCGATCCACATATTCAGGTTTTAATATATTTGAATAAATTTAAATCTGGTGATCCCACTCCCCCAGCCTCAACCAAATTATCCCCCTCACTAAACTTTCATACTTTATCAGCGTGACACCATATTGGCAAAGTTTTGGGTCAACACGGTGGCACAGTGATTAGCACTGCTTCCTCACAGCGCCAGGGACCTGGGTTGGATTCCCAGCTTGGGTCACTGCCTGTGTGGAGTCTGCACGTTCTCCCCATGTCTGTGTGGGTTCCTCCGGGTGCTCTGGTTCCCTCCCACACTCCAAAGATGTGCAGGTCAGGCTAACTGGCCATGCTAAATTCTCCCTTAGTGTCAGGGGATTTAGATTTCTGACAGACAGGGGAATTAAGGGTTATGGGGAGAAAGCGGGAAAGCGGAACTGATCCACTTCAGATCAGCCATGATCTTATTGAATGGCGGGGCAGGCTCAAAGGGCTAGATGGCCATCTCCTGCTCCTATTTCTTATGTTCTTATGAGATTATGTGGGGTAAATATGTGAGGTTATGGGGATAGGCTCTGGGTGGGATTGTGGTTGGTGCAGACTCAATGGGCTGAATGGCCTCGTTCTACACATAGGGATTCTATGATTCTCAACAGGTTTTCCCCAAACATAAACTATCCGGGGGGGGTGGGGGGGGGGGGGGTGGATGCGGAGGTGGGTGGTGATGGGATCAGCACAGCTTCTGGAGGAGGGACAAGCAGTGTGCTGGCAATGTTCTCTGGCACAGGTTGACCCTACCAGTCAGGGCGCAGTGGTGGAACCCTGGGGGAGTCTCACGTGCAGGGGCTTATGGGGGGGGTGGGGGGGGAGAGAGATGCCAGTAATCAATGGGGAGGGGTTAAAGATGAGGCTGTCATAGTGAAGGGGATGCTGGGAGTGAACGAAGGGGTGGGGAGGGGGAGGGGGGCTGGAGATTAGAGGTGGGGGAGGGGGAAGGTCCCGAGTAGGGGTCCCTGGCTCTAAGAGCCCCTGCCTCACCAGAGTGACGGTGCAGACCGCACCCAGTTTTGTTTCCGATGTTAAAGTGTCGAGACCTGCAGAGAAAACAGCTCGGAACAGCCGGAGAATTTCACTGCAGTGTTGTGACCAGAATGCCAAATTCAGGGACGATCAGCACCCCTTTCCCTTCCCCCAGTACCCCCTCCTCCAACACCCCCCACCTCTCAACACCCCCCAGACCCCCTCCTCCAACACCCCCCACCTCTCAACACACCCCAGTACCCCCTCCTCCAACACCCCCATCTCTCAACACCCCCCCAGTACCCCCTCCCACCCCCCCACCTCTTAACACCCCCCCAGTACCCCCTCCCACCCCCCACCTCTCAACACCCCCCAGTACCCCCTCCCACCCCCCACCTTTCAACACCCCCCAGTACCCCCTCCCACCCCCCACCTCTCAACACCCCCCCAGTACCCCCTCCTCCAACACCCCCACCTCTCAACACCCCCCCAGTGCCCCCTCACACCCCCCCACCTTTCAACACCCCCCCAGTACCCCCTCCCACCCCCCACCTCTCAACACCCCCCCAGTACCCCCTCCCACCCCCCCACCTCTCAACACCCCCCCAGTACCCCCTCCCACCCCCCACCTCTCAACACCCCCCCGGTACCCCCTCCCACCCCCCACCTCTCAACATCCCCCCCCCCCCCAGGAAAGGCTACCCTTAAACTCTACCTGGTTTGTATTTAAATATTTAATGATGAAGGAAGTGGTTAGTATGAAAACCCCATGGTGTAATCCATAGTGAAATCTGAGTCAACTGTGAGGGAGAAACTGGGCCATCCAGACACCCACCAACTCATCACGGCCTAGGGATTAGGCACGCCTGGAATGGTTCATAGAAACTCTACAGTGCCGAAAGAGGCCATTGGGCCCATCGAGTCTGCACTGACCCAGGCCCTACCCCCATATCCCTTCATATTTACCCACTAATCCCTCTAATCTACACATCTCAAGACACTAAGGAGGATTGATGGCCAATCAACCTAACCTGTACATCTTTGGACTGTGGGAAGAAACCGGAGTACCCGGAGGAAACCCACACAGACACGGGGAGAATGTGCAAATTCTGCACAGACAGTGACACAAACCGGGGATTGAACCCAGCACTGTGAGGCAGCGGTGCTAACCACGGTAGTCTGAGATTCAGAACATCAAATGACGATCTGTGAGTGCTTCGATAATGTGTGTGTGTCTCCTCACGGATCAGCTCCAAGTATGAAGCACATTCTCGGTTAATGAAATGGAAAACGCAACTAGCAGGTCAGCTATTCATCTGCTGACACCTGGTTGACTCTAAGCACCAGCCTGTTGTTTATCTTCATCGCTCTGATGCCTCAAGCACAGCGCGGTGTCAAATGATGTGTCCGGACGCAGCTCCCATGTTCCCTGCAGCAAGTCACACAGGTCGCCCTGAGTTCCCCACTGGAACATCCTTCAAATACGTCAAGGTTACTCGCTGTAGTGGGAATTCTCCAATCAGCACTATAAACCTTTTACAAAATAGGGGATTTACCTTCTCATTTATTTTGGTTTGTGATGCTGGCTATGAAGGAAGGGGGGTATTTCCCCATCCTGCACCCCCCCCACGGGAATCATGGCGAGTAGGGGAATGGGGGGGTTGGGGGCAGACTATGCTAAGGTCTCTTGACGTCCAACGGGATTTTCTGGTTTTGGGGTGGTACAGCGGGAAAATCGTAGCCAGGATGTCCAGAGATGTGTGGGTTAGGTGGATTGGCCACGCTAAACTGCCCCTTGGTGTCGAGGGATTAGTGGGGTTGCTGGATAGGGCCTGGGTGGGATTGTTGTCGATGCAGGTCGATGGGCTGAATGGCCTCCTCTGCACGTTAGAGGTACAATGAAGATGACTGCTCCAAACAAACATGGTATCCACAATATAGCAGAAGAAAGTCCAAGCGAACTTTATCACCTTGACCACAAGTCACGCTCAAAACAAGTTGCAGCCAATCAGAGATCAAGGCCAGGATTCTCTGGTCTCGCCTGCAGTTGGGATTAGAACATAGAACATTCCAGCGCAGTACAGGCCCTTCAGCCCTCGATGTTGCGCCGACCAGTGGAACCAATCTAATGACCCTCTAACCTAAACTATTCCAATGTTATCCATTTGCCTATCCACTGACCATTTGAACGCCCTTAAAATTGGCGAGTCCACAACTGCTGCAGGCAGGGCATTCCACACCCTTACTACCCTCTGAGTAAAGAACCTACCTCTGACATCCGTCCTATAATTACCACCCCTTAATTTAAAGCTACGTCCCCTTGTGTTAGCCATCACCATCCGAGGTAAAAGGCTCTCACTGTCCACCCTATCCAATCCTTTGATCATCTTGTATGGCTCAATTAAGTCACCTCTTAACCTTCTTCTCTCTAACAAAAACAACCTCAACTCCCTCAGCCTTTCCTCATAAGACCTTCCCACCATACCAGGCAACATCCTGGTAAACCTCCTCTGCACCCTTTCCAATGCCTCCACATCTTTCTTATAATGCGGCGACCAGAACTGTACGCAATACTCCAAGTGCGGTTGCACCAGAGTTTTGTACAGCTGCAACATGACCTCACGGCTCCAAAATTCAATCCCTCTACCAATAAAAGCTAACACACTGTACACCTTCTTAACAACCCTATCAACCTGGGTGCCAACTTTCAGGGATCTATGCACATGGCCACCGAGATCTCTCTGCTCATCCATACTACCAAGAATCTTTCCATTAGAACCTTATCAAACGCTTTACTGAAATCCATATACACCACATCAATTGCTTTACCCTCATCCACCTCTTTGGTCACCTTCTCAAAGAACTCAATAAGGTTTGTGAGGCACGACCTACCCTTCACAAAACCGGGTTTACTATTCCTAATCAAATTATTCCTTTCTAGATGATTATAAACCCAATCTCTTATAATCCTTTCCAAAACTTTGCCCAAACAGAAGTGAGGCTCACCAGTCAATAATTTCCAGGATGGTCTCTACTCCCCTTCTTGAACAAGGGGACAACATTTGCTATCTTCTAGCACTATTCCTGTAGACAATGATGACCTAAAAATCAAACCAAAGGCTCTGCCGATCAGTTATTTTTCAATTAAGCTACAACAGCAAGAATAGCTAGCTGCCTGTCGCCTTGTGTTCCGCTGTTAAACCCCTTGTCCCAGGGAGCAGCCTAGTGAACCTTCTCTGAAATAAAGAGACTAGAATCATTCACAGTACCCTGAGTGCAGTCTATTTTTTTTAATTCATTTGTGGGACCTGGGTGTCACTGTCTGGGCCAGTATTTGTTGCCCATCCCTAGTTGCCCGAAGACAGTTAAGAGTCAACTACATTGCTGTGGCTCTGGAGTCACATGTAGGCCAGATTGGGTAAGGACAGCAGATTTCCTTCCTTAAAGGACATTAGATGAGTTTTTAAGAACATAAGAACATAAGAAATAGGAGCAGGAGTAGGCCAACTAGCCCTTCGAGCCTGCCCCGCCATTCAATAAGATCATGGCTGATCTGTCCAGTCGCTCAGTTCCACATTCCCGCCCTCTCCCCATAACCCTTAATCCCCTCTCTTATCAAAAACCCATCAACCCGCGTCTTAAAAATATTTAGCGAGGCAGCCTCCACCACTTCAACAGGCAGAGGATTCCAGAGATTCATCACCCTTTGAGTGAAGAAGTTCCTCCTCAACTCCGTTCTAAACCGCCCCCCCTTTTATCTTGAGGCTGTGCCCCCTAGTCCTGCTATCCTTTCTGAGCGGGAAGAGTCTCTCCACCTCTATCCTATCCATCCCATTCATCATCTTATACGTCTCAATGAGATCTCCCCTCATTCTTCTAAACTCTAACAAGTACAAGCCTAATTTATTCAGTCTCTCCTCATAGCTCAACCCCCTCAACTCCGGCATCAGCCTAGTAAACCTCCTCTGCACTCCCTCCAAGGCCAAAATATCTTTGCGCAGGTGCAGCGCCCAAAACTGCACACAGTACTCCAGCTGCGGCCTCACCAATGCCCTATACAGCCGCAGCAAGACCTCCCTACTTTTATATTCAATCCCCCTCGCTATGAAGGCCAGCATCCCATTCGCCTTCCTGACCACCTGCTGCACCTGCAGGCTGGGTTTTTGCGACTCATGCACAAGGACCCCGAGGTCCCTCTGCACCATCGCCTGCTGCAGTTTTTCTCCACGTAAGTAATAATCCTTCCTACCATTATTCCTACCAAAGTGGACCACCTCGCACTTGCCAACATTAAATTCCATTTGCCATTTCCTGGCCCATTCGCCCAGCCTATCTAGATCCTTCTGTAGACTATCCCCACCCTCCGCACAATTTGCCTTTCCACCAATTTTGGTGTCATCAGCAAATTTCGACACCCTACACTCGGTTCCCTCCTCCAGATCATGGTTTCATGGTCATCAATAGATTCTTAATTCCAGACATACTTTTATTGAGTCAAATTCCACCATCTGCTGTGGCGGGATTCGAACCCTGGTCCCCAGAACATTAGCTGAGCTCCTGGATTAATAGCCTAGTGATAATACCACTAGACTATCGCATAATGTAGACAGGGCAAAAGTCAAGTTGATGTAAACATTTAGCCTTGATGTTACAAAGCAGGCTGAAGGTACGGCCCGGGATTTCATGGCTTCACTCAACTCAAGACTGGAAAATCCACACCTGAGGTCAACAGACCTTCCCGTTCTCCGCCCCTTGCTGTTCCAATTCCTGTGGCGGGCAGGGCAGTAGAATTCCTGCGATGGTCTCTCCCTGTTCCCAGTGTCCATGTTCTGAATTCTTCATGTCTTTATCCCAGATCTTCTAACCAATGGGTTTGGTCCCTGCCGTCTCTCTACGGACACATTTACTGCTCCAAAAAGAGATCCTGGCTGGAATTCTCCGGCTGCTCAGGACGGCCGGATTCTCTGATCCTGTAGGTGTCGCACGCCCTGCTGTGGGTTCCCGGGCAGCTTGGGGTGGCTTCAATTCCCATTGTCAGAGGTGGGACCGGAGAATCCCCACCACCACAAACAACGCGCCACCTCCCACTGCCCACAAACACGCTGAGGGGAGGCCAGGGTCTCGCGCCCATAATCAATCATTGCTTTTGGAATAAATCTTCCGACGTTCCTTCGCCAAAATCCCTTTATTCACAATTCCAGCAGCAGTACACAGAGTGCTACCAGTCAGCAGTCTACCCTGGGGAGCGCCAGAGGAACTGACACGCCCAGTTAAATACAAGGAAGAGACTCCCTGACTGGCCCATTAATTGACCCCCTTAATCAGGCAGTTCCTATTCCAATAGGCCAACCCCAATGGCCTGATTGAAGTCATTGCAGCTTTTAAATCAGGCTAAATTAACTTGTTATTCCACATTTTTTTTCCATTGGCTACTAGGGTGCTAAACTTCCCCATGCACCAACTCTGACACTGTTATTGGATCGTTTCAATGAAGTTCTGGGCAAACAGGTGATGGTGAGATTTATTTTCATTTGCAGAACTTACAAAACCAGTCGAGTGCCCTGCACAAGGCTCGAGGAAGACGAGTAATCCAGAAACAGAGTGAATGTCCTGAGTTCAAATCCCGCCAGATAGTTGAATTTGAATTCAATTTAAAAATATCTGGAATGAAGAATCTACTGATATCCCGTTGTCAATTGTCGGAAAAACCCACCTGATTCACGGATGTCCTTTAGGGAAGGAAATCTGCCATCCTTACCCAGTCTGGCCTACATGTAACTCCAGATCCACAGCAATGTGGTTGACTCTCAACTGCCCTCCAAGGGTAACTAGGGATGGGCAATAAATGCCGGCCCAGCCAGTGACACCCACGTCCCAGGGATGAATGAAAAAATCAGGGGGAATATTCTTGCTTACACCGTGTAGAATCTTTACAGCCGCTGTAATTTCATACATCCGTGTACAGAAATATAGCATTTGGGATTGAGCTCACAGCCGTTTTTCATTTTGAAACAATTGTATAAGACAGAAGCAAAATTCTGAGGAAAGAGACATATCGAGACACCCCTCCCTCCCCAGGCAAATCCCAAATCTATTTGTGCCAAATATAGAATCCTAAATATCTTCACCAACTGGATTTGGTCGAAAAGATAGGCCTCACACCCCAATGTACAACACCCCCAAAACAATGTTCCAGGATCTTCTCCCTTTATTGTAAAGTTTTGATTGTTCCCCAGGAGAGGTTATCGTGTTAAGGGCGTTCTCGTGTCCCCTTCACCTTGGGTGAAGGACGACAATAACTCAGATTCACTCCTGTGGAGACAGGATTTGGGGATTAGTTTCCATAGTAACCGCTGAAGCATTTTGCTGTGCAGGCTGGAATCGGACGAGGGAAAATTCAGTCAGCAAGGTATCGGGTCTCTGTCTCGGTGAGTAATAAAACATCGCTGTCTGCGCGTTAGCGGAGAATCCGCCATAATATTCACAACAGATCTTGTTCAGAGTTTTTCTTGATTGTGGAATGGAAAACGGATGAAATAAAGGACGATTCGAAGGACCATCCTGGCCGGAATTCTTTGGCCGTTCATGCCGGTGGGGTTCTCTGGTTCTGTGGGTGACGGGTATCCCAGGAGGGTGACATTCCTTTCATTCCCACGGACAGCGGCATTGTTTCCCGGCACCGAGATAAACACCGTGGTGACTTTTAAGGGGCGTTTTGACAAGTACATGAATACAAAGAACAAAGAAAATTACAGCACAGGAACAGGCCCTTCGGCCCTCCAAGCCTGCACCGACCATGCTGCCCCGACTGAACTAAAACCCCCGACCCTTCCAAGGGGACCACATCCCTCTATTCCCATCCTGTTCATGTACTTGTTAGGATCCCCTTAAACGTGACTACTGCTTCCACTACCTCTCCCAGCAACGAGCTCCAGGCACCCACCACCCTCTGTGTAAAAAATCTGCCTCCTACATCTCCTTTAAACCTTGCCCCTCGCACCTTAAACCTGTGTCCCCTATTAATTGGCTATTCCACCCTGGGAAAAAGCTTCTGACTATCCACTCTGTCCATGCCTCTCATAATCTTGTAGACTTCTATCAGGTCTCCTGTCAACCTCTGTCGCTCCAGTGAGAACAAACCAAGTTTCTCCAACCTCTCCTCATAGCTAATGCCCTCCATACCAGGGCAACATCCTGGTAAATCTTTTCTGTCCCCTCTCCAAAGCCTCCACATCCTTCTGGTAGTGTGGTGACCAGAATTGAACACGATATTCCAAGTGCGGCCTAACTAAAGTTCTATAAATCTGCAACATGACTTGCCAATTTTTAAACTGAATGCCCTGACTAGTGAAGGCAAGCATGCCGTATGCCTTCTTGACTTACCTTCCCCACCTGCGTTGCCACTTTCAGTGATGTTAGGATGGGAATAGAGGGATATGGTCCCCGGAAGGGTCGGGGGTTTTAGTTCAGTCGGGCAGCATGGTCGGTGCAGGCTTGGAGGGCCGAAGGGCCTGTTCCTGTGCTGGAATTTTCTTTGTTTTTTGTTCTTTGAGAGGTCTTAAGATTATTCACACTAACAGTCATTCTTAAGTTTCATATTCCATTTGCCTTTTCTGTGTTTGATTAATCCATCGGTGAATTTATATTGGAACCTAAGAATTCATTCATCCCTTCAGACCTGCTCCACCATTCAGCAAGAGTCAGTGCAGACTTGATGGGCCGAATGGCCTCCTTTTGCATTGTAGGGATTCTATGGAAAAGATCACGGCTGATCAGGGCCTCAACTCCACTTTAGTTCCCACCCTCCCCCACTCACCCATCACCTTTGACCATGTAGTCCCTAATCCTTGGAATGGATGGATACTATTTTTTATGCTAACTGATTTGTCGATTGTCAGTTACAAACCTACAATCATAAGGGAGGTGATGGTATTATCACTAGACTATTAATCCAGGAACTCAGGGCCTGGGTTCAAATCCCACCAAGGCAGATGGTGGAATTTGAATTCAATAAAAATATCTGGAATTAAGAATCTTCTGATGACCATGAAACCATTGTCAGGAAAAACCCATCTGGTTCACTAATGTCCTTTAGGGAAGGAAATCTGCCTTCCTTACCCGGTCTGGCCTACATGTGACTCCAGAGCCACAGCAATGTGGTTGACTCTCAACTGCCCTCCAAGGGCAACTAGGGATGGGCAATAAATGCCGGCCAACCAGTGACACCCATGTCCCAGGAATTAATTTAAAGAATTATCCTCATTGTTATTAACTCACATTATCTGCTCAGAGTATCTTGGATATCAATATCCTACATTTTGCTAACACCAGCACTGGTCGGAAACAACACAGATTTTAAGATTAACACCATGCGGTCCCCTCCCCCCTTCCCCTCCTCCTCTTCCCCTCCCCACCGATCTCAGGCAGCTTACCAGCAGATCTCCCTTCCCCTTCACTGATCTCGAGCAGAGAGCTATCAGACGCTTGGCACTTAACTCCTCACTAACTGGAGTGCCCGAATCGGGCTTTTGTAGAACATGTCTGTTTCACACAGAATCCTACTATAGTGGGTTTGTTTCTCAAACAATGGCAAGACAGAGTTCAGGAATGAGATAGAGAATCTGGTGAACTGGTGTGGCAACAATAATCTCTCCCTCCATGTCAACAAAATGAGGGAAATTGTCATCGACTTCAGGAAGTGTAGAGGGGAACATGGCCCTGTCTATATCAATGGGGACAAAGTAGAAAGGGTTTTTAGGTGTCCAGATCACCAACAACGTGTCCTGGTCCCCCCCATGCCAACATTATAGTTAAGAAAGCCCACCAATGCCTCTACTTTCTCAGAAGACTAAGGAAATTTGGCATGTCAGCTACGACTCTCACCAACTTTTACAGATGCCCCATAGAAAGCATTCTTTCTGGTTGTATCACAGCTGGGTCTGGGCTCCTGCTCTGCCCAAGACCGCAAGGAACTACAAAAGGTTGTGAATGTAGCCCAATCCATCACACAAACCAGCCTCCCATCCATTGACTCTGTCTACACTTCCCGGTGCCTCAGCAAAGCAGCCGGGATAATTAATGACCCCACGCACCCCGGACATTCTCTCTTCCATCATCTTCCTTCAGGAAAAAGATATAAAAGTCTGAGGTCACGTACCAACCGACTCAAGAACAGCTTCTTCCCTGCTGCTGTCAGACTTTTGAATGGACCTACCTCACATTAAGTTGATCTTTCTCTACACCCTCGCTGTGACTGTAACACTACATTCTGCACTCTCTCCTTTCCTTCTCTATGAATGGTATAAGAACATAAGAACATAAGAAATAGGAGCAGGAGTAGGCCATCTAGCCCTTCGAGCCTGCCCCGCCATTCAATAAGATCATGGCTGATCTGTCGTGGCTCAGTTCCACATTCCCGCCCTCTCCCCATAACCCTTAATCCCCTCTCTTATCAAAAACCCATCAACCCGTGTCTTAAAAATATTTAGCGAGGCAGCCTCCACCACTTCAACGGGCAGAGAATTCCAGAGATTCACCACCCTTTGAGTGAAGAAGTTCTTCCTCAACTCCGTTCTAAACCCTTTATCTTGAGGCTGTGCCCCCTAGTCCTACTGTCCTTTCTGAGCGGGAAGAGTCTCTCCACCTCTATCCTATCCATCCCATCCATCATCTTATATGTCTCAATGAGATCTCCCCTCATTCTTCTAAACTCTAACGAGTACAAGCCTAGTTTATTCAGCCTCTCCTCATAGCTCAACCCCCTCAACTCCAGCATCAGCCTAGTAAACCTCCTCTGCACTCCCTCCAAGGCCAAAATATCCTTGCGTAAGTACGGCGCCCAAAACTGCACACAGTACTCCAGCTGCGGCCTCACCAATGCCCTATACAGCCGCAGTATGCTTTGCCTGTGTAGTGCGCAAGAAACAATACTTTTCGCTGTATGTTAATACATGTGACAATAATAAATCAAATCAAAATCAAACCATCAGTGAATGGCTGGCTCACAGCATTGCAGTCTGGTGGATGGTGGGTCAGGCTGGATCCTCAGTTGGTTCATCGCTGCCGACCTCACCATCAGCACAGGAGCGATCATCGTTCTCCCCAGCCTCTGGATGGCTCTGTCCTCAAAGTCTGTGAGAGACTTCAGCTCTGGCAACCCTGTGCCCACCTCAGATCTCTCCCACCCACTGTGAGCCAGCTTCCCCTGTGTGAAAACAGGTGGAGAGGGTGTAAGCTGGGCATGGGCCCAGCAGATGGTGAAGATGCCCGGTGTGTGTGTGGATGGTGAGTGGGAGCAGTGAGGAGATGCGGAGATGGAGAGTTAGGGGAGATGGAGTTTAGTATAGGAGAGTGAGCGGTGATATCCCTTGAGCTGGCAGTGAGTGAGATCCTGTGGCTGTCTGATGGGTGTGTGAGATGTGAAGAGTGACTTACCCTGGCAGAACAAGGAGAACATTCACCCTCTTCCTGTTCTCCTGGATCGGAGAACAGAGCCCTGCAGTGCAGAAGGAAGTATTTGCCCATCGAATCTGAAACAATTCCACCTTGGCCCTATCCCTTTAACCCTGTGCATTTACCCTAGTTAGTCCGTCTGACACTAAGGGACAATTTAGCATGGTCAATCCACCTAACCTGCACATTTTTGGACTACGGGAGGAAACCGGAGCACCCAGAGGAAACCCATGCAGACACGGGGAGAACATGCAAACTCCACACAGACAGTAACCCAAGCCAGGAATTGAACCCAAGTTCTTGGCGCTGTGAGGCAGCAGTGCTAACCACTGTGCCACTGTGGGTGGTTGTCCTCTTCTGCCTGGCACCAGCCACCACCTCCCATTCTGGGTTAGTGACCTTGCCAGCTGGTTTTCCTCCACGTGCATGGGTAAAGAGCATCGCATCAGGTCTCTAATGGAGCAGTCTCTCCGGGGAGGCTTCCCTGGAGAGCGAGCTGCTTGGCAGCCATCACTTCCCAGCCACCCAGCATGCACTGGGGCAGCCTGTAACATGGCACCCCCGATGAATGCATTGCTGGGTCAGAGGCCGGGTGGGTGAATCAGAGGGCAGCAGGATGGCATGGGACCCATGGATGAAAATTTTAAGTCAGAGTACCACACTACACGGCAGGAAAAACCAGCAGGTTCAATACTGCTTTTCCCACCCACCATCGGCTTTTGCCGAATCCTGGGAAAATCTTGTCCCCTGTTCCTGTGTCGAGTAAGCAGTAGCGCCTCTGAAGGACAAAAACTTACTGTGATTTTCTGATATTTGATAAAGTGTGGTGAGGCATAGACCTCAAACTTCTCGAACGACACTAAATGGCAGAACCCTTAAGATATTAATAGGCAGAGGGATCTGGGTGTACAGGCACACAGGTCACTGAAAGTGGCAACGCAGGTGGAGAAGGTAGTCCAGAAGGCATATGGCATGCTTGCCTTCATCGGCCGGGGTACTGAGTTTAAAAATTGGCAAGTCATGTTGTAGCTTTATGGAGCCTTAGTTAGGCCGCACTTGGAATACAGTGTTCAATTCTGGTCACCACACTACCAAAGGCTTTGGAGAGGGTACAGAAAAGATCTACCAGGATGTTGCCTGGTACGGAGGGCATGAGCCATGAGGAGAGGTTGGAGAAACTTGGTTTGTTCTCATTGGAGTGATGGAGGTTGAGGGGAGACCTGATAGAAGTCTGCAAGATTATGAGAGGCATGGACAGAGTGGATAGTCAGAAGCTTTTTCCCAGGGTGGAAGAGTCAGTTACTAGGGGGGCACAGGGTTAAGGTGCAAGGGGCAAGGTTTAAAGGAGATGTACGAGGCAGATTTTTTACACAAAGGGTGGTGGGTGCCTGGAACTCGTTGCCGGGGAATATAGTGGAAGTGGATACAGTAGTGAGTTTTAAGGGCATCTGGACAAATACATGAATAGGATGGGAATCGAGGGATATGGTCCCCGGAAGGATAGGGGGTTTTAGTTCAGTTGGGCAGTATGGTCGGTGCAGGCTTGGAGGGCCGAAGGGCCTGTTCCTGTGCTGTAATTTTCTTTGTTCCTTGTTTAAGATTGAGCACAACCTGGGATTTACAGGAATGACTCCAAAATATTCCTGACAACATGATTCAGGATAGACAGCTGTCAATTAAACCAGATTAAAGACACAATTGTTGAGGAAACAGCACAAATATTTGCAATGTATACCTGGTCAAAGTCTCACGTAATGTGTTAATAATGTTAATTTCTCAATCTCAGCGTCATTATCTGATGTCCCTTTGGAAAGTTGCATTGTTTCCTTATGGTGGCACATGTACAAGAACACAGACAGAGAAGAGAAGACATAAATCTACAGTGATGGTTAAGGAACAATATCTGGCTCAGTGGTCAGATGTGACGCATGTATTACTCTAAAAATCCAGGCCTTACCTAGGGAAACATGAATGAACAAAGTGGACTATCCCACAGGCAGCTAGAGAGAGAGAGGCAAGGTGGAACACAAAATGGAAGGCAAAGTAATTATGCTAAATTATTGTAAATGCACTTTTATAGTAATTTTTCTGAAGGGATTTTAAAATTCTCCAATAATTTGCTTCATCTGTTTTTTGCTCTCAAATTATTTTTCTTTGCTGGAATTTAAGTGACTGCAGATTACCTAAAATTGAGTTAAAGTAAATTGCACATCAGTAATCTCCACTTGAATAAAGTTCCCCTTTAATTCCTAGATATTCTGTACACATTTTCAGAAGCAGTACTAATGTATAAGAGGAAAGTACAGACTCTAGAATCAGCACATGAAGCCTGCTAAACCTTCCGAATTCTGGAACGGTAAACCTTCTCCTTGTCTAATGTTTTAGTAGCTGATCTATCAAACATGTCACGTAAGAGACTTGGTTGCTTTTATTTGTTATCGAGATCCATTAATTTTTTCAAGGATCCGATGCCACGAATGGATTGATCGCTTTTGCAAATAATGAAATAGGTGCTGAGGAAACTGTTCCACGAATTACCCCATAAAGGCTGTCAATTTCCTGTAATTGGCAAATGTGCAATGAGTTATCGGCAGTAGATTAAGTTTTCCGGTTTGGACTGCAAGTTAAATATTGCAAATATCGACTGCAGCCAAAGTGTGAAGTTGTAAACCATTGATTTAGACTTCAATAAGTGTGAATGTGCAGCAATGGTCCACGCTGGGGGCTAAATAACGTATTGCTATAGACTTTCAATTGATTCGTTCCACCGCTATGTTTCCTTCCGAGGACCGACTGCAATTGGGAATGGGATTTGCTGATATAAACCTGGTCTCACTGCCTTCACAAAGCACCGATACTGAGCCACATCACTGCGCCAGATAGACTTCAAAAAATCAATCTTTTCCATCCATTTCAGCCCGTGATTTGCGTCAATGCGAAATTTATTGGTGCATTCTGAGTGGATGGCAAGAGAAAATGCAGATTATCCATCTTTGTGTAGCACTTGTAGGGATTGGTTGAATTAGATATGTTAAACATTTGGGTAACAGTAGATGGATATTGATGTCTTATTGCGACAGCAAGGTCTCTCTGGGAGGCAGTAATTCCATCTATCTCGAGTGGAAGGGTGGATAATGAGGGGACAGTGAACCAGTTGCCCAATATTCACTTTCCCTGATCTTCAGTGACAGTTTTCTACCACTGTTGAAATCTATCGTTCTTGATCCTTTTCCGTGTGGTAACAGTTACTCCCTATCCACTCTGTCCAGCCCCCTCCTGATTTTGAACACCTCTATCAGATCTCCTCTTGGTCTTCTTACATAAGAACATAAGAACATAAGAAATAGGAGCAGGAGTAGGCCATCTAGCCCCTCGAGCCTGCCCCGCCATTCAATAAGATCATGGCTGATCTGTTGTGGCTCAGTTCCACTTTCCCGCCCTCTCCCCATAACCCTTAATCCCCTCTCTTATCAAAAACCCATCAACCCGCGTCTTAAAAATATTTAGCGAGGCAGCCTCCACCACTTCAACGGGTAGAGAATTCCAGAGATTCACCACCCTTTGAGTGAAGAAGTTCCTCCTCAACTCCGTTCTAAACCGCCCCCCCTTTATCTTGAGGCTGTGCCCCCCAGTCCTACTGTCTTTTTTGAGTGGGAAGAGTCTCTCCACCTCTATCCTATCCATCCCATTCATCATCTTATACGTCTCAATGAGATCTCCCCTCATTCTTCTAAACTCTAACGAGTACAAGCCTAGTTTATTCAGCCTCTCCTCATAGCTCAACCCCCTCAACTCCGGTATCAGCCTAGTAAACCTCCTCTGCACTCCCTCCAAGGCCAAAATATCTTTGCGCAGGTGCGGCGACCAAAACTGCACACAGTACTCCAGCTGCGGCCTCACCAATGCCCTATACAGCTGCAGCAAGACCTCCCTACTTTTATATTCAATCCCCCTCGCTATGAAGGCCAGCATCCCATTCGCCTTCCTGACCACCTGCTGCACCTGCAGGCTGGGTTTTTGCGACTCATGCACAAGGACCCCGAGGTCCCTCTGCACCGTCGCCTGCTGCAGTTTTTCGCCCCGTAAGGAATAGTCCTTCCTACCATTATTCCTACCAAACAGGGAGAACAGTCCCAACCTCTCCAATCTATCCTCATCACTCAACTTTCTCATCCCTGGAACAATCCTTGTAAACCTCTTCTGCTCTCTCTCCAATGTGTTCACATCCATCCTATCTGTGGCACAGTGGGTTAGCACTGCTGTCTCACAGCACCAGGGATCCAGGTTCAATTCCGGCCTCGGGTGACTGTTTGTGTGGAGTTTGCATGTTCTCCCCGTGTCTGCATAGATTTGGACCATGGGTTTCCTCCAATCGTCCAAAGATGTGCGGATTATGTGGATTGGCTGTGGTAAAATTGCCTCTTAGTGTCCCAGCCTGCGCAGACCGGTGGATTAGCCCTGGTAAATGTGTGTGGTGACGGGGATGGGATGGCGTAGAGGCCCTCGATAAGATAGTTTGCACAGACTCAATGGGCCAAACAGCCTCTTCCTGCACTGTAGGGATTCTAAATAGTGTGGCACCCAGAACCGTACACAATATGGCTGGCCAGATTTCCCAATCAGCCGAGGTTACTGGTTTTTCCCTAGGCCTCATTTGGACAGAGGGGAGTAACTCATGCAAACATAACAGAAGGAACAATATTTTTCCGACCCGCCGGATGCAAATTGGGCGAGTGAGTGGTTAAACTCAGTCTCCCAGATCCCACCAATCACAATCCTACTCTGCAGCCTCACCGACCCTCATTACATATTCAAATGATGTCACTTGGACCCAGCATGCCCCAGGGTCAAAGGGTGAATCTGGTGGAGTTTAGTTTTGAGACAACTGGTTTGTATTCTAACTCATTCTGATTCCGCGCTGAAACCTGACTGAAAATAATAGAATCATAGAATCCCTACGGTGTAGAGACAGGCCATTCAGCCCATCGAGTCTCTCCAACAATAATTCCACCCAGTCCCTATCCCCATAACTACACACATTTACCCTAGCTAATCCCCCTGACACTGAGGGGCAATTTGGCATGACCAATCCACCAAATCCCTGCTATCCCCCGAGACTAAGGGGCAATTTGGCATGGCCAATCCACCTAATCCGCACATTTTTGGACTATTAGAGGAAATCAGAGCAGCGAAGGAAACCCACGCAGACATGGGGAGAACATGCAGAGTCCGCACAGACAATGATCCAAGCCGGGAATTGAACCCGGGTCCCTGTCGCTGTGAGGCAGCAGTGCTAACCACTGTGCCGCCGTGGAATGGAAAAGTTTCCTCTGGAAAACCTTTTCTACACAATGATCCAGAATTGTGATCCAGAGCATCTGTTGGTTTGACTGGAGTTCCTCTCCCGGCTAGCTTAACGAGATGCAGGCATCAATTATGGCCGGAATTTTTCCGGCTTTCCAGCCCCAGAATTGGGGCGGGCGAGACTCACAGAACAGCATTCCTCATTGGACAGGATCAGGTGGATGAGGTGGTAAAATTCCAGCATGTATGTCTAACTGGTGACAACTCCACAAAAACATGGGGAAAATAATTTCAGACAAGTATATACCTGGGCAAGTAATATCTTGTAGAGATTTCCAGACCAGGAATACACTTCCCTGCTGGAACTCAAAGTTCTTTATTTCTTTCGAAATGAGAATCCCGTCAGTGTTTTTCAGACAAGTGTTTGAAGGTTCTGACAACGGGCTGTGGGAGCTGATGGGCACAATGAGCTGGATTTGCCACACAATGGCAAATTTCTAATTTAAAGAAGATATCTTTCTCCTCCCTTATTCCACCGAGGGAAAGGATTTTTAAAATTGAAAGGGGAAAAAAAAATGCCTGGTGCCCAAGATGTAACCCAATTACTTTAAGGATGAAACTTATCGACTCTGGGTTCCGAATATTCTAACTCCAGGAGTGATTGAGAATGCTGCAATGGAACACAGCAAACCATGTAAATATTTAACTTTATTAGTTCGTAAATCCTGCAGCATTTGAACTTTAAAGTCACTGAGGGGTTTGAATTGTTGATTTTCTGTCAATACAGAAAGAAATGAATCATTGTCCCTCGCTGTTTCTCTCCTTGGTCTCCACCTCTCTCTCTCTCTCCTTTCCACATTTCAATATTGGCAATATGCTGTCAGAGTGAGTGTGAGGCATCCTTATTGTAATTCCATTCTTTGTTTAATCTGGCGAAGGGAACGGATTTTAATTTACAAGGCCATCACCTTTCAATAGAGCCAGCAATACTCTCCACGTTTTATTGTTCAGGCAAACTGAAGTAATAAGTGTCTTAAAATTAATCCAAATAAACTGCGTTGAATGTCAAATTCTACATTTCCCCTGGGTGACACCCCAGGCCATCCTAGGAATGCTAATGGCAACATCGACAGGAAAGCTTGCGAGCAAACAGAAGCTTGGCAGTCCAGAGACATTCCGTTCCCGTCCATAGAATCATGGAATCCCTACAGTACCAAAGGAGGCCATTCGGCCCATCGAGTCTGCACTGACGACAATGGGATGGCAGGGTGGCGCAGTGGTTAGCACTGCTGCCTCTCAGCACCAGAGATCCGGGTTCGATTCCCAGCTTGGGTCACTGTCTGTGTGGAGTCTGCACATTCTCCCCGTGTCTGCATGGGTTTCCTCCGGTTTCCTCCCACAGTCTGAAACACATGCTGTTTGGCCGTGCTAAATTCTCCATCAATGTACCCAAACTGGAGTGCGGCGACTGGAAGATCTTCACAGTAACTACATTGCAGTGTTAATGTCAGCCTACTTGTGACTAATAAATAGACTTTACTTTTAATCCCACCCAGGCCCTATCCCCATAACCTCACATATTTACCCTGCTAGTCCCCCTGACATTAAGGGGCAATTTACACACGGCCAATCCACCTAACTCGCACACCTTTGGACTGCGGGAGGAAACCCGAGCACCCGGAGGAAACCCACGCAGACACGGGGAGAATGTGCAAACTCCACACAGACCCGAGGCTGGAATTGAACCCAGGTCCCTGGCACTGTGAGGCAACAGTGCTGACCACTGTGCCATTGTGCTGCCCTCTGGGCTTTGGCATTACATCCAAACTATGCTGGAAACAAGGTGTGGCAGCACCTTCTGACTATCCACTCTGTCCATGCCTCTCATAATCTTGTAGACTTCTATCAAATCACCCCTCAACCTCCGTCATTCCAGTGAGAACAAACCAAGTTTCTCCTCATAGCTAATGCCCTCCGTATGAGGGCAACATCCTGGTCAATCTTTTCTGTACCCTCTCCAAAGCCTCCACATCCTTCTGGTAGTGTGGTGACCAGAATTGAACACTATATTCCAAGTGCGGCCTAACTAAGATTCTATAAAGCTGCAACATGACTTGCCAATTTCTAAACTCAGTACCCCGGCTGATGAAGGCAAGCATGCCATATGCCTTCTTGACTACCTTCTCCACCTGCATTGCCACTTTCAGTGATCTGTGTACCTGTACACCCAGATCCCTCTGCCTATCAATACTGTTAAGGGTTCTGCCATTTACTGTATATTTCCTGTCTGTATTAGACCTTCCAAAATGCATTACCTCTGGATTTGTCTGGATTAAACTCTATCTTCCACCTTTCCATCCAAGTCTCCAACTGTATCCTCTGATGGTCCTCATCGCTATCTGCAAATTCACCAACCTTTGCGTCATCCGCAAACTTATTGATCAATCCAGTTACATTTTCCTCCAAATCATTTATATATATTACAAACAGCAAAAGGTCCCAGCACTGATCCCTGAGAAGTGCCACTTGTCACAGCCTTCCATTCAGAAACGCACCCATCCACTGCTACCCTCTGTCTTCTGTGACCGAGCCAGTTTTGTACCCACCTTGCCAGCTCACCTCTGATCCCATGCAACTTCACCTTCTGCACCAGTCTGCCATGAGGGACCTTGTCAAAGGCCTTACTGAAGTCCACATAGACAACATCCACTGCCCTACCCTCATCAATCATCTTTGTCACTTCCTCGAAAAACACATTAGTGAGACACAACCTCCCCTTCACAAAACCATGTTGCCTCTCACTAATACAGCCACTTATTTACAAGTGGGAATAAATCCTGTCTTAAAGAATCCTCTCCAATAATTTCCCGACCACTGATGTAAGGCTCACCGACCTGTAACTACCTAGATTATTCTTGCTACCCTTCTTAAACAAAGGAACAATATTGGCTACTCTCCAATCCTCTGGAACGTTCCCTGTAAGAAGTCTCACAACACCAGATTAAAGTCCAACAGGTTTATTTGGTAGCAAACGCCACTAGCTTTCGGAGCTCATGTCCAACGCCAGCATCTCCACATCATGACCTCCCCTGTAGCCAGTAAGGATACAAAGATTTCTCTCAAGGCCCCAGCAATTTCCTCCCTTGCCTCTCTCAGTATTCTGGGGTACATCCCATCATCCAGCCCTGGAGAATTGTCTACCTTAATGTTTCTCAAGAACAAATACCACCTCCTCCTTTTTGATCTCAACATGACTCAAACTATCTACACGTCCTTTCCTGGACTCATCATCCACCAATTCCTTCTCTTTGGTGAATACTGATGCAAAGTACTCATTTAATACCTCACCCATTTCCTCTGGCTCCAAACATAGATTCCCTCTCTTGTCCTTGATTGGGCCAACCCTCTCCCTGGCTACCCTCTTGTTCTTTATATATGTATAAAAAGGCTTTGGATTTTCCTTAATCTTGCTGGCCAATGCTTTTTTGTGACCCCTTTTAGCCCTCCTTACTCCTTACTTAAGTTTCTTTCTCCTTTCCTTCTATTCCACACTTGCTTTGTGTGTTCCCAGCTTCCTTCCTTTGACAAATGCTTCCTTTTTCTCTTTGACCCGGCTCACAATATCTCTCATTATCCAAGGTTCACAAAACGTGCCATACTTATCCTTCATCCTTACAGGAATGTGCCGGTCCTGAATCCCTATCAACTTACACTTGAAAGCCTCCCACATGCCAGATGTTGATTTGCCCTCAAACATCTGCCCCCAATCTACATTCTTCAGTTGTAATCAGCCTTCCCTCAATTTAACACCTTAACTTGAGGACTCCACTTATCTTTATCCATCAGTACCTTAAAGCTTACTGAATTGTGGTCACTGTTCCCAAACTGCTCCCCTACTGAAACAGCGACCACCTGGCTGGGCTCATTCCCCAATCCCAGGTCCAGTACGGCCCCTTCCCTAGTTGGACTATCTACATATTGTTCCAGGAAGCCCTCCTGGATGCTCCTTACAAACTCTGCCCCATCCAAGCCCCTAACAATAAGTGAGCCCCAGTCAACATCGGGGAAGTTAAAATCTCCCACCACAGCAACCCTGTTACTTTTACACCTTGCCAAAATCTGCCTACACATCTGTTCCTCTATCTCCCGGTTGTAGTTGGGTGACCGATAGTAAACCCCCAACATTGTGACTACACTTTCCTATTCCTGAGCTCTATCCATATTGCCCCGCTGTATGAACCCTCCGAGGTGTCCTCCCGGAGTAAAGCTGTGATATTCTCTTTAACCCAGTAGTGTAACTCCCCCACCCCTTTTACATCCCCCTCTATCCCGCCTGAAACATCTGTATCCTGGAATGTTAAGCTGCCAATCCTGTCCTTCCCTTAGCCAAGTCTCTGTAATGGCAACAACATCATAGTTCCAAGTACTTATCCAAGCTCTAAGTTCATCTGCCCTACCTGTTACAGTTCTCACGTTGAAACAAATGCCCTTCAGTCCACCAGACCCTCTCTGATTAGCAACCCCACCCTGCCTGCTGTTTCTCTGAGCCTTACTGGCCCTACTCCCTGGTTCCCCTTCAACTAATTCACCTTTGCTTTGGTTCTCAACCCCCTACCAAACTAGTTTAAATCCTCCCGTGCGACACTAGCAAACCTCCCAGCCAGAACATTTGTGCCCCTCCAGTTTAGCTGCAACCCATCCTTCTTGTACAGGTCCCATCTGCCCTGGATGAGACTCTAACGGTCCAGATATCTGAAACCCTCCCTCCGATACCAGCTGCTTAGCCACGTGTTGAGTTTTACTATCTTCCTGTTCCTGACCTCACTAGCATGTGGCACAGGGAGTAATCCTGAGATTACAACCCGAGAGGTTCTAAGAACAAAGAACAACACAGCACGGGAAACAGGCCCTTCGGCCCAACGAGCCGGTCCTGTCATTTTAACAATGTGCTTTTCCTCCTGCACCCTTGACCCATGTCTATGCTTATGGCATTCACATTGGAAACCAGATTGAGGGGAGAATAATTTAGGGACAATTTGTTACACCAATCAGCCTAAGAGCACATCCCTAACTCCCTAAACTGCTGCAGCAGGACCTCACCACTCTTCCTGCCTATGTCGTTAGTACCAATATGTACCACAACCTCTGGCTGTTCACCCTCTGCCTTCAGAATGCTTTCTGTCCATTCAGAGACATCCTGAACCCTGGCACTAGAGAGGCAACATATCATCCTGGAGTCTCTTTCACATCCACAGAAACGCCTGTCTGCACCCCTAAAAATAGAGTCCCCTTTTCTCTCCCTGCTTAATAACAGAGCCAGCCGTGGTGCCACTGCTTTGGCTGCTGCCGCTGGTATCCTCTGACAGCCCATCTCCCCCAACAGTATCCAAAACGGTATACTTGTTAGAGAGGGGGATGAGCACAGGGGATTCCTGCACCGACTGCCTGCCCCTTGGGTGTGACCATGTCTCTAAAGCTCCTATCTGTGACACTTTCTGCCTCCTTCATGCTCCTCAGTGCATCCAGCTGCTGCTCCAACCTGTCCTTGCGGTCTGTAAGGAGATGCGATTGGGTGCACTTCCTGCAGACACAGCCATCCGAGACACTGGAAGCCTCACGGGTCTCCCACGTCTCACACGTGGAGCACTTAAACCCCACTGACCGACATTCCGAGCACCAATTAGATTATTTGAGAGAATTTATAAAACTCTTGCCATCACTTTTACCTCCTCACGGTGGCCTGTTATTTTGGTCAGAGGAGGAGAGAGGGAGGGAAATACTGATGTCGTGTTTCAGGGCTTCTCGGGAAGAGTTGCTGTTCCGACTTCTCCCAGAATGGACCAGTGAAGTTCCTCAGCCACTTCTACCGGATGTTATATTTAAACTGGATTGTTGAATGAAGTTTGTTCTGATAAAAGCTTTCCAGAGGGTCCATAGAATCCCAACTGGAGTGAAACACCACATCCTCACACTAATGCCAGGGGGTCTCAGAGGAGAATGGGCTGGAGGAGGAAAAAAATTCAACAGGTACTCAGGTCCTGCTGCTATCTACATTATTTTAATTATTTCTGGGATGGAATGGGATGCTGTCTGGGATGGAACAGTTCAGTTATGAAGAGAGGTTGGAAAGGCTTGGGTTGTTTCCTCTGGAGCAGAGAAGACTGAGGGGGGTGAGCTGATTGAGATGTTCAAGATTATGAGGTGCACGGACAGAGTAGCTGTTCCCCTCAGTTGACGGGTCAGAAATGAGGGGACACAGGTTAAAAGTGAGGGGTGGGAGGTTTGAGGGGGGTTTGAGGGAAAATCTTTTTATCCAGAGGGTGGTGCGGGTCTGGAATGCGCTGCCTGGGAGGGTGGGGGAGGCCTCACATCCTTTACAAAGCACCTGGATGAGTACTTGGCACACCATAACATTCAGGGCTATGGGCCAAGTGCTGGCAGATGGGGTTAGGGTGGGCAGGTCAGGGCCTTTCCTGCATCAGTGCAGATGGGCTGAAGGGCCTCTTCTGCACTGTAGTATTCTGTGATTTCATAGGATGTGGGCATTGCTGGCTGGGTCACCATTTATTTCCCACCCCTAATTACCCTTGAACTGAGACTTCAGGGGAAAGTTGAGAGTCAACCACATCGCTGTGGGCCTGGAGTCACATGTAGGCCAGACCGGGGTAAGGACGGCAGATTTCCTTCCCTAAAGGACATTAGTGAACCGGATGGGTTTTTATGACAATTGTTTCTTGGTCATCGTTCATTCCAGACTTTCAAATCTCAACATCTGCTGTGATGGGATTCGAACCCGGGTCCCCAGAGCATGACCCTGGGTCTCTGGATTACTAGTCCAGTGACAACACCACTCCCTGGGGAAGGCAGGGAGCAAGCGGGCAGGGAAAGCTCACTGTGGGCAATGAGGTGGCACCAGGCTTCACAGGCAAATTCCCTGGCATCGGGATCCCACCGATGGGACCACAGAGGAGATTTACCCATAAATATCGGGGAGTGGACACAGAGCTATAATCATTATCACATTAATGTCACCGCTTGATAAGATGGTAATCATTGCTCGATAGTGAGTATTTTCCAGGGTGCTGCGGTTTCTCACGCAATTAAAGCATCAGGCGCAGTGCTGGCCGTGAAAGCAGATTCGGTCTGCGGTACTTTGTTGATTAAGGAGACAGATTAAGACGTAACAGGAACAAAACCGCAAAAGGGAAAGTAATTTAAAAGAGCAATTATTTCGAGGAGATCTGCTAACAAGCTATTCTGCTGAGGTCACGGAACAGCCATTGACTGGCTACCAAAGCCAGTCACACTGTTTAATTATTAAATCCCTCCTATTCGCAAAAGCTGATTGTTTAAATGGCCAGTGGTCCCTGGATAGCCACCATCAGCACTTGTGAAGATAAATGACTGATTTGTGCAATCACAGTGAATTAACCTGGGTTTCTCATTACAGTAACCAATCAGACAAACTCAGTTCTCTGAGGGTTAATGGTGCGGGGGGAAGGGGGGGAGATTGGATCAGAGCCAGAAGCGGGTGCGATGTCTGTGATTCACCCAGACCCCTTCATGCAAACTCTGCGCTGGCTGCTAATTTAAAGGGTATAGCAGCGTGTTCGCACGGCTGGGGACAAGCAGATCTCTAGGCTAGCACTGCCCAAGGCCAGCCTGTACCTCACAGCTCACCCTCACTCCCAAACACATAACAATCTTTGATTTATTATTGTCACATGTATTAGCATACAGTGAAAAGTATTGTTCCTTGTTACAGACAAAGCATACCGTTCATAGAGAAGGAGAGGAGAGGGTGCAGAATGTAGTGTCACAGTCATGGCTAATCTCATTTTCCAGCATTTGTCCTGCAATGAAGTTTCTGAGAAAAATCAAGTTAATATAAGGTAGGTCCATTCAAAAGTCTGACAGCAGCAGGGAAGAAGCTGTCCTTGAGTCGGTTGGTACGTGACCTCAGACCTTTATATCTTTCTCCTGAAGGTGGAAGAGAGAACGTCTGGGGTGCGTGGGGTCTTTAATTACGCTGGCTGCTTTGCCAAGGCAGCGGGAAGTGTAGACGGAGTCAATGGATGGGCTGGTTTGTGTGATGGACTGGGCGTCATTGATGACTCTTTGTAGTTCCTTGCGGTCTTGGGCAGAGCAGGAGCCCAGACCAAGCTGTGATACAACCAGAAAGGATGCTTTCTATGGTGCATCTGTAGAAGTCCTATGAATCTCGCACCCACATCTCACAGTTTGTAATTACTGTCAACTATTAAACTATGACGAGCTGTGGGAAATTGCATCACATTCAATAACACATTCCCCACCCTTGGAGTGGTACAGACTCACAGGCAGCAGTTCCTAACTGATGAGGATCGGACATGACCTCACTGTGATAGAGGGCAGAATGTTGGCCCATGTACGAGTGGCCAGGGCTGAGGCTGTGGCCCATAGCAACATGGAGGAACCACAAGAGGAAGATGCTCTGTTCCCACCAGATTCACCTCCTGACCTCCCACTTCCCACCTCATCCCTCAACCTTCTAATCTTCAAGCTGCAGATGATGTGACTATCCTTCCTCAACATCACGTTCACTCTGTGCCTTTCTCCTTTTAGATTTGATCTGATTTATTATTGTCACATGTATTAGTATACAGTGAAAAGTGTTGTTTCTTGCGCACTATACAGACAAAGCATACCGTTCATAGAGAAGGAAAGGAGAGGGTGCAGAATGTAGTGTTATAGTCACAGCGAGGGTGTAGAGAAAGATCAACTTAATGTGAGGTAGGTCCATTCAAAAGTTTGACAGCAGCAGGGAAGAAGCTGTTCTTGAGTCGGTTGGTACGGGACCTCAGACTTTTGTATCCTTTTCCCAACAGAAGAAGGTGGGAGAGAGAATGTCCGGGGTGCGTGGGGTCCTTGATTACACTGGCTGCTTTGTAGAGGCAGTGGGAAGTGTAGACAATGGATGGGAGGCTGGTTTAGGTGATGGATTGGGCCAAGAACTACCACCTGCCCAGGCGTCAGTGCAGGGCGATGAAATCCAAGAGAAACAAGACACTGACAATAATGAAACAATCATCACTCCACCTTGCATTTTGCGAGCACCAGTTCAGATACTGGAACTTAACGGGTAACACAGAGGCAGCATCTGCACATGGCAGACAGAACTTAATCTGGCAGACTTCATTCAGGAGCAAGTTGCGAGGGAGGGTGTGGCCGTACACTCAGGAAGGAAGATGTGGGTCAAGTGCTGTCTCGCTCCCAATTCCATTCTCAATGGGCAGCACAGTGGTTAGCACTGCTGCCTCACAGTGCCAGGGACCTGGGTTCGATTCCCGGCTCGGGTCACTGTCTGTGCGGAGCCTGCACATTCTCCCCATTTCTGCGTGGGTTCCCTCCGGGAGCTCCGGTTTCCTCCCACAGTCTGAAAAACATGCTGGTTAGGGTGCATTGGCCGTGCTAAATTCTCCCTCAGTGTACCCGAACAGTGTGGCGATTAGGGGATTTTCACAGAAGCCTCGTTGCAGTGTTAAACTTGTGACACTAATAAATAAACTTTATTCAACGTTATTCGGGGCAGGAGTTTTGAGGCCAATTAAATGCCTCTTCACGTTTCCACTAAGAGAATCCCAGTGGGATCCCTCCTCATCAGGGCCAAAAAAGGGCCTGACCTTCCTAAAACCCTCTAAAACTCCTCCCAAGAGCAGTAATCACTGCTCCCCAGTCATTCACCGGGGGTGGTTTGCCTGACCGGTCTCAGCAAGCTCAACCCCCGCTCACCCGCGTTCCAGGGTGAGTTCCATGGGCTGCTCTGGGCCAGGGTGCGGTCCTGGCAGTCACCACCGCCCCCTGCTGGTGGTGTTGCTGGGTCTGAGGAGCTGCTGACCCTCCAATTGGCCTGAAGGCTGGCAATCAATTGCCTGACGGACATAGAATCGCAACGGGGGTCTCAGAAAGTCCCTGGCTCCTCAGTCACCTGAAGAAGGAGCCTGAGACTCTGAAAGCTGCCAAATAAACCTGTTGGGCTTTAACCAGGTGTTGTGAGATTTCTCACTCTTGGAGCTAACATCAGAGCCCTCACCACCCGCACTCAATCGATTTCCAAAGACTCTGAGGTTCTTGCTTATTCCTTACCCTATCCTTATGAAAAGATAACCTAGGAGAGACCCATGTTCTTACCAGCCTTCTTAAGCTCAGTAAGAAAAAAATTGGATAAAATTGGAGTTTAAGAACAGCGAGGTTATGTTGCAGCTGTATAAGGTGCTGGTGAGGCCACACCTGGAGAACTGTGTACAGTTTTGGCCTCCTTACTTGAGAAAGGATATACTGGCACTGGAGGGGGTGCAGAGGAGATTCACTAGGTTGATTCCGGAGTTGAGAGGGTTGGATTATGAGGAGAGGCTGAGTAGACTGGGGATATACTCACTGGAATTCAGAAGAATGAGGGGAGATCTTATAAAAAGATATAAGAGAGAAGTTGTTTCCACTGATGGGTGAAACTAGAACTAGGGGGCATAGCCTCAAATAAGGGGGAAGCAGATTTAGGACTGAGTTGAGGAGGAACTTAGAATCATAAAAACCCTATAGTGCAGAAAGAGGCCATTTGGCCCATCAAGTTTGCACTGACTACAATCCCACCCAGGCCCTACCCCATATGCCTACATATTTACCCATTAACCCCTCTAATCTACGCATCCCCTGACACTAAGGGGCAATTTTAGCATGGCCAATTAACATAACCTACACATCTTTGGACTGTGGGGGGAAACCAGAGCACCCGGAGGAAACCCACACAGACACGAGGAGAATGTGCAAACTCCACACAGACAGTGACCTAGGCCGGGAATCAAACCCAGGTCCCTGAGGCTGTGAAGCAGCAGTGCTAAGTGCCAGTGAAGCAGTTGAGGCTCCCTCATTGAATGTTTTAAAGGCAAGGATAGATAAATTTTTGAACAGTAAAGGAATTAAGGGTTACGGTGAGCGGGCGGGTATGTGGAGCTGAGTCCATGAAAAGATCAGCCACGATCTTATTGAATGGCGGAGCAGGCTCGAGGGGCCAGATGGCCGACTCCTGCTCCTAGTTCCTATGTTCTTAAAAGCAAATAACTGCAGATGCAGGAATCTGAAATAAAACAGTAAATGCTGGAAAATCTCAACATGTCTGACAGCATCTGTGGAGATAGAAATGAGATAACGTTTCGAGTCTGGATGCCCCTTCGCCAGAGCTGAGAGATACTGAGGCCTTGACTGCGACATATGGGCAGGTACTAGAGGGAAGCAGTGGTGCAGTGGTATTGTCGTTGGGCTACTAATTCAGAGAGCCAGGGTAAAGCTCTGGGAACCTGGATTCAAATCCCCCCACAGTAGATGGTGAAATTTGAATTCAATAAAAATCTGGAATTAAGAATCTAGTGATGACCATAAAACCCTGGTTGATTGGTTTCACAGTATTCATAGTGACTTCATTGCAGTGTTAATGTAACCCTGACTTACAACCAACAAATTAACTTTAATTGTCGGAAAAATCCATCTGGTTCCTTTAGGGAAGGAAATCTGTTCAAGTTTAAAAGTTTTATTTATTAGTATCACAAGAAGCCTTACATTAACACTGCAATGAAGCTTTGACAAAGGGTCACCTGGACTCGAAACGTCGGCTCTTTTCTCTCCTTACAGATGCTGCCAGACCTGCTGAGATTTTCCAGCATTTTCTCTTTCAGCTGCGATGAAGTTACTGCGAAAATCCCCTAGGCTCCACACTCCGGCACCTGTTCGGGTACACCGAGGGAGAATTTCCTAACCAACACGTCTTTCGGGGGGAAACCGGAGCACCCGGAGGAAACCCACGCAGAGATGGGGAGAATGTGCAAACTCCACACAGACAGTGACCCGAGTTGGGAATCGAACCTGCGTCCCTGGTGCTGTGAGGCAGCAGCGCTAAACATTGCGCCACCGTGCCACCCAAATCTGTCATCCTTACCTAGCCTGGTCTATACATGACTCCGAAACAAAAGCAATGTGGTTGAATCTTAAATGCCCTCAGGGATGGGCAATAAATATTGGCCAAGGTAGTGATTCCCACTTCCCATGAATAAATAAGGACATGTGTCTAGCTGGTCTGCATGCTTTCAGGTGAGGCTATTATTGTCTGCTGCAACATGGGGAATTTGGTCTTCTACAGACTCACCCCCTGGATACGATTGTTGTAAACGTGAAGAAGTGCCTGGTACAGCCAGTGAGTCTGCAATGTAGCCTTAACATTCTCCCCCTTAACTACAATAACCTGCACTGTGGCTGTGACTGTTACACACTCTCTCCTTTGGAAAACTCAAAGCAATCAAGGGCTTCAGTATTCTCCAGAGATTTGCAACTCTTCATCTTCATTATCCTCAGGGTCTGACCCAGAATTAAATATTCCCCTCTGGATTTATCCCTACGGCTTTGGAATCCTGCGCACGATCTGATTAATGACATTTAGCGACAATTAGCCAGTCCGTTATTTAATAAAAATATCCGATGTGCGTTTTTAACTCCTGTTTTTTGTCACTGAGAGCGGTGCTATACAGCCAGACACATATAAGATGATGAATGGGATGGATAGGATAGAGGTGGAGAGGCTCTTCCCGCTCAGAAAGGACAGTAGGACTAGGGGGCACAGCCTCAAGATAAAGGGGTGGCGGTTTAGAACGGAGTTGAGGAGGAACTTCTTCACTCAAAGGGTGGTGAATCTCTGGAATTCTCTGCCCGTTAAAGTGGTGGAGGCTACCTCGTTAAATATATTTAAGACGCGGGTTGATGGGTTTTTGATAAGAGAGGGGATTAAGGGTTACGGGGAGAGGGCGGGAATGTGGAACTGAGCCACGACAGATCAGCCATGATCTTATTGAATGGCGGGGCAGGCTCGAGGGGCTAGATGGCCTACTCCTGCTCCTATTTCTTATGTTCTTATGCCAGTTAAACCCCTTTGACTTTTCTGTTCTGTACTCACTTTTCTGCTAATATTCAGGGAAATGTTTTTGATCATGAGAAGAAATTGTTAACAAGGAATAAAAGAGAGGTATTTGTCACTTGCTGTGCTATTTCTCCTCTCTAAGCTCCAATTCTTTAAATGAATCAGACTCAGGCTGACAGGTTCTACAATTGTGAACCTTTGAAATGCTCAGTACCTGGAGAGCAGGGAGATTCTGCCAGTTTAATTGTGATCTCCTCTCTGTAGAGGAACCAGATTGCCACCAAGAGGATCAGCACAGGAGCAGCGAAACATCCCACCGTGGCCCAGCTCCCCACTGCAGAGACCGATGGACAGAAGGGGCAACAGATAAAACCTACTCGTTATTCAAAGTGAAGTCCCATATGACCACAGACTTGGGTGGGGGGGGGGGGGGGGGGGGGGGGGGAGGGTAAATGACTGGCGGTGATTTAACCTGAGGATCATCACACCTCAGCCATCAGGGGCAAGGTTGAGAAGGTGGACTCTCCATGAATACCTACAGTGCTGCAAGTGGCCATTCAGCCCATCAAGTCTGCACCGACTCTCCAAAAAAAGCATGCCACCCAGCACCCACCCCACCTCAGCTAATCCCCCTAATCTACATGTTTTTTGGGACCTGAAGGGGCAATTTACCTTGGCCAATCCACCTAACCCGCATATCTTTGGACTGTGGGAGGATTGATGTATCTAATTAGTATTCTGTAGCCCAAAGATGTGCGGGTTAGGTTGATTGGCCATGCTAAGAAATTGCCCCTTAGTGTCCAGGGATGTGTTAACCCCAGAGGGATTAGTGGGTATAATATGTGGGGATATGGGGGTAGGGCCTGGGTGGGATTGTGTTCGGTGCAGACTCGATGGGCCGAAGGGCCTCTTTCCGCACTGTAAGGTTCTATGATTCTATGATTAAACCGTGTGAGACTTTCTATGCCCTGTTTCTGATCAGAACTCTCCACTGACCTGACGAAGGAACAGTGTTCCGAAAGCTTGTGGTGTTCACTATCAAATAAACCGGTTGGACTTTAACCTGGTGTTGTGAGACTTCTTACTGTGGGAGGAAACCAGAGCACCCGGGGGAATCTCACACAGACACGGGAAGAACATGCAGACGCCACACAGCCAGACACCCGAGGCTGGAATTGAACCCAGGTCCACGGTGCCATGAGGCAGCAGTGCTAACCACTGTGCCATAATCTCCACTGGTACGGGAATCAAACCCACACTGTTGGAATCACTCTGTAACATGAACCAGCCATCCAGCCAACTGAGCTAAACCAGCTCCCCCTGTTAGTACCACGATTAATGTGTTTTGGAAATGTTTTCCTCCAGAAACAGGCAACTCCTTTGTGTTATTATTATTATTAATAATGTGCTTTGCAACAAAGTGTTCCAATGGAATAGCTCATTCTTTTAGAAATTTCTAATTTCATGTAACTAATCAGATTGCTGCCAAGCCATTCTATTATTACATATTGGATTACAAAACGGCATTCTTATATTACTAAATGATTTTATTATCCAATAAATATTATCAACTTATAAATGAAAATAAACAGGAACTAACTGGCAGATCCAGGCACACTCATAAAAGAGAAAAGTTTCCATTCGGGATCCTTTGGGATGAATAATTTCTGCTCTCGCAGAGTTGAATTAGGAAAGTAGAAAAAACAGCACGGGATTAAAATAAAAACAACGCTGAAAATCTCAGATAAAAACAACACAACAACTTCAGCCCATGAATTCTGTCTCCCGTTTTGATGTGTGGGAAAAGCTGCCTGTCCATCCACAACCCATATTCCACTGGGCGAACTGATGGGCCAACTGAGGGAAAGCTGATGCCACGACTGGGACTTTTTCCAACAAATGACATTTGTAGCCCCCATCCCTCACCAGCCACCTCCCCAACCCTCCCATCACCCCCCATCCCAACGCTAATGGCCTGACAAGTTTTTTAAACTTTTCCCCAGCCCGTCTGGAGTCGCTGTCTTGGTCTCCTGTCTGCCTCAGCGTTGCTCATTGGGACTGTCCACCGGACATCATGGCAAGCTCTCCCTCTCATTCCCTGGTCCCTCAGTTGTTCTTCATTGGATGGGGCTCTCAGCTTCCTAATTGGTTGCCTCCGGGGAGATTGCCAATGTCCCACCACAGCCATTCCCGGCTTCCCACCTGGGAGTGAGGCTAATTTCAGGACTTTAAAGCAATTGAGAAAATTCAGCCCCCTGTCAGAACGAAAGATACCATCTGGTTTCTGCTCAAGCTGCAAACTCAGACTGCCTAAAGATACTTGAAGAAAGTAGTTATGAGCAGCTCCATTTGTATCCGAGCATTAGATTGGTTCCACTGGTCGGCGCAACATTGAAGGCCAAAGGGCCTGTACTGCACTATGTTCTATGTTCCATACAAACATCTGAGATAGGAGCAAGAGTAGACCATTCGGCCCCTCAAGCCGACTGCCGTCCAATAAGATCATGGCTGATTGGCTTGTCCCACATTCCCATTTACCCCCAATATCCTTTCATTCCCCTGCCAAACAAGAATCTATCTACCTCTGCCTTAAAAAATATTCACTGTTCTTGCCCGTTTTTACAGCCTCCTGAGGCAGAGAGATCCAAATTGACGCAGCCCTCTGAGAGAGAAGATTTCTCCTCATCTCTGTCCTAAACGGGTGATTCCTAATTTTAAATCAGTGCCCCCTTGTTCCAGATCCACCCACAAGAGGAAATATCCTGTCCATGCTCACCTTGTCAATACTGTGCAGGATTTTATAGACTCAGTGAAGTCACCCCTCACTCTTTTAAACTCCAGTGGGTACAAGATTAATTTTAATATATGCACTGGATTCCAAAAGCAACTTCTGGGATTCTTACTCTGGTTTGTTTTAATCCTCTGCTTATTTATGATGTGGAGTTGCCAGCGTTGGACTGGGGTAGCATAGTAAATATATCGATTTTGACTTGATTTGATTTATTATTGCAAAATGTATTAGTATACAGCGACAGGTATTGTTTCTTGCATGCTATATAAAAATGCATACCATTCATAGAGAAGGAAAGGAGAGAGAGCAGAATGTAGTGTTACAGTCACAGCTAGGGTGTAGAGAAAGGTCAGCTTAATGCGAGGTAGGTCCATTCAAAAATCTGTTGGCAGCAGGAAAGAAAATGTTCATGAGTTGGTGGGTACGTGACTTCAGAATTTTGTATCTTTTTCCTAAAGGAAGAAGGTGGAAGAGAGAATGTCCGGGGTGTGTGGGATCCTTAATTATGCTGGCTGCTTTGCCGAGGCAGCAGGAAGTGTAGACAGAGTCAATGGATGGGAGGCTGGTTTGAGTGATGGATTGGGCTTTGTTTGTGACCCTTTGTAGTTTTTTTGCGATCTTGGGCAGATCAGGAGCCCAGACCAAGCTGTGATACAACCAGAAAGAATGCTTTCTATAGAGAGGGCCTGGGTAAGAACAAAGAAAATTCCAGCACAGGAACAGGCCCTTCGGCCCTCCAAGCCTGCACTGACCATGCTGCCTGACTGAATTAAAACCCCCTACCCTTCTGGGGACCATATCCCTCTATTCCCGTCCTATTCATGTATTTGTCAAGACTCCCCTTAAAAGTCACTGTTGTATCCGCTACCACCACCTCCCCCGTCAACGAGTTCCAGGCACCCATCACCCTCTGTCTAAAATATATGCCTCGTACATCTCCTTTAAACCTTGCCCCGCGCACCTTAAACCTGTGCACCCCTATATAAGGAGGAGAAAGAGAGAGAAAAGGGGAGACCATGGGTCGGTAAGAAGAGAGGAGAGATAGTGGGAGAGAATGGTCCATGGAGGAGAAAGAGAGAGGAAGAGAAAGGTCTGGGAGAGAGAGAGAGAGAAAAAAAATGTTCCAAGAGGAGACGGACAGAGTTTTCCAGGGAGGAGAAAGGAAGAAAGATGGAGAGAATGGGCTGGGGAGGTGAAAGAAGAGATACTGAGAGAGACTGGTCTGGGAGGTGAGAGATAGAAAGGACGAGAATGCTTCAGGAGGAGAGAGAGAGGGACAGAGTGGTCCGGGAAGGAGAGAGATAGAGAGAATGGTCCGGAGGAGAGAAAGAGACAGAATGATCCCGGAAGGAGAGAACGGCTTGGGACGGAGAGATAGAGAGAGGGAGGGAGAGAATGGTCCAGGAAGAGTGAGAGATTGCTACGGGAGGAGAGGGAGAGACTGTTGCAGGGAGGAGAGACAGGGAGACAATAGTTTGGGGGGCAAGAGACAGGGAATGAGTGGTCTGGAGAGGAGAGAAACAGAGGGAGAGAGTGGTCCAGAGAGTAGACACATGCTATCAAAGAGTCAGTACAGACGCAATGGGCTGAGTGGCCTCTTCTGCAGTGTAGGGATTCTAGGTTTTTTTCATTTTTCCTTCTTGAAAGAAAATAGACAAAATACACTCTTCTATCCTGGAAAGGCAGCCCGGGGGTTTTGCATCACCCTTGTTGAGGTGGACAGACACTAGCAGTCACAAATAAACACTATTAAAATATTCGAACAAGTGTTCAGTGTGATTTATATTACAGGCACTGCTCTTTCTTTCCACAATCTATTCATCGAAAGGTTGCACTATATTTGTTAAACTATTGATTTTTAAGTTCTTGCTTCTTCAGTGGGAGTCTTTTACCGTGAGTTTCCCTCCTTTAGTTAGACGACTTCTAATTACCAGAGCGGGATTGGTAATTAAGAAGCTGTACAGCTGGAGGTATTGATTGAAGGCAGCGGTGATGGTATTTCCGAACTGCTGGCCCTTTGCACTGGGAGTGAATAATTACAAGGTGGACTTGTTGCTGTTGACAGGTTCCTGTGCCAATTAATACTTTACTGCCAGCTTCCTTAACTACTTTTGCAAGGCGCTGGCCATTTTATCCCTCCCCTGGGCCCAGCTGTGTGCACAGCACCGAGCTGCACGTTTCCTTAGATCACACTTGCTGCTGAAACTGAACTTGCAAAAGACAACAGATTGTGTTCTCTCCGCACCGTTCCGTGTGCTCTGCCCGGTCTGTTCATACATCAATCCACAGCCATCCTTCAACCGCCAGGCTCCAGGAAGCAGGCAAGACTTGGTCACTATGTGCCAACATGGACAAATATTGATTGTAAAGACGAGGGGCTAAAGGAAATGCCAAAGAGATGGTCAGCAATTCTTTGCACATGTCTGTTCCTGGTCCATGTTTATAGTCATGATGTGGAGATGCCAGCGTTGGACTGGGGTAAACACAGTAAGAAGTCTGACAACACCAGGTTTAAGTCCAACTGATTTATTTGATAGTAAACTCACAAGCTTTCAGGGTTTGCCCCCTTCGTCAGGTGAATGGAGAGTTCTGGCCTCAGACAGAGCATATAAAGCACAGACAGTTTACAGATTACTGATTAGAATGTGAATCTTTACACCTAACCTGCTGTTCAAGTCTTAAAGAGGCCGACAATGTGAGTGGAAGGAGCACTGATCACAGGTTAAAGAGATGTGTATTGCCAACGGGAAGGCAAACACTTCAGTGGTCACGGGCATTCAGCCTCTGACCTTCGGGTAAGCATTCTCCAAGGCGGCCTTCACGACACACGACAGCGCAGAGTCGCTGAACAGAGACTGATAGCCAAGTTCCGCACACATGAGGACGGTCTCAACAGGGATCTTGGGTTCATGTCGCACTATCTGTAACCCCCGTGACTTGCCTGGGTTTGCAAAACCTCACTTACTGTACTGTCTGGAGACAATACACATCTCTGTAACCTGTGATCAGTGCTCCTTCCACTCACATTGTCGGTCACTTCAAGACTTGAACAGCGGGTTAGGTGTACAGACTCGCATTCTAATCAGTAATCTGTAAACTGTCTGTGCTTTATATGCTCTGTCTGAGGCCAGAACTCTTCATTCACCTGATGAAGGGGCAAACCCTGAAAGCTAGTGAGTTTACTATCAAATAAATCGGTTGGACTGAAACCTGGTGTTGTCAGACTTACCATTTTTATAGTGGCAGCCATGTGGACAAACCAGCAGCCTGGAATGTCCCATCCCTCCCTCAGTTGCATTTCTAGGACTCGAAAAGACACGTGGCAGACATTGCCTTGCCTGCTAATAAATAGCACTGCAAATTCTCCCTCCCCCATGGAATAAAACAGGAATAAATACACAACTCTCACAGCTGCCAACATCTTTATGCCACTGCATGTACACAAAAAGACTTTCCAACAAGTGGCTGGTTTATGAGCTCCCATCTAAAGATTTGATGCCACAGAATCCATAGATTCCCTACAATGCACAGGAAGGCCATTCAGCCCATTAATCTGTACCAACTCCCCAAAGGGACATCTTAACCAGGCTCTCCTCACCCAGCCCCACATGATTCCCATGATCCTAAACACATTATCATGGCTAAGCTCTGGACACTAAGGGGCAATTTAGCATGGCCAATCCCCCTAACCTGTACATCTTTGGACACTAAGGGGCAATTTAGCATGGCCAATCCCCCTAACCCACACATCTTTGGACACTAAGGGGCAATTTAGCATGGCCAATCCCCCTAACCTGTACATCTTTGGACACTAAAGGGCAAAATAGCACGGCCAATCCCCCTAACCCACACATCTTTGGACACTAAGGGGCAATTTGGCATGGCTAATCCCCCTAACCCGCACATCTTTGGACGCTCAGAGGCAATTTAGCATGGCCAATCCCCCTAACCCACACATCTTTGGTCACTAAGGGGCAATTTAGCATGGCCAATCCCCCTAACCCACACATCTTTGGTCACTAAGGGGCAATTTAGCATGGCCAATTCACCTAAGCTGCACATCTTAGAACACTAAGGGGCAATTTAGCATGGCCAATCCACCCAACCTGCACATCTTTGGACACTAAGGGGCAATTTAGCATGGTGAGAAAACTTAACCTGTACATCTTTGGAATGTGGGAGGAAACCAGAGCGCCCGGAGGAAACCCACACAGACATGGGGAGAACGTGCAAACTCCCCAAGGCTGGAATCAAACCTGGGCAATGCTTGCCACTGTGCAAATAGGAAAATGATGACAAAGATTGTAAAAATTTGCAGAGGGTTAGGCACAGACTAATAGTCTTGGCGGAGAGGTGGCAAATGCGGTTCAAATAGAAAATGTAAAGTAATGCACCTTGGAGCTAGAATAAACCATGAAATACACATACAAAACGCACATCCAATAGTAAGCTTTTCAGTGGAGATCTTGGTGCACAAATCCTGAGGTCAGGAAAAATGTTGAGTAGATAAGACCTTAAAAAGCAAGCACATTTCTTACATTTGTGTACATGTTTCTATTCATTCACAATGTGGACATGTGAGCGAGGCCAGTCTTTATTGCCCCTCACAAACTGCCTTGGGGAACCTGGTGATGAGCCATATGAATCTTACATGAGTAGCTTGTTGGGCCAGGCCAGGGGGACATTAAGGGTCAATGGAGGCAATGGCCTAGTGGCGTTATTGCTAGACTATTAATCCAGAAACTCAACTAATGTCCTGGGGGACCCAGGTTCAAATCCCACCACAGCAGCTGCTGGAATTTGAATTCAATTAAAATACATCTGGAATTAAGAACCTACTGATGATTATGGAACCATTGTTGATTGTCGGAAAAATTCATTCCTTTAGGGAAGGAAATCTGCCATCCTTACCCGGTCTGGCCTACATGTGACTCCAGAGCCACAGCAATGTGGTTGACTCTCAACTGCCCTCCAAGGGCAATTAGGGATGGGTAATAAATGCTGGCCCAGCCAGCGACACCCATGGCCCACAAATTTTTTAAAATCCCTTTGGAATTTTTTTCATTGAGCAGTTGATAAAGAATCATCTCCTGATGCGGAATAACCCCGAGTCTTATTAACATTCAAATAGAATCCTTGTTCAATCAAAAACATTTATGTAAGTCTCTGAAATATTTTGGCAAATTGCTGAAGGTGGAAGAATTCGACACGATTTCTCATGGAACCCGTTTTTATCGGAAGATTGCTGAAGGACGTGGAAGCATTGGAAAGAGTGGGAAGGTCTTATGAGGAAAGGCTGAGGGACTTGAGGCTGTTTTTGTTCGAGAGAAAAAGGTTAAGAGGTGACTTAATAGAGGCATACAAGATGATCAGAGGGTTAGATAGAGTGGATAGTGAGAGCCTTTTTCCTTGAATGGTGATGGCTAACACGAGGGGACATATCTTTAAATTGAGGGGTGATAGATATAGGACGGATGTCAGAGGTAGGTTCTTTACTCAGAGGGTAGTAAGGGTGTGGAATGCCCTGCCTGCAGCAGTAGTGGATTCGCCAACTTTAAGGGCATTTAAATGGTCATTGGATAAACATATGGATCGTATTGGAATAGTGTAGGTTAGATGGGCTTTAGATTGGTTCCACAGGTCAGCACAACATCGAGGGCCGAAGGGCCTGTACTGCGCTGGAATGTTCTATGCTCATTCAAGCAGGAGAATATCTTGTGGAAATGTATCTATCATCAAATAAACTTAAAACAAAATTCAAACACCATGAGACAGTGTTGTTGGAATGAAAGGAAGAATTGCCCTCGTGGCATCACACCAGGGACAAAAGAATTAAATATTCGTCAATACATGAGTGGAAAATTGGGTTAAGTAGATTTACAAAGGTTTGCTAAATTTGGTCTGCGTTAACAGATATTAAAATGATCTTTATGAACACAATATTTCTGGGAATAAATGCTGTTTGTAAATAGGGGTTTAGTGAGGAACACAAAATCTCCTTGCTGCAGGGTAATTTGGCGCAGAGTAAATTAATATCTGTGCGCTATTGATGTTCGAGAAACACAAATTAGCAATCAGGAGGATGTAGTGTTCTGAATATATCTGCTGCTAATCAAAGCCTGCAAACATTAACAGGGTGGCCAGACAAGGTGTTTCTTTATAACATGATTTTTGGAGGGATGGCAGATTCTGCTCGGAGTTATCTTGCGGGACACTGTTGCAATGCAGTTTACCAGGAGACGCAAAAGCTCTGTAATAAACTCAAAGGAGTTGATCTCCAAGTCCATGTTAAGGTCAAAGCTGCTTCAGACTTTTACGTATCGAGTTTTTCCCGACCCTTATGGGAAATTTTGTTGGTACCAGTAAATTATTGATCTCCACTGCCTGTGTCTCAGGTAACAGCTAGTGTTGTCAGGAGAGGAGACCATTATATCAGTTCCCCAAGGATAGAGTGGCAGCTGCAGTATCTACTCACAGTCAGCTTTTGCAGAATAATCACTCAGTTACTGATGTGTCGTTCTCTCACCACCTGACAAACTTCAGCAATAGTTTGATGCGGAAAACATTTCTATTCTAAACCTACGCAGAGAGTCTGGAATGAAGTGTCTGATCCCCAGGGCAGTGATTCCCAATCGGTATGCCTTGAGGAACCCATCCCCAAGTGTTCCACGGAAAAAGATCCGTAATTAAACTAATGCTAACTTTCTGCTCCGTGTCTGGTGTCTTCAAGACCTGTTGAATCTCAGCTCTCCCTTACATTTGATTTGATTTATTATTGTCACATGTATTAACACGCAGTGTTTCTTGCATGTTGTACGGACAAAGCATACCATTCACAGAGAAGGAAAGCACAGAATGCAGAATGTAGTGTTACAGTCATAGCCGGGGCGTAGAGAAAGACCAACTTAATGTGAGGTAGGTCCATTCAAAAGTCTGACAGCAGCAGGGAAGAAGTTATTCTTGAGTCGGTTGGTACGTGACCTCAGACTTTTGCATCCTTTTCCCTGACAGAAGAAGGTGGAAGAGAGAATGTCTGAGATGTGTGGGGTCCTTAGCTATGTTGGCTGCTTTTCCCGAGTGTAGACAGGAAGTGTAGACAGGGTCAATGGACTTTGTGTGATGGGCTGGGCTTTGTTCACAACACTTTGTAGTTTCTTGAGGTTTGGATTTTTTCTGTAGGTCAGGCCCACGCGCATGGCCAACGGGATTTGGAGCTGAAGACAATGGTGCCATACACCCTCACAAAAAAACAAACACTCAGAAAGGGCACAGCGAGAGAGACAGGGGATTTAAAACAAAACAGGAGGACAGGGAGAAGTTACAAAGTTCCGGGTAAGGAAGGAGACAGCCGTGGAAAACAGGAACCAATAAAGAGAGTAAAGAAGAAACGGCCTCCATAAGACCGTAAGACATAGGAGCAGAACAAGGCCACTCGGCCCATCGAGTCTGCTCTGCCATTCAATCATGGCTGATATTTTTCTCATCCCCCATTCTCCTGCCTTTTCCCATAACCCCTGATCCCCTTATTAATCAGGAACCTATCTATCTCTGTCTTAAAGACACTCAGTGACCTGGCCTCCTCTGTGGCAAAGAGTTCCACACATTCCCCACTCTCTGGCTGAAGAAATTCCTCCTCATCTCTGTTTTAAAGGATCATCCCTTTACCCTGAGGTTGTGCCCTCTGGTTCTAGTTTTTCCTACGAGTGGAAACATCCTCTGCATGCCCACTCTATCCAGGCCTTGCAAAAACTTGTAAATTTCAATAAGATCCAACGAGTACAGACCCAGAGTCCTCAACTGTTCCTCATATGATAAACTCTTCACTCCAGGGATCATTCTTGTGAACCTCCTCTGGACCCTTTCCAAGGCCAGCACATCCTTCCTTAGATATGAGGCCCAAAACTGCCCACAATATTGCAAATGAGGTCTGACCAGAGCCTTATACAGCCTCAGAAGTACATCCCTGCTCTTGTATTCTAACCCTCTTGACATGAATGTTAACATTGCATTTGCCTTCCTAACTGCCGACTGAATTTGCATGTTAACCTTAAGAAACTCTTGAACAATGACTCCCAAGCCCCTTTGTGTTTCTGATGTCCTCAGCATTTTCCCACTTGGAAAATAGTCTATGCCTCCATTCCTCCTTCCAAAGTGCATAACTGCACGTTTTTCCACATTGTATTCCATCTGCCATTTCTTTGCCCACTCTCCTAACCTGTTCAAGTCTCTGGGTGAAGTTTCTCTGCAAGGAGTAGACTGTAGGTGAATTAGGCTTGGGAGAAGCCCAGGCAGTCAAAGAGACTCCAAAATAAGCCCTAAAGATCTGAGAAGGTGACCAAAGTTTATAACTGTGTGCCGCAGGGCACTGGGGCAAGGGTACGCTTTTGGAGCAGTTGCGTTTCCACTTGGCACAGCTGGAGAAGTGAAATGTGCTTCGAGGCTGGTGCCTGAGGGCATTTATTGCCTGGGTGTTTGATTATGTTACCATGATACAGCCTTCCAGAGAAATGAGGAATGCCACTCTGATTTTGATAAAAAAAGGGAAAACAATTGAAATCTTTAATGGGAAACATTTTTAAATTGTATACTTTTTCAATAAAATATTATATTTGACATGCAAGCTCTGGTCACTGTCTGTGCACATTCTCCTCGTGTCTGCGTGGGTTTCGTCCGGGTACTCCAGTTTCCTCCCACTGTCCAAAGACATGCGGGTTAGGTGGATCGGCCGTGCTAAATTGCCCCTTAGTGTCAGGGAATCAGCGGGGTAAATGCATGGGGTTACGGGGATAGGGCCTGAGTGAGATTGTTTTTGGTGTAGGTTTGATGGGCCGAATGGCCTTCTTCTACAAGTAGGGATGCTATGAATCTATGCACAGAATTTTAACTGCAAACTTCTCAAACAAAAGAAAATTGAATTAGACAGTGGCTTGACTTCTTTTTAGAAATAAAAAGTCTTTTGCTTGAGGGCAGTTCAGAGAAAGTAGGAGATGTGCCACAAATGGTTTTACAGTTTCGAGGCTTGCTGTGAAAAATAGAAGGTTGGGAACAATTGCTCAAGAGTAATTATTAACCCCACTGTCCTCCACCACACTCACACAACTAAACAACTCTGTCTTGGCCTATCCAGCTCTGTGAGGCAGACATGGACTGCAGGTGGAGTACCTGACTTCTCTAAACCAGGATAGTCCTGTCTCCTCAGCTTGGATGAGCCTCTTGTAGATATACAGAGTGTGGAATGATTTGACTAAACAGCCTCTTAGTGCAGTTGGGGAGGGTCCTTGCTGGGCGGTTAGCCCACCTGTACTTTAGCTTTGTAAAGAAGAATGAGAGAAGTCCAAAGATGTGCGAGTTAGGTGGATTAGCAATGCTAAAAGATTGCCCCTTGGTGTCCAGGGGGGGGGTGCTAGCTGGGGTGGGATTGTGGTGGGTGCAGACTGGATGTGTGTGTAAATGTGTGTAGCATCAGCCCCTCTCAATTAGCAGACAATCAAACTAATTCAGAGATCGTTAGGTAAATCTGAATCAAATTCTAAGGATGGTCAATAAATGCTGGCCCAGCCAGTGACACACAGTCCTACGAATGAATTAAAAAAAAACCAAACTAGAGGATTGTGAAAGGCTGAGAAGGGAGTGTAAATTGGATTGGATCAATCCAACATTACACCAGGTAAAGGAAGAGAGTGAAAAAGAGAAATTAAAAGAGGGAAAGAATGATTGGAAAGAGAGAAAAAAGGCAGAAAGGAAAAGTAAAAACAGAATGTTCTGACATTTTAAAATCTCCAAAATCAACGGGAAGGTTGAAAGGTGAATCTGATAACAGTGAATCTTTGGTACCACTCATTATAATGAATCTTTTTGGCACCAAGTTACATCAACTGGAATGGAGAAGAATTAATTCCGTTGGAGCAGGCGGCACCAGGTTCAATTCCAGATCCCACAATGTCAACAGTCTGGAGGTTTCCACTGACGAGAAACTGAACTGGGCTGGCCACTTAAATACTGTGGCACGGTGGCCCATGGTCAAATCATCCTCAGAATATACAACTGCAAGAAACTGACTGGGTGACAGGGATTTGTCCGGGAAATTTCCCATTTGTAAAAAACAAATGGAAGAATTGCAATCCAGCAATTTCTCATATTAATGATGTGATGATTCTATCCGACTGATGGTGAGGGTGAGAAATTATTTCAGCGAGCACCTCACTGACTGATGAATAAGGTTTTTGATTTGATTTGATTTAATATTGTCACATGTATTAACATACCGTGAAAAGTATTGTTTCTTGCATGCTATACAGACAAAGCATACCATTCATAGAGAAGGAAAGGAGAGGGTGCAGAATGTAGTGTTACAGTCATAGCTAGGGTGTAGAGAAAGATCAACTTAATGCAAGGTAAGTCCATTCAAAAATCTGACAGCAGCAGGGAAGAAGCTGTTCTTGAGTCGGTTGGTACGGGACCTCAGACTTTCCAACAGAAGAAAGCTTTCATAAATGGAGCATTAAAGCCCAACCTAATGCCGGTGTTTATTGTCATAGAAACCCTACAGTGCAGAAGGAGGCCATTCAGCCCATCAAGCCTGCACTGACTCTCTGACAGAGTGTCTTACCCAAGTCCACCCACCCATCCCTGCCCTATCCCCTAACATGATGTAGGGATGATGTAGAGATCATCAAACATGATGTGGAGATGCCGGCGTTGGACTGGGGTAAACACAGTAAGAAGTCTCACAACTGAGTTATCAGTCAAAATCGGTTGGACTTTAATCTGGTGTTGTGAGACTTCTGACTGTATTATTCCCTAACAACCACACATTTATCCTACTAATCTCCTTAACCTACACACCTTTGGGCACTACGGGGCAATTTAGCATGGCCAAACCTGCACATGTTTGGACTGCGGAAGGAAACGGCCGAGGGAACCCACGCAGACACGGGGAGAACGTGCAAACTCCACACAGACAGTGGCCCAAACGAGGAATTGAACCCGGGTCCCTGGCACTGTGAGGCAGCAGTGCTAACCACTGTGCCACCGTGCAATAGTTAACTGATAGTATCTTCCAGTTAAGAACTTCAACACGGGAATTAAGAATTATAAAACTGTAATTTTAAGAAATGGTGCAATACAGGTTAAACATTAAATTAGATCCGGTACAAAAGGGAGAAAGCAATAGAAAGATCTAGTGATGGAGTGAGATGAAGATGTGAAGATCACTGTACCATGAGCCACCCGTTTAGGATGGATGGAGAAAAATAAGTGTGTTTCACAAAAAGAGATAACCAGGATTGTGACACGTAATTCTCCTAGAGAGCCTTTTCATACTTTAATTCATTTCACCCAATCAACATACTTTAAATCTCCAAAGGAGAGATAGCCAGTGGGTGATATTTATCCCTACAAATGGAATTTGATCAGAAATTTTCCAGGATCATTTTCTCAGCAAAAGGCGGAATCACAGCAGACAGCACATGTGTCGTTGAATATAAAAGTAGGGAGGTCTTGCTGCAGCTGTATAGGGCATTGGTGAGGCTGCAGCTGGAGCACTGTGTGCAGCTTTGGGCGCCGCACCTGCGCAAAGATATTTTGGCCTTGGAGGGAGTGCAGAGGAGGTTTACTAGGCTGATACCGGAGTTGAGGGGGTTGAGCTATGAGGAGAGGCTGAATAAACTAGGCTTGTACTCGTTAGAGTTTAGAAGAATGAGGGGAGATCTCATTGAGACGTATAAGATGATGAATGGGATGGATAGGATAGAGGTGGAGAGACTCTTCCCACTCAAAAAAGACAGTAGGACTAGGGGGCACAGCCTCAAGATAAAGGGGGGGCGGTTTAGAACGGAGTTGAGGAGGAACTTCTTCACTCAAAGGGTGGTGAATCTCTGGAATTCTCTGCCCGTTGAAGTGGTGGAGGCTGCCTCGCTAAATATTTTTAAGACGCGGGTTGATGGGTTTTTGATAAGAGAGGGGATTAAGGGTTATGGGGAGAGGGTGGGAAGGTGGAACTGAGCCACGACAGATCAGCCATGATCTTATTGAATGGCGGGGCAGGCTCGAGGGGCTAGATGGCCTACTCCTGCTCCTATTTCTTATGTTCTTATGTTGACCTAGGGTGGGACTTTCCAGTCTTGGGGCAATCGTGGGCTGGAAAATCCCGCCCTTTAAAATCCTTGGAATGAAAAAGAATGCGTGCAGCCAGATCATTCCTTCACTTAGAGCAGTTCCTCGGACTCTGGGTAATGTTATAGGTAATATAGTTATGACAGGCTGCAGTGAGTGTACTTATTCTTCAATATAATATTTTAAACTGTAACTTCAGATGTCACAAACGTTACTTCGGCTGCTCAGTCTAATAGTTCATAAACCGTGGCTTTGTAGATGATATGTGTATCCCTCTGCAAAGGGATCCAGTCTCAATTTCAGAATAATGCGGTCAATCTATGAAACACAATAAAGATTTGTCATGCAAATTCTTTCCTGGAAAACGTATCAGTAAAGGGAATTACTATTTTTAGATAAAAAATTGAAGGACATTTGATTGTCAAAGTTCATGAAGCATCATTCTATCAGTCCAATACCATACTGATATTAAACTGTTACACCAAAAAGTTCAGCTAAACCTGAGGTTTCAAAACCTCATTAAAGAACAGTCTTAAATCTTTCTCTAAAGGCCCAATCTGAAGAATTAAACTGTTTAATATCTCTTTTAATGCGCAAAGGAAGCTAAAGTGTTTATTCGGCCATGGGTTCCAGGTAAATGTCATGACAAACACATGTGCATAATTTTCAAATCATAATGTTGCATTTTAGAATCCTCACAATGCAGCAGGAGGCCAGCATTGCTGTCTCACGTTACCAGGGACCTGGGGTGGCATCGTGGAGAGTGGTCAGCGCTGCTGCCTCACAGCACCAGGGACCTGGGTTCGATTCCCGGCTTGGGTCACTGTCTGTGTGGAGTCTGCACATTCTCCCCGTGTCAGCGTGGGTTTCCTCCAGGTGCTCCGGTTTCCTCCCACACTCCAAAGATATGCGGAGAGAGTGGACATGGAGAGGATGTTTCCATTAGTGAGAAAAGCTAGAACCAGAGGGCACAGCCTCAGGCTAAAGGGACGATCCTTTAAAACAGAGATGAGGAGGAATTTCTTCAGCCAGAGAGTGGGGAATCTGTGGAACTCTTTGCCACAGAAGGCTGTGGAGGCCAGGTCATTGAGTGTCTTTAAGACAGAGATAGATAGGTTCTTGATTAATAAGGGGATCAGGGGTTATGGGGAAAAGGCAGGAGAATGGGGATGAGAAAAAAATCAGCCATGATTGAATGGCAGAGCAGACTCGATGGGCCGAGTGGCCTCATTCTGCTCCTATGTCTTATAGGTTAGGTGGATTGGCCATGTAAAAAAAAATTCCCTTTCATGTGGGGGGCCTAGTTAGGGTAAATGCATGGGGTAATGGGGATATGGCTTGGGGAGGAATATGGTCAGTGCAGGCTTGATAGGCCAATTGGTCTCCTTCTGCACTATAAGATTCTATGATTCAGTCTATCCAGCTCTCTAAAAGAGCATCATAACCCTACACATTTAATATGGCCCATCCATCCAACCTACATGTCTATGGATTATGCAAGGAAACTGGAGCACGTGGAGGAAACCCACGCAGACACGGGGAGAATGTGCAGACTCAATGAAAGTTTATTTATTAGTCACAAATAGGCTTACATTAACACTGCAATGGAATTACTGTGAAAATCCCCTAGTCACCACACTTTGGCCCCTGTTTGGGTACACTGAGGGAGAATTTAGCACGGCCAATGCACCCTAACCAGCACAGAGAGTGACCCGAGGCTGGAATTGAACCAGGGTCCCTGGCGTCGTGAGGTAGTAGCGCTAACCACGTTGCCACCATGACACCCATTTAGGATGGTTGGGAAAAATAGGTGTGCTTCACACAAAGAGGTAACCAAGACAGTGACAATGTAAGCATATTCACCAGCACATTGCGAGTTCCTCCTTAACATATAACATACTGTGCCACCCACAACACCTGTGGGAGTAACATGTTCAGATTAAGAGAGCGATCAGCGATGTGTAATTTTAGGAGCGCGGTAACCCGCACTTTGAGGTGATGTGAAGACAATGTGAGGCGCGATATGTCAAATATTTGTAAATCCAAACCCGAACCTACGTCAAAATGTTTCGAACTTCACTGATAATCAGCACAGGAAGTTCAAGCTGCACTTTGTGATGTTAGTGGTGAAAATCTCCAAAAGAAACTTTTATTTCTAGGTATCGTGTGTGTTACGATTAGATTTCTAGTCATTTTACTTGCTTAAACAGAAGGTGCCAAGGCTTAAACTGTGATGATATAAATTTGTACGTGATATCTGAAACTACAATACAGTCAGATTAAAGAATACTCAATCTGTATTGAAATATAAACTCTCTAATTTTACAGAAAAGCTCCATCTACAATGTTTATGCCGTGAATAAATATATACATTTATATATTGTATATTTATAAATTAATATCCAGCACTGATAGATGGGGCAACATTGACTGATCTCCCTGACCTGTTACACCATCCGGTACAAGAATCAAGAGCTATCAAACTGGCTCGAACTAAAGTGAATAAAAGTACATCAGATAGTCACTGATTTAAAACATTGTCCTTCTGAGCCAGTATATTGTATAATAAATGCACAAACATTACCCCCAGCCTATTTCTGTAACATTAGATTGGGGCAGCACGGTGGCACAGTGGGTTAGCACTGCTGCTTTACTGCACCAGGGTCCCAGGGTTCGATCCCCGCCTTGGGTCACTGTCTGTGTGGAGTTTGCACATTCCCCCCATGTCTGCGTGGGTTTCCTCCGGGTGCTCCAGTTTCCTCCCACAGTCCAAAGATGTGCAGGTTAGGTGAATTGACCATGAGAAATTAGCCCTAGTGGCAAGGTAAATATGTAGTGTTACGGGAATAGGACTAGGGTGGGATTGCGATCGGTGCAGACTCAATGGGCTGAATGGCCTCCTTCTGCTCTGCAGACATTCTATGATTCCACCTGTTTGTTACAGATCTACAGTTAGCCACAGCTTCCTGGTAGTACAACCATCAAGTGCTGGTTTCATGATGCCACGGTCATCTGTCGGACTCTTTGTGCCAACTAACTATTTGGGCAGCACGGTGGCACAGTGGTTAGCTCGGCTGTCTCACAGCACCAGGGACCCGGGTTCAATTCCGGCCTTGGGTCACTGTTTGTGTGGAGTCTGCAAGTTCTCCCTGTATCTGCGTGGGTTTCCTCCGGGTGCTCCGGTTTCCTCTCACAGTCCAAAGACACGCAGGTTAGGTGGATTGGCCGTGCTAAACTGCCCCTCAGTGTGAAAGAGATTAGAAGGGGTTACAGGGATGGGGCCTGGATGGGATTGCTGCCAGTACAGGTTTGATGGGTGGAATGGCCTCCTCCTGCACTGTAGGGATTCTATGATTCTAGAAACAGGCCCTTCAGCCCACCAAGCCTGAGCCAACACAGGACACCTTTCTAAACTAATGTGCTTCTGTACCTGCCAACAGTTCAGGAGGAATTTCTTTACCCAGAGGACAATGTGAAACTAGCTGGGTCAAATGGCCTACGTCTGAGCTGCAAATTCTGTGTAATCTCTTACGCAAAATTTATCAAACGCCTTCTAAAAGTTTATCCAGGCGTCCTATCCATCATGCTAACGGTAGCCTCAAAAAATGTAACTAGATTAGCCAAACATGACTTATCCTTCACAAATCAATGCTGACTGCCTTTGATTTACAACCGTTGTTCTTGTACAAAGTGTTCAATTAATCTGTCTCTGATGTTGGATCCCTGCAACCTTGGTTACTCACTTTTGAGTTCTACTTTAACATACTCCCAAAACTTTCCGAAAGTCAACTTTCTTCCTAACTTCCCTCCTGGAGGGTCAACCCCACTCGTTCAACCCAGCCACCTGTCTGGTTCAGGAGCCGTGACCGTCAGCCTGTCTCGGAACGTGCACGGGGGAACAAGTGACTGGGAATCACAGCAGTTCCTCCCTCATCCTGCCCGGATAATGACGATCCGGGGAAAGTTGGCGAAGTGCCGTTCCTCAGCAAATTAAAAAGTGCATTGTTAAAGACACGTTTCTCTTCAGAGTGATTGCAAGGTTTGGCATTCCTATTGCCAATAATGTCAAATTGAGGGATTATGTTTAGCGCTGAGCGACTCGGAACATTCATCCCATCAAGCAACTGAGATAACTGCTGATATTTATTATGAGTATCGCCTGACAAGTTCGAAAACTTTGTCAAAAGGAAATCAATCACCGAGACTTTTATTTAATAACTTGTTTTGCTGTTGGCGTAATATTTTGCAAATAGATGCATCTCCATCAGCAGACAGTAATACACACTGAAGAATGGTTCCTCTCGTTTGCAAAGCTCTATCATTCATTGCGACTTCATAGCTCATGTACCGACGACACATGCTATAGAGCAGTGTTTAAAATGTACTTCAAGTTCATCTGCAACAGAATCAATCTTAGCAGCAATGATTTATACATGAAAACTGGAAACTTAAACAAAATGCTTGCACTTTCCCACATTCAGATATCGCATAGATTTCTTCTGAGATTTCCCTCAGCATCATTAGGGGTGTACTCTCCGAGGAAGATGAAATTACTCCTCTTAAATACAATGATTTTTAAAACAAAATCTCTTGGCAATCTAACCGCACTAAAATTTAAAACATTACATTAGTGGAGTAGGCTTGAATTCACAAATTACATAATTAATGATGCTCCTCAATTTCTTTCCAATCCCCCAGTATCTCTCCTGATTTCTAATAGTTCCTTTCATTGATTTAGTTTATAGTTAACAGGAGGAAGAGATTCCCTTTACATTCTGCCTACTAAGGAGGATGTAAAGGCTTGGGAAAGGGGGCGGTGAATTAATATGCAGCAGTGGTAACCTCTTTATAACCACTTCGACCAATCTTCATTAGTTGGGTTGCTGGTTTTAGATTTACAATTAATAATTTTGAGTGAAGACCCTTTTTTTTAACAGCCCATATATTACAGATGAATGGCTTCCCAATGATCCAGCGTTGCTCCGATTGCTTGTAAAGTCCAACATTTAAGACTCTGGAATGTTACAATCATAGAATCCCTACAGTGCAGGAAGAGACCATCGAGTCTGCACCGACAACAATCCCACCCAGGACCTATCCCCATAACCTCACGTATTTAGCTTGCTAATCTCTCTGATATAGAAGTCTATAAAATTATTAGAGGCTTAGACAGGGTGGATAATCAGAGACTTCGACCTAGGGTGGAAATTTCAATTACAAGGGGGCACAGGTTCAAGGTGAGAGGGGGAGAGTTTAAGGGAGATGTGCGGAGGAGGATTTTCACGCAGAGAGTGGGTGGGTGCCTGGAACGCGCTGCCAGAGGAGGGGGTGGAAGTAGGCACAGTAGCAATACTTAAGAGGCATCTGGATGGGTACATGAAGAGGGAGGGATTAGAAGGATGTGGATCGAGTAGGGACAAAAGGCTTTTTTTAGTTTAGTTCGGGCATCATGATAGACACAGGTTTGGAGGGCCACAACACTATAACATTAAGGGGCAATTTAGTCTAACTTGCACATCTTTGGAGTGTGGGAGGAAACTGGAGCACCCGAAGTGAACCCATGCTAACACAGGGAGAATGTCGAAAGATGTGCTGGTTAGGTGCACTGGCCACACTACATAAAACATAAAAGCATAAGAAATAGGAGCAGGAGTAGGCCATCTGGCCCTTCGAGCCTGCCCCGCCATTCAATAAGATCATGGCTGATCTGTCGTGGCTCAGTTCCACTTTCCCGCCCTCTCCCCATAACCCTTAATCCCCTCTCTTATCAAAAACCCATCAACCCGCGTCTTAAAAATATTTAGCGAGGCAGCCTCCACCACTTCAACGGGCAGAGAATTCCAGAGATTCACCACCCTTTGAGTGAAGAAGTTCCTCCTCAACTCCGTTCTAAACCGCCCCCCCTTTATCTTGAGGCTGTGCCCCCTAGTCCTACTGTCCTTTCTGAGCGGGAAGAGTCTTTCCACCTCTATCCTATCCATCCCATTCATCATCTTATACATCTCAATGAGATCTCCCCTCATTCTTCTAAACTCTAACGAGTACAAGCCTAGTTTATTCAGCCTCTCCTCATAGCTCAACCCCCTCAACTCCGGTATCAGCCTAGTAAACCTCCTCTGCACTCCCTCCAGGGCCAAAATATCCTTGCGCAGGTGCAGCGCCCAAAACTGCACACAGTACTCCAGCTGCGGCCTCACCAATGCCCTATACAGCTGCAGCAAGACCTCCCTACTTTTATATTTAATCCCCCTCGCTATGAAGGCCAGCGTCCCATTTGCCTTCCTGACCACCTGCTGCACCTGCAAGCTGGGTTTTTGCGACTCATGCACAAGGACCCCGAGGTCCCTCTGCACCGTTGCCTGATGCAGTTTTTTGCCACGTAAGTAATAGTCCTTCCTACCATTATTCCTACCAAAGTGGACCACCTCACACTTGCCAACATTAAATGCCAACATTAAAAACACTAAATTGTACCCGAACAGGCGCCGGAGTGTGGGGATTTTCACAGTAACTTCACTGCAGTGTTAACGTAAGCTTACTTGTGACATGAATAAATAAACTCAAAACTTTAATGTTTTATCAGTGTCCTTGCTCTAAAATATCTGGAAAAAATCCAAACCCCTTATAATAAAACCTTAATTATTTCACAGATCAGAAACTGCACTGCGTTATGTCTCACTGGGTAATATATTTGGTATCATAAACGCAAAATACTGCAGGATGCTGGAATCAGAAACAAACGATGAAAAATGCTGGAAAAACGATGAAAATGCTCAAAAGCGAGGGGGTGATAATCTGTAACAAATAAATAGAATATAAGGGAATGAAAGGTTCCCCAGTTAGATGGCTGTTTGAGATGCCTATTCAGAGGTTCTTTTTATATTCATTTGTGGGACATGGGCATCGCTGGCTGGCCAGCATTTATTGCTCATCTTTCATTCCCATAGAATCCTACAGTGCAGAAGGAGGCCATTCAGCCCATTGAATCTGCACAGTCCCACCCAGCTCCTATCCTCTAACCCCACATATTTACCCCGCTAACCTACGCATCCCAGGACACTAAGGGGCAACTTCGCGCAGCCAACGCACGCACACCTTTGGACTGTGGGAGGAAACTGGAGCAGGCACGGGGAGAATGTGCAAACTCCACACAGACAGTGACCCGAGGCCCGGAATCGGACTCAGGTCCCTGGGAGCTGTGAGACAGCAGTGCTAACCGCCATGCCACCCAGAGGTGGTGAGCTGCCTTCTTGAATCACTGCAGTTCACGTCCTGTCAGGGAGAGAATTCCAGGATTTTGACCCCGTGACTGTGAAGGAACGGTGATCTATTTCCAAGTCAGGATGGTGAGTGGTTTGGAGGGGAACTTGCTGGTGGTGATGTTCCCCATGTATCTGCTATCCTTGTCCTTCTAGTTACTCCAACATTACTTACTGATTTTCTGATATTGCTAATAATAATGCAACTTAAAGCTAACATTACAGTGGTGAAATTGAACATATTCTAGTCCAAGGGCTACAGCAGTGAGGAGTTTACTCCCAGGGGGGATAATCACAGTTGAGTCCTGATTTTTACGGAAAGGTTTCCCGTTGGAGCAGAAGGGTTTATCCATCGCTGCTCAGGGATCGCAGTTTACAACACACTAACAGCAATTATTCTTTACCAATAATACCTAACAACGTAAAGATATTTTCAAATACACTCACCACCTCAGTGCAGGTTCGGTCTCCTTTTCTGAAGAAGGGTGTTCTTGCTTTGGAGGGAGCGCAGTGAAGGTTTACCAGGCTGATCCCGGGGACTGATGTATGAGGAGAGATTGACCAGGTTGGGATTGTTTTCACTGGAGTTCAGATGAATGAGGGGGGGATGTCGTAGAGATTTATAAAATTCTAACGGGACTAGGCAGGGTGGATGCAGGGAGGATGTTCCCGATGGTGGGGGAGTTCAGAACCAGGGGTCACAGTCTGAGGATTCAGGGTAGATCATTTAGGACGGAGGTGAGGAGACATTTCTTCACCCGGTGAGCCTGTGGGATTCATTCCCACAGGAAGTAGTTGACGCCAAAACATTGAATGTATTCAAGAGGCGGCTGGATAGAGCCCTGGGGTGAATAGGATCAAAGGTGATGAGAAAGCAGGTTAGGTTATTGAATTGGATGATCAGCCATGATCGTGATGAATGGTGGAGCAGGTTCGAAGGGCCAAATGGCCTCCTCCTGCTCCGGTCTTCTATGTTTCAATGTAAACACAGCAAAACAAATACCAACTGAAGAAAATCGGGGACGAGGAGAGGAAACAGAAGGTTTGGTGATAGTGATGGTTTTTGAAAGCAGCCTTCTGGGGTTAGAGTGAGATGGGGAGGGGGGGACAGAGACCCCGGTGAGAGGGAAGGATTAGAGTGAGATGGGGAGGGGGGGACGGAGACCCCGGTCAGAGGGAAGGATTAGAGTGAAATGGGGAGGAGGGGACGGAGACCCCGGTGAGAGGGAAGGATTAGAGTGAAATGGGGAGGGGGGGACGGAGACCCCGGTGAGAGGGAAGGATTAGAGTGAGATGGGGAGACAGAGACCCCGGTGAGAGGGAAGGATTAGAGTGAGATGGGGAGGGGGGGACGGAGACCCCGGTGAGAGGGAAGGATTAGAGTGAGATGGGGAGGAGGGGACGGAGACCCCGGTGAGAGGGAAGGATTAGAGTGAGATGGGGAGGAGGGGACGGAGACCGCGGTGAGAGGGAAGGATTAGAATCTGGGGATGTACGTACGGATCATATAGGTTGAACTGGATACAGACAAGGACAATTCCACTGGGAGAGACTGTCTGAGGAGGATAGGTGGTCAAGTGTAAACGCAGAAACTCGGATCAGGAGGAGGCCATTCAGCCCTTTGAGTCTGCTCCACCATTCGACATGACCATGGCTGATCCTCTATCTCAACACCACCCTCCCACTGTCTCCCCACACCCCTCGACACTGTTAGAGTAATGGATACAGCAGGAAGACCAAGACACAGCGATATAGCATGAAGAGAGGCAGAAAGAATCTGATCTGTGTCTCTGGAACCATGTGATTGCATTGATCAGGGCAACATTCAGGCTGCAGGAACCATACAGCACAGAGTTCGGATAAAATCAAATATTAACAGCACCGAGGATTTGAAGAAACCTCATTTCCATCTACATTTTGATCTTGGATGCTTGATTGGTTTGTGTGATTTGTGTGGAAGCCGATAGTGACAGTATATCCCCAGTATCAACGTCCATTTGCATAGAATCATCAAACTCCTACAGTGCAGAAGGAGGCCATTTGGTCCATCAATTCTGCATCGACAGCACATCCCACCTCTGCCCTATCCCCATAACCCAATATATTTACCCTGCCAGTCGCCCTGACACTAAGGGACAATTTAGCATGGCCAATCCACCTAACCTGCACATCTTTGGACACTAAGGGACAATTTAGCACGGCCAATCCACCTAACCTGCACATCTTTGGACACTAAGGGCAACTTAGCACGGCCAATCCACCTAATCTGCGCATTTTTTGGACTGTGGGAGGAGGTCACAGCAACTGGAGGATACATTCTTTCTGGTTGTGTCACAGCTTGGTCTGGGCTCCTGCTCTGCCCAAAACTGCAAGGAATTACAAAAGGTTGTGAATGTCACCCAATCCATCGCGCAAACCAGCCTCCCATCCATTGACTCTGTCTACACTTCCCGCTGCCTCGGCAAAGCAGCCAGCATAATTAAGGACCCCACGCACCCCGGACATTCTCTCTTCCGCCTTCTTCCGTCGGGAAAAAGATACAAAAGTCTGAGGTCACTTGCCAACCGACTCAAGAACAGCTTCTTCCCTGCTGCTGTCAGACTTATGAATGGACCTGCCTCGCATTAAGTTGATCTTTCTCTACACCCTCGCTGTGACTGTAACACTACATTCTGCGCTCTCTCCTTTCCTTCTCTATGAACGGTATGCTTTGTCTGTATAGCACGCAAGGAACAATACTTTTCACTGTATGTTAATACAATAATAAATCAAATCAAAAACCCTAACCCTAATGTTTTTGTCAATACAACATCCAAAGTATGTGATTCAGAGGAGTTGGAAAAGAGTTCAGTCCCTCACAACGGGCGTGATGGGGGTAAGGTTGGCACAGTAAGGCAATAATGCCTCCCATTTACACAGACAGGCAGAATCGGATAATAGAATCTCAAACCCAATTTGCAGATAGGAAGCTCCTTTCTCTGATGTACACCTTTATCATCTACACTGAAACGTCTACTTATAAACATACAAGAAACTTGTGTCCTTTCCCCCGACTCTGTTTTCAACCGGAACCATTTCCAATATTGTTTCATCTCACATTCATGTAGCACATTCTCCAATTTGGTGATGTAGCAAGTCTAATGGATTACATTTATTTATTGAGAGAGGTGGATACTCAGCAAGACCTTGGTGTCCTCATGTATCAGTCACTGAAAGTCAGCACACAGGTACAGCAGGCAGTAAAGAAGGGAAATGATATGTTGGCCTTCATAGCGAGAGGATTTGACTATAGAGATAGGAGTGTTTTGTTGCAATTGTACAGGGCGTTGGTGAGGCCACACCTGGAGTATTGTGTACAGTTTTGGTCTCCTTATCTGAGGAAGGATGTTCCTTGCTATAGAGGGAGCACAGCGAAGGTTTACCAGGCTGATTCCTGGGATGGCAGGTCTGTCATATGAGGAGAGGCTAAGTTGGTTAGAATTATGTTTGTTGAGTTTAGAAAAGTGAGAGAGGATCTCATTGAAACTTGTAAAATTCTAACAGGGTTAGACAGGGTAGATTCAGAAAGAATGTTCCCGATGGTGGGGGAGTCCAGAACTAGGGGTCATAGTTTGAGGATAAGGGGGTAAACCTTTTAGAACTGAGGTGAGGAGAAATTTCTTCACCCAGAGGGTGGGGAATGTGTGGAATTTACACCACAGAAAGTAGTTGAGGCCAAAACGTTGTGTGATTTCAAGAAGAAATTAGATATCGCTCTTGGGGCTAAAGAGATCAAGGGATATGGGGGTAGCGGGTATCAGGATATTGAATTCAATGATAAGCCGTGATCAAGATGAATGGCGGTGCAGGCTCAAAGCACCAAATGGACTACTTCTGCTTCTAGTTTCTAGTTTCTATTCATTTTCCTGATGTTTTTCTTGATGAAGTTTTTTTACATGGGGTGGGTGATGAAATAGTGGTATTGTCACTGGACTAGCAATCCAGAGACCGAGGATATTGTTCTGCAGACTCAGGTTCGAATCCTTCCACGGCAGATGATGGAATGTGAATTCCATATAAAAAAAAATTGGAAGTCTAACGATGATCTCAAAACCAACCACCATAAAAATGCATCTGAGTCACTAAAGTTCTACAAGGAAGGAAATCTGCCGTCTTTACCCAGTCTGGCCTACATGTGACTCCAGAGCCACAGCAATGTGGTTGACTCACAACAGCTCTCTGAGCAGGGGCAATCCCACTCACCTGATGAAGGAGCAGCGCTCCGAAAGCTCGTGATTCCAAATAAACCTGTTGGACTTTAACCTGGCGTTGTGAGACTTCTTACCAAGGGCAATTATTAAATGGATAACAAATGAATGAAAAGCGTGTGTTTCCCAGGAATATGCATGTGGTCTAAGGAATGAGAGGGTTTTAAAAATGCAGAAATAATTGCTGCATTATTGTTTTTTATAGAAGACATCCTCCTTTACGGAAAATACAAAAGGGAGCTTTGGAAAAACTAAAATCATTGATAAGAATGCTAATTTTAATCCTCTGACATTTGGGAGGTGTGAGTGAATGCCTGTCACTGACAATTCGTTGCAGTGACACTGAAACCATTCATCTGATCATGTCGGGAGTAATTCTATTACTGTTCATTTTAATTACACAGGATTAGTATAACACTTAAAAGGCAATTTTAAAAATACATTAATTCTTCCCACTTGCATTTGCAACACCAAAAGAAAGTAAAACCCAAAACAAAATTGATGCGGTGACATTTCAATCCCCAATATGCAAAGAGAGCTGGAAGGGTATAAGGCTGTTATGGGGTAGCTGGAAGTGTCAGCAGGGTACAGCTAGCTGTGTAAAATTCCGAGCGACCTGCTGAGTAGAGGAATACATTTCTATCATTGAAATCCAATCGCTGAAATAAGTCATTAGTACTTAAAATAGATTCGAAAAATTCAATACTGAACAAAATAATCAAGTTGTACAAAGCAGCAGATTGCAGCAATACTCCCCTTCTCCACCTTTCCATAGAATCCCTACAAGTGCAGAAAGAGGCCATTTGGCCCATCAAGTCGGCACCGACTCTCTGAAAGAGTGTCCCACCCACCCTATCCCCATAAACCTCATGCATTTCCCATGGCTCATCCATCGAACCTGCACATCTTTGGACACCAGGGACAGTATAGCAAAGCTAATCCCTCTAGCCTACACATCTGGGGACACACCAAAGAAACATAGAAAAACTACAGCACAATACAGGCCCTTCAGCCCACAAAGTTGTGCGAGCATGTCCCTACCTTAGAGATTACTAGGCTTACCTATTACCCTCTATCTTACAAAGTTCCATGTACTTACCTAAAAGTCTCTTAAAAGACCCTATTGAATCCTCCTCCACCACCATTGCCGGCAGCTGATTCCACTCACTCACCACTCTCTGAGTGAAAAACTAACCCCTGACGTCTCCTCTGTACCTGCTCCCCAACACCTTAAACCCATGTCCTCTCGTAGCGACCATTTCAGCCCTGGGAAAAAGCCTCTGAGAATCCACTCGATCAATACCTCTCAACATCTTATACACCTCTATCAGGTCACCTCTCTTCCTTCGTATCTCCAAGGAGAAAAGGCCAAGCTTCCTCAACCTATCCTCATAAGGCATGCTCCCCAATCCAGGCAACATCCTTGTAAATCTCCTCTGCACCCTTTCTATGGCTTCCTGTAATGAGGCGACCAGAACTTAGCACAGTACTCCAAGTGGGGTCTGACCAGGGTCTTATAAAGCTGCAACATTATCTCCTGACTCCTAAACTCAACCCCTCAATTCCTCAATTCCACCAATTTAGCATGGCCTCGTATCATGTATTTAACCTTTTCCTGGCATTATCTTTGTGGAAACATAGCAATTTATTCTTTGCTATCGACTCGTTTGCACTAACAGAGAAAATAAAATCTTTGAATCAAGAAGCCATTTGATTGGGCATTATCACCCATAATTCAATCTTCAGAAATATTCAGGGGAACCTGTTACTGAATTCACAGAATCCCAACATGCAGAAAGAGGCCATTTGGCCCATCCAACCTGCACTGACAGCAATCCCACCCATGCCCTATCCCCATAACCCTACATATTTACCCTGCTGATTTACTCTGACACTAAGGGACAATTTAGCATGGCCAATCCACCTAACCCGGCACATCTTTGGACTGTGGGAGGAAACCAGAATACCCGGAGGAAACCCACGCAGACATGGGGAGAATGTGCAAACTCCACACAGTCATCTGAGGCCTGTTTTGAACTCGAGACCCTAGTGCTGTGAGGCAGCAGTGCTAACCTGGGGGTCCTTGTGCATGAGTTGCAAAAACCCAGCCTGCAGGTGCAGCAGGTGGTCAGGAAGGCGAATGGGATGCTGGCCTTCATAGCGAGGGGGATTGAATATAAAAGTAGGGAGGTCTTGCTGCAGCTGTATAGGGCATTCGTGAGGCCGCAGCTGGAGTACTGTGTGCAGTTTTGGTCGCCGCACTTACGCAAGGATATTTTGGCCTTGGAGGGAGTGCAGAGGAGGTTTACTAGGCTGATACCAGAGTTGAGGGGGTTGAACTATGAGGAGAGGCTGAATAAACTAGGCTTGTACTCGTTAGAGTTTAGAAGAATGAGGGGAGATCTCATTGAGACGTATAAGATGATGAATGGGATGGATAGGATAGAGGTGGAGAGAGTCTTCCCGCTCAGGAAGGATAGTAGGACTAGGGGGCACAGCCTCAAGATAAAGGGGGGGCGGTTTAGAATGGAGTTGAGGAGGAACTTCTTCACTCAAAGGGTGGTGAATCTCTGGAATTCTCTGCCCGTTGAAGTGGTGGAGGCTGCCTCGCTAAATATATTTAAGACGCGGGTTGATGGGTTTTTGATAAGAGAGGGGATTAAGGGTTATGGGGAGAGGGCGGGAAAGTGGAACTGAGCCACGACAGATCAGCCATGATCTTATTGAATGGCGGGGCAGACTCGAAGGGCTAGATGGCCTACTCCTGCTCCTATTTCTTATGTTCTTATGTTCTATGTTCAACCACACCTCCCTTGTCAATCCTCCAGTTAAGTTTATCAGTGACACAACATGACAGGGGACAGATTTTGCAAGTCACAAATTCCATCACAATCACTAAATCATAGAAACCCCACAGTGCAGAAAGAGGCCCTTCAGCCCATCGAGTCTGCACCGACCACAATCCCACGCAGGCCCTATCCCCATAACCCCGTGCATTTACCCTAGCTAGTCCCCCTGACACTCAGGGGCAGTTTAGCCTGGCCAATTAAACTAACTCGCACATCTTTGGAGTGTAGGAGGAAATCGGAATACCCAAAGGAAACCCACACAGACATGGGGAGAATGTGCAAACTCCACACAGACAGTGACCCAAAGCTGGAATTGAACCCAGGCCCCTGGCACTGTGCGGCAGCATTGCTAGCCACTCATGCTGTCCCTGGGAGCTGTATAGGGGCTGTAAAAATATTTTCTTGTCAAAAAATGTACTAAGAAGCTGACAAGTGCATGCATCAAAGGAAGTATTAAATGGTTCAATATGGATTTTAAGTCACTTTTGGGAATTTTAAATCGAGTTGCTCAGAGCTGGGGACTGAATAACTTGATTAAAAACGTTTATTTTTGATGTTAACCAATTTCCAGCTGAATTAAAAGTAAAGTTTATTTATTTATTTGCCGCAAGAAAAGCTTACATTGACACTGCAATGAAATTATTGTAAGAATCCCCTAATCACCACGTTCTGGCGCCTGTTTGGGTTAATATACCCAACCAGCACGTCCTTCAGACCGTAGGAGGAAACCGGAGCACTCAGAGGAAACCCATGCAGACACGGGGAGAATGTGCAGGCTCCACACAGACAGTGACCCGAGCCGGGAATCGAACCCAGGTCCCTGGCACTGTGGGGCAGCAGTGCTAATCACCGTGCCACCCCAATTAGTCAAAATGACCAAGTTGCTACTCTTAAATACATCAGAGAATATCAGAAATGAAATGACCATGGGTGTGTGTTTTTAGGCTGGTTTTAAATTGAGGAAGATTTTATATTTGTGATATTCCAGGTGAATGTTAGTGGGAATGAGCACTGGCACCTCAGCAGTGCAATTTCAACTGCATTTTTGGCACAATTCGCCAATTAGATCTGAAACTCCACTCCTATATCATGTAGCATTTGAGTATTGAGTATTGTGAGGATTGGTGTGGTATTGGGGAACAGCAACACCCACATTCTGATGTAGAGAGAGTTCCCTCTATACATACAACAATATATACTCTATGTTGTAGCGCATACGACTGATTCGGGTAGAAATTGACATGAAGACAGTACCTAGTTAGGGCTGTATCCTGCATATATGTGTACGCACAGTAAAAAGTCTGACAACCCCTGGTGTTGTCAGACTTTTTACTGTGTTTACCCCAGTCCAACGCCGGCATATCCACATAGATGTGTATGGTCATGTGTTATTGATAACGTTACTGTTTAACCCTTCAAGTCTCTAGACCGCTTCATGAGACAACTTGAAACCAACTATAGAATGTCAAATCTCCTGCAAATCAAGGAAATGGATAGGAGGAATTCTGAAACAGAAAGTTCTAAAAGAGGAATGCAAATCAGCGTTACATCAATATCTCCCGATGCAAATTTCTGTCTATAATTCGGTATCAATCCTGTTCCGAAACTGAGAGGAAAGCTCCAGACTGTGGGAGGAAACCAGAACACCCGGAGGAAACCCACGCAGACATGGGGAAAATGTGCAGACTCCACGCAGACAGTGACCCAAGCTGGGAATCGGACCCAAGACCCTGGCATTGTGAGGCAGCAGTGCTAACCACTGTGCTGCACCCCCAGGAGGATTGCTTTTCAACGCGGACTGGGACATTACTTTGATTCCTTTATCTTCCATTTACTATTGTATCCAATGCCATCTCGAAGCAGCGAGAAGATGAAATGGAAACCCATTCCACATCTACTGATGTACATCCTGGTGCCTGGCCACACACACACTGGCTCCAGTGCTCCTGTCCAAGATCACTAATCAATCCACAACCACACAACAAACCGCACGCAGAGACTCCTGTGATACAGCTGATGATTGTTGACACATTTACAGAGGTAGAAGTGAAGTTATGAAATATATTATTTCACAACTCAATCAATGCTTTATCGTTAAATCTCTGGTGTGGACGTTTGAGTTCCCTTCCTATGAAGCTGAGAGCTTACAATGTCAGATCAGATATGAACAGTCGATGAGTGAGACAGGTAGGACATGGCCCACCGCTTAGCGATGGGTGAAGCGATGCAGAGGGAGGTTCCAGTCTGCTCAGAATCAGTCCTCTTTTCCAGTTTAGACACTCAGGTATTTTTATCTCATGGAGTTGTAGAGGTTTACAGCAGGGAGAATGGCCCTTTGGCCCAACTTGTTCATGCCGCCCTTTCTCATACCACTAAGCTAATCCCAAATGCCCACATTTGGCCCATATCCCTCTATACCCATCGTAACTGTTTAAATGCTTTTTAAAAGACAAAATTGTACCTGCCTCTACTACTACCTCTGGCAACTTGTTCCAGACACTCACCACCCTCTGGGTGAAGAAATTGCCCCTTTGGACACTTTTGTATCTCTTTCATTTCTCAAGCTCTCATATCCAGAAGTGACTGACACAGTCTAGGATGCAATTCCAAAGGCTGCAGCAACTTCATAGCACCTCACTCATGGTCATCCTTCAAATGCAGAGAGTTGGCACAGATATGGTGGGCCGAATGACCTGATCCCGTCTTGTAACTTTGATTATCCGATTCTTTGTTAAACGGCGCAGAATGGGTGGAGTTTTCCGTTCTGGGGGTAGACGGGAAAGCTTCGATATCAATGGGGATGAAGTGGAAAAGGCCGAGAGCTTCAGGTTTTTAGGTGTCCAGATCACCAACAACCTGTCCTGGTCCCCCCTATGCCGACACTATAGTTAAGAAAGCCCACCAATGCCTCTACTTTCTCATAAGACTAAGGAAATTTGGCATGTCAGCTACAATTCTCACCAACTTTTCCAGATGCACCATAGAAAGCATTCTTTCTGATTGGGTCACAGCTTGGTATGGGCTCCTGCTCTGTCCAAGATCACAAGAAATTGTATGAATTGAAGAAACCCAATCCATCACGCAAACCAGCCTCCCATCCATTGACTCTGTCTACATTTCTCACTGTCTTGGAAAAGCACCCAGCATAATCAAGGACCCCACGCACCCCATACTCTCTTCTACCTTCTTCCGTCGGGTAAAAGATACAAAAGTCTGAGGTCACGTCCCAACCGACTCAAGAACAGCTTCTTCCCTGCGGCCATCAGACTTTTGAATGGACCTACCTTGCATTAAGGTTATTTTTCTCTACACACTAGCTATGACTGTAACACTGCATTCTGAACTCTCTCCTTGTCTTTTCCATGAACAGTATAGCTCGCAAGAATCAATACTTTTCACTGTATACTAATACATGTGACAATAATAAATTAAATCAAATTATATCCCTGGACCTGGGAGGCTAATGTCACCTGTAAAATCCTAAATTAGATTGGCTACATCAGCACAAATCAGGATTAAACCCACCTCTGTGGGGCTCAGTATATACTATATAGCTCATAGTATACAGATCAACAAAAATAGCAGGACAAATCGGCAGACTCCTTGGATTCCTCCCCAGTTCAGTCTCTGAGACCCATTGTTGATCTACGCTGGCTATGTCTGCTTGCTGGGTGAATTTGCTGTACCTGTGTATCACTGTAGCCTCCAGGTGAAAAGACAACAGGAGCACACGCTGACCTTGATCACAGGCCCTCAGTACCAGTCACATGGCAGTACCCTCCATGAGAACAGCTTCAGAAATCTGAAGCGCAATGGTTCTCTTATGTTTAACATGTAGGTTCAGTTGCCAGTTTGGAAGACAAATGCAATGTTAGCATTTCTCCGGGTTCCTCCCACACCCCAAAGATGTGCTCTTAGGCTGATTGGTGTAACAAATTGTCCCTAAATTAGTCTCCCCTCAATCTGGTTTCCAATGTGGAGTGCCATAAGCATAGACAAGGGTCATGGGTGGAGGAGGGGACTCACAATGTTAAAATGGTGGCGCGGGCTCGTTGGGCCGAAGGGCCTGTTTCCCATGCTGTGTCGTTCTTTGTTCTTTATTCATTCCTAGAGGATTAGGATACAGGAGTAGGGATGTACTTCTGAGGCTGTATAAGGCTCTGGTCAGAGCACATTTGGAGTATTGTGAGCAGTTTTGGGCCTGTATCTAAGGAAGGATGTGCCGGCCTTGGAAAGGGTCCAGAGAAGGTTCACACCAATGATCCCTGGAATGAAGAGCTTGTCGTATGAGGAACAGTTGAGGATTCTGTAGCTGCTGGAGTTTAGAAGGATGAGGGGGGATCTTATTGACACTTATAGAATACTAAAAGGCCTGGATAGAGTGGGTATGGAGAGGATGTTTCCACTAAAAGGAAAAACTAGAACCAGAGGGCACAACCTCAGGCTAAAGGGACAATCCTTTGAAACTGAGATGAGGAGGAATTTCTTCAGCCAGAGAGTGGGGAATCTGTGGAACTCTTTGCCGCAGAAGGCTGTGGAGGCCGGGTCATCGAGTGTCTTTAAGACAGAGATGGATAGGTTCTTGATTAATAAGGGGATCAGGGGGTAATGGGGAAAAGGCAGGAGAATGGGAATGAGAATCATATCAGCCATGATTGAATGGTGGAGCAATCTCTGTGAGTGACCCAATCCTGTTCCTTTGTCTTACGGTCACCAAGTTCAAATCCCTTCCAACAAGAAGAGCTCAATCTGTACTGGATTTGGAAAATCCCTTGTGCCATCTACCCAATCTCAGAACTGGTTACCATCCCATCCACAGCTACAGCCAGAGGCAGAGGTTCAACTAAATTCAACCACATCAGATGCAAGATGGAAAGGTACGAAAGCAGCCCCTATCCTTGCAAGGGTAGGGTCATCGATACAGGATTAAATAATGAAATTTATCTGTGTTTCTGTAGCTGTAAGGCAGGAATGGTTTACTGATTGTAACTTATGTGTAATTTTAATCCAACCTCACCCTTCCTTTAGTCATCTGTTCTACACTTATCTATTACCTGCTGCATTTGTTATGAAGATTGTTAGGTGTTTGTACATTTTTAACCTGATTATTTAGTCTATTTATGAATTGTCCATTGTAACGCACACCGACTGCAAATGCGTTCATTGAATAAAGAGAAGCCCAGTTCTCTAAGAAGGGAATATGCGAACACGCTGCTTATAGGCCCTGGGTTGTGATCCTAAGTTTATCCAGAGACGGCGGTGTCCCTCCCAATGTGGGAGAGCCTCTTGTGCAACACGGAGCAAAGAAGTGGATAAAACTAACATGCCTGAGGCTTTGCCATGTCGTAGAAAATTACCGAGAACAATTTAAATACCTTGCTGATTTTTAGTTTCAGGTTCTTGGCTCGGTGAACCTTTAAGGTTACGACCCTTCCAAACACTAAGCCAGCACAGCAGTTAAAGTCTTTACAGTGCAGTACACCCTTTATTTAATCCAAGAGTAATGTTCTCTTGAAGTTTCTCCATGGATTTGTATCTGTTAAGATTTGATTAACGTGAAATGTTACCAGTCTGTATCCTTCCGAATGATGGCTGCGCTAAGTGGTAAATGCCCTTGGACCAGGAGGCTTGCTAGGCCATTTCAGTTGAGAGTCAACCACATTGCTGTGGCTCTAGAGTCACATGTAGGCCAGACCGGGTAAGGACGGCAGATTTCCTTCCCTAAAGGACATTAGTGAAACGGATAGGCTTTTACGACAATTGGATCTATCTAATGAGAATTCCTGACATCTAATTTATGACTAGATGAACTTACACCATGCTGTTTTATAATGGTCACTCATTGGGCAGTGACAGAATGAAGTGTAAAATATTATTAAAATTTTTCCAGTCAAGAAACAGAGCAAGGGATGATAATTTATTGACCAATTCGCTGGTTGCTAAACAGCTGTCCTTATGAAACTCTGTATAAAACCCTCTGCAGTTTTAATTCCCGGCAGATTCATTCTCAGCAGTGACCCTGCGATGGAAAATCAGGATCGATATCACCAATAGCCACACTTCCATGAAATATGCCCCAAAGAGGCTCAACCATATTGGGTGGTTAGCATTGCTGCCTCAAAGCGCCAGGGATCAGGGTTGGATTCCCAGCTTGGGTTATTGTCTGTGTGGAGTTTGCATGTTCTCCCCATGTCTGTGTGGGTTAGGTGCACTGGTCATGCTAGATTGCCCCTGCGTGTCTCAGGGTGTGTAGGTTAGAGGGATTAGCACGGCAAATATGTGGGGTTAGGGGATAGGGCCTGGGTGGGATTGTAGTCGGTACAAGCTCAATGGATCGAATGGCCTCCTTCTACACTGTAAGGATTTTATGACTAACATTTTGCTGAAATTATAGCACAATTTGTTTCGACATCCTTCTTCTAAGCTCTAAATTCCTTGTTGCTCTGGGGACTGGGGTTCGAATCCCACCACAGCAGATGGTGGAATTTGAATTCAATAAAAATCTGGAATTAAGGATCTACTGATGACCATGAAACCATTGTCGATTGTCGGAAAACCCCATCTGGGTCACTGATGTCCTTTAGGGAAGGAAATCTGCCATCCTTACCCGGTCTGGCCTACATGTGACTCCAGGGCCACAGCAATGTGACTCTCAACTGCCCTCAGGCAATTAGGGATGGGCAATAAATGCTGGCCAGCCAGCGATGCCCATGTCCCAGGGATGGATTTTGAAAAATACGCAGTCCTTTGGGAATTTTTTCATTGAGCAGTTGATAAAGAATGGTTTCCTGATGCGGAATAACCCCGAGTCTTATTAACATTCAAATAGAATCCTTGTTCAATCAAAAACATTTTTGCGAGTCTCTGAAATATTTTGGCAAATTGCTGAAGGTGGGAGAATTCGACACAATTTCCGATGGAACCCGTTTTTATCGGAACATTGCTGTATCTCCTGAGATTTCCGCAGTAGCTTGGCTGTAATCAGTCGAGATTGAGACCAGTCTGTGGAACAATCTCTGTCCCCCGTTACAGCAAGGCAACGAAGGCAGAGTTTGTGTACCAGGATTTCACGTGGCTCTCTTTTTGGTTGTTACATTGAGCAACGAAAGTTATGATTGATATCACGCATGAGACCACTCTGTAAAACGACCCAGCATAGATCAGAGCGTAACACATATCTCTGGCTAGAACATGTGGCACCGAGGTGGGTCACGAGTCTTTGTTTCAGTTTATGGAGCACAGTTTCATTTAGCCCATCAATCTGTCATCTCAGTTTTGTTTATCACAGCGCAGCGGATACCAGACTCCATCAGAGCTAAAACTGGGCAGGGATTCAATCAGCGACTTAAATCAGTCACAAAAAGATGAACTTTGGGAAGAGCCTCTCTCGCGAAAGTGTGGCTATTGGTGATATCGATCCTGATTTTCCATCGCAGGGTCACTGCTGAGAATGAGTCTGCCGGGAATTAAAACTGCAGAGGGTTTTATACAGAGTTTCATAAGGACAGCTGTTCGCCAACCAGCGAATTGGTCAATAAATTATCATCCCTTGCTCTGTTTCTTGACTGGAAAGATACACTTTTAATAATATTTCACACTTCATTCTGTCAACAGGATTTAATACCTGTTGCTGAGGATCTAAATCGAAACAATCCCGGTTACTTCTTTTCCTGAAGAACAATTATTTCCCCCGTCCATCCGAAATGGGCGGCATGGTGTTTCGCACTGCTGCCTCACAGCGCCAGGGGCCCTATTCGATTCCCGGCCTTGGCTCACTCTCTGTGCGGAGGCTGCACATTCTTCCCATGTCTGTGCGGGTTTCGTAGAATCCCAACTGTGCAGAAGGAGGCCACTTGGCCCATCAAATCTACACCGACTACAATTCCATCCATCCCTCAACCTCACAGGACCAGGGACTAGGGTTCGATTCCCGCTTGGGTCACTGTCTGTGTGATAATAGCTGTCACAGAATCACAGAAATATAGAATCTATACAGTGCAAAAGGAGGCCATTCAGACCATCGAGTTTGCACTGATTCTCCAACAGAGTATCTCACTGACCCCATAACCCTGCATATTTATGCCATTAACCCTCCTAACCTACACATTTTTTGGTCACTAAAGGGCAATTTAGCACGGCCAATCCACCTAACCAGCACACCTTTCCAACTATGGGAGGAAACCAAAGCACCCGGAGGAAACCCATACAGACATGGGGAGAACGTGCAAACTCCACACAGGCATGATGTGGAGGTGCGGGTGTTGGACTGAGGTGGACAAGACCGAGAGATCACAGGTTATAATCCAACAGGTTTATTTGAATTCACAAGCTTTTGGAGCGCCATTCATTCCAAGGCTGGGATTGAACCCAGGTCCCTGGCACTCTGAGGTGGCAGTGCTCACCACTGCCACCATACCGCCCTTATCTCTCCTTGGTCCCCTGCACATCCCCAATTTCCTTCACCCTGGGGATAATCAGCACCAGAGTACTTTACTTATTTACAGACCAGAGAGGCTGTAAGTGAGGCAAAGGCAATAGGAGAAACGCAACTATAACAGCGTCAGGGTGAGACTGTTTAATCCTCCATGCTCCCAGAGACTGGCTTCTTCAGGTCTCTTGTCAACTTCCATTTTAAAATAAACTGGAGGCACTGAAGGACGGGTCACAGTAACATTAACTGGAGCTGATACCACTTACAAAGAAATCAACTTGTCGAGAGTCAGCTGACGTGGTCACAGTGAGTCGACTTCCCTGAGAAACACTCCATTTGTCCAAATGAGTTTGGTGAACAATCCTACACTCGAAATATAAATAGATTAACAAATAACACAGGATAATCCAGAAAGTAAAACTGGAAGCTTGCAGACAATAAGGTGTCACATACCACCAATAAGTTACTGCTGCTTCTCCAGCGATTTATCCAAGCATTTAACAGTTCATAAGTTCGTAAGATATAGGAGCAGAGTTAGGCCATTCGGCCCATCGGGTCCGCTCCACCATTCGATCATGGCTGATATGCTCCTCATCCCCATTTTCCTGCCTTCTCCCCATAACCCTTCATCCCATTCCCAATTAAACATCTGTCTCACTCCTCCTTAAGTTTACTCCCTGTCCCAGCACCCAACGCACTTTGGGGGAGCGAATCCCACAGATTCACAGCCCTTTGGGAGAAGCAGTTTCTCCTCAACTCTGTTCTAAATTTGCTGCCCCTCATCCTAAGGTTATGACCTCCTGTTCTAGAATGTTCCACAAGAGGAAGCATCTGCTCCACATCTACTTTATCCAGACCCTTTTATCATCTTGTAAACCTCAATTTGATCTCCCCTCATTCTTCTAAATTCCAGAGAGTATCGACCTAAACTGTTCAATCTCTCTTCATAGGACAAACCCCTCATCTCTGGGATTAATCTAGTGAACCTCCTCTGAACTGCCTCCAATGTCACTACATCTTTCCTCAAATACAGGCACCAAAACTGTACACAATACTCCAGGTGTGGCCTCACCAATGCCTTGTATAGTTGCAGCAACACTTCCTTACCTTTATATTCTATTCCTTTAGCTGTAAATGCCAACATTCACTTTCACTTCCTTCGAAAGATACCAACCAAAAGAGGTTGTAATCGATTACCTCAATAGATATAAAACCGGACAAAAAAAACTATTTGCCATTAAATGAAACTCATGAGAGTTCATAAAAGCAACATTTGGCAAATCAGATTAACTCTCTATGTTCTGAGGTTGTAGAAAAGGATTATATCTGCGGTCAAATTAAAATTGTGCCTACTTTGGCAGAAGTAGGAATATCTCACTGAACTCTCAGTCATATCAGTGAGGCTTTATTCGAAGTGACAACCTCTCTCCAGCGATGTCAGATTCACATTGCCAAGGGAACCAGGAGAAAACTTTAGCTGAAATTTCCCCCATCTCACCTGCGGTGGGGATCAGAGCGGGCCAGACAGACAATGTAACGGACTGTTCTGAGGTCCGCCGACCTCAGGTGGGAGGGTCAGGGACTGTGTGGCCAGAGAACCTCACCCTTTATCTCTGTCATCATTAAGTTCAAAGAATCTGATCCTGAGTTACGTTAACGACACGCACAACAATAGCATTAATGGGCCCTCCTGTTGGAAACATCAAACTGCTGTTATATAGAAATCAGAGCGAGTTACAGCACACTAAAAGGGCAAAAACTGCAGAGAATTGTTCCCTTCCCTGCTGTAATTTTTTTGTAATAATTTCTAAAGCTTGATAGTTGCCTGTCAAAGGTTCTTGTTCCCATTTGTAATTGTTTGATCTGTAATGACTGGCTTTGTGACTATCTTATTCAGAAAGTCTGTACGTAAACCATTGTCACAAAGCAACAACAATTTTAAAGTTTATTTATTCATGTCACAAGTAGGCTGACATTAACACTGCAATGAAATTACTGTGAAAATCCACTAGCCGCCACCCTCTGGCGCCTGTTCGGGTACACAGAGGGAGAATTTAGCACGGCCAATGCACCCTAGCCAGCACGTCTGTGGGAGGAAACCGGAGCATGCAGGGGAAACCCAAGCAGACATGGGGAGAACGTGCAGACTCCACACAGACAGTGATCAAAGCCGGGAATCGAACCCAGGTCCCTGGTGGTCTGAGGCAGCAGTGCTAACCACTATGCCACCGTGTCACCCCGCATTTTAGCATGGCCAATGCACCTAGCCAGCATGTGTTTCGACATTCTCCCCGTGTCAGAATAGGTTTCCTCCGGGTGCTCCAGTTTCCTCCCACAGTCTGAAAGACGTGCTGGTTAGGGTGCATCGGCCATGCTAAATTCTCCCTCAGTGTACCCAAACAGGTGCCGGAGGGTGGCAACTAGGGGATTTTCACAGTAACTTCATTGCACAGAGTCACAGAGGTTTACAGCATAGAAACAGGCCCTTCAGACCAACTTGTCCATGCCACCCTTCCTTTTTTAAAGCCCCTAAGCTCATCGCAATTGGCCGCATTTGGCCCATATCCCTCTATACCCATCGTACTATCTAAATGCTTTTAAAAGACAAAATTGTACCCACCTCTACAACTACCTCTGGCAGCTTGTTGCAGACACTCACCACCCTCTGTGTGAAAATATTGCCCCTCTGGAACCTTTTGTATCTCTCCTCTCTCACCTTAAACCTATGCCCTCTAGTTTTAGATTCCCCAGCATTGGGAAAAGATATTGACTATCTAACTGATCTGTGTCCCTCATTATTTTATAAACCTCTATAAGATCACCCTCAGCCTCCTACACTCCAGAGAAAGAAGTCCCAGTCTATCCAGCCTCTCCTTATAACTCAAACCATCAAGTCCTGGTAGCATCCTAGTAAATCTTTTCTGCACCCTTTCTAGTTTAATAATATCCTTTCTATAATAGGGTGGCCAGAATTGCACACAGTATTCCAAGTGTGGCCTTACCAATGTCTTGTACAACTTCAACAAGACGTTCCAACTCCTGTATTCAATGTTCTGACCGATGAAACCAAGCATGCCGAATGCCTTCTTCACCACTCTGTCCACCTGTGACTCCACTTTCAAGGAGCTATGAACATGTGCCTCTAGGTCTCTTTGTTCTGTAACTCTCTCTAACGCCCGACCATTAACTGAGTAAGTCCTGCTCTGGTTCAATTTACCAAAATGCATCACCTCACATTTGTCTAAATTAAACTCCATCTGCCATTCGTCAGCCCACTGGCCCAATTGATCAAGATCCCGTTGCAATTGGAGGTAACTTTCTTCACTATCCACTGTGTCACCAATCTTGGTGTCATCTACAAACTTACTAACCATGCCTCCTATATTCTCATCCAAATCATTAATATAAATGACAAATAATAGTGGGCCCAGCACTGATCCCTGAAGCACATCGCTGGTCACAGGCCTCCAGTTTGAATAACAACTCCCTACAACCAACCTCTGACTTCTGTCAAGAAGTTAATTTTGTGTCTACTTAGATACCTCACCCTGGATCCCGTGAGATTTAACCTTATGCAACAACCTACCATGTGGTACCTTGTCAAAGACCTTGCTAAAGTCCATGTAGACAACATCAACTGCACTGCCCTCATCTACCCTCTTGGTTACCCCTTCAAAAAACTCAATCAAATTTGTGAGACATGATTTTCCACTCACAAAGCCATGCTGACTGTCCCTAATCAGTCTTTGTGTCTCTAAATGCCTGTAGATTCTGTATCTCAAAATACCTTCCAACAATTTACCCACCCCCACAGATGTGAGTCTCACTGGCCTGTAGTTCCCAGGCTTTTCCCTGCAGTCCTTTTTAAACAAAGGCACAACATTTGCCACCCTCCAATCTTCAGGCACCTCACCTGTGATTATCGATGATTCAAATATCTTGGCTAGGGGACCCGCAATTTCCTCGCTAGCCTCCCACAGTGTCCTGGGATACACTTCATCAGGTCCCGGGGATTTATCTACCTTGATGCGCTTTAAGACTTCCAGCACCTCCTTCTCTGTAATATGTACACTGCTCAAGACATCACTATTTATTTCCCCAAATTTCAGCGTTAATGTAAAACAACTTGTGACTAATAAATAAACTTTTAAAAGAGCTCTTGATTTTAAATTATTTATAGCCCCTGCTTTGCTTAAATATCTTTATTGTATGACAGTAAAAAAATGTAAACTCTTAAGGGAAAAAAAATGTGGATTTATTATTGTAGTAAGTAGGTTTACATTAACGCTGCAATGAAGTTACCGTGAAAATCTCTTAGTCGTCACAGCCCAGCACCTGTTTGGGCCAATGCACCAAACCTGCACATTCTTTGGCAGAATTAATAGTAGGAGGGATTATTATTTAAAAGGCGAAAAGCTGCAGCATGTTACGGTGCAGAGGGACCTGGGGGTCCTTGTGCATGAGTCGCAAAAACCCAGCCTGCAGGTGCAGCAGGTGGTCAGGAAGGCAAATGGGATGCTGGCCTTCATAGTGAGGGGGATAGAATATAAAAGTAGGAAGGTCTTGCTGCAGCTGTACAGGGTACTGGTGAGGCCGCAGCTGGAGTACAGTGTGCAGTTTTGGTCGCCGCACTTGCGGAAGGATATTTTGGCCTTGGAGGGAGTGCAGAGGAGGTTCACTAGGCTGATACCGGAGATGAGGGGGTTGGACTATGAACAGAGACTGAATAGACTGGGTCTGTACTCATTGGAGTTTAGAAGGATGAGGGGGGATCTTATAGAGACGTATAAGATAATGAAGGGGATGGATAGGGTAGAGGTAGAGAGATTCTTCCCGCTCAGAAAGGATAGCAGGACTAGAGGGCACAGCCTCAAGATGAGGGGGGGGCAGTTTAGAACGGAGTTGAGGAGGAACTTCTTCACTCAAAGGGTGGTGAATCTCTGGAATTCTCTGCCCGTTGAAGTGGTGGAGGCTGCCTCGCTGAATATATTTAAGTCACGGGTAGATAGGTTTCTGATAGACAAGGGAATTAAGGGTTATGGGGAGAGGGCGGGAAAGTGGAACTGATCCACTTCAGATCAGCCATGATCTTATTGAATGGCGGGGCAGGCTCGAAGGGCTAGATGGCCTACTCCTGCTCCTATTTCTTATGTTCTTATCTTTCACACTGTGGGAGGAAACTAGAACACCAGGAGGAAACCCATGCAGACATGGGGAGAATGTGCAAACTCCACACAGTGACCCAATCTGAGAATCGAACCCTGGTCCCTGGGGCATCAATGCAAACCACCATGCCACATCCCACATGGTGATGTATCTTTCTCCATTTGCAAAATGCCCCCGTGGCGTCTTTTCATTATCATCAATAAAAGGAGTGAAATTTCTCTCTCAAAATCTCCGCTCAGCCGCTTAAAAAACCGGATTGACGTCTGCATAAAGCTTAACCGGCGATGTCCACCTTCTGTCCACCGACAGGATGTGCGTTACCCTTCAAGGCTGCAGCGAGGTAATTCAAATAAGCAGGCTGCGCGAGGGAGCATTTATTATTCATTGTCCTCTCATTAAAATTTCATGACACAAGTGATAGTTTTGAAAAGGTTATTGTCTGAAACGAAAGGAGCCTCTTTGTCATTACAGGGAGGTCAGTGTGTGAGGCCAGGGAAGAAAGGGAGCCAGTCTCTCATGTGTTGAAAAATGACAGAGACAAAGAGAGGCCATCACTTAGACTGAGGGCTGAATTATTCAGCAGACTTTTACCTTATTGTGGGAACAGATGGTAATGGGGGTAATTGGAGCTGCGCTGATGAAAGCGTGGGCCATGTTAATGTACCGACACCATCAAAACATTGTGTCAAAACTTCCAGCAACTTAGTCCACACCAACAGACAATGACCAAACTCAGATCGTTTCCTCCCCAGGGTCATTTCATCACCCTTGTTATTTTGAAACAATAAAAGGGGAGAGAACGACCTCTGATCCCTTGGTGCATCCTCAGATCCAGCACCGGGGCGAGGCAGCGCGGGATGGAAGGAAAAGCAGGAGATTGAGAAATTTATCTGTCACAATTAGAATCCCTCCAGTGCAGAAGGAGGCCATTCGGGCCATCACCGACCACAATCCCACCCCCCCCTCCCCCTTATCACCACGTATTTACCCCGCTAATCCCCACATCCTGGGACACTAAGGAGGGCGAATGCACCCAACCTGCACACCCATGGACTGTGGGAGGAAACCAGAGCTTCCAGAGGAAACCCACGCAGTTACGGGGAGAATGTGCAGACTCCACACAGACAGCGACCCAAGCCAGGAATCGAACCCAGGTCGCTGAAGCCGTGAGGCAGCGGTGCTAACCACCGTGCCACTGTGACACTCCTGTACAGTGGAGCAGACTCGATGAGCCAAATAGCCTAATTCTGCTCCTAAATCTTATGGTTTTGAGCTGCTGGGAGGAAAAGAAACAAAGGAGGGACAAACTTCCCTTCTCTGAGATTTCACTGTGTGGGCATGTTCCTGTTTGACCTTCACCAAGGCTGGCTGGATAACCGGTGGGGAATTTACAGAGAAGAGGCTGGGAAGATGAAGGACTGGGTCAGTTTTAAGGAAATTTCAGATTGGTACAGCCCCTTGCTCCTGGAGGGGTGACCCCTGTAAGAAGTCTCACAACATTAGGTTAAAGTCCAACAGGTTTATTTGGCAGTAAATGCCACTAGATTTGTGAGCTTTGCCCCTTCGTCAGGTGAGTGGGAGTTCTGATCACAAAACCATCCCTCCCAGGGAATAGCTAATGGCAGTTGTGTCCCAGCAGCCATTATGGACCATGGGTGTATGGGTCCCTCAGGTTACCCACTGGCCAGTTATCTCCAATCGCAACGGGATCTTGATCAATTGGGCCAGCGGGCTGACGAATGGCAGATGGAGTTTAATTTAGAGAAATGCGAGGTGATGCATTTTGGTAGATTGAACCAGGGCAGGACTTACTCAGGGTGTTGGGGAGAGTTACAGAACAAAGATCTAGGGATACAGGTTCATAGCTCCATGAAAATGGAGTCAGAGATGGACAGAGCGGTGAAGAAGGCATTCGGCATGCTTGGTTTCATTGGTCAAAACATTGAATACAGGAGTTGGGATGTCTTGTTGAAGTTGTACAAGACATTGGTAAGGCCACACTTAGAATACTGTGTACAGTTCTGGTCACCCTATTATAGAAAGGATATTATTAAACTAGAAAGAGTGCAGGAAAGATTTACTAGGATGCTACTGGGATTTGATGCTTTGAGTTATAAAGAGAGGCTGAATAGACTGGAACTTTTTTTCTCTGGAGTGTGCAAGGTTTAGGGATGATCTTATTGAGGTCTACAAAATAATGAGGGGCACAGATCAGCTAGATAGTTAACATCGTTTCCCAAAGGTAGGGGAGTCTAAAACTAGAGGGCATAGGTTTAAGGTGAGAGGGGAGAGATACAAAAGTGTCCAGAGGGGCAATTTTTTCACACAGGGGGTGAGTGTCTGGAACAAGCTGCCAGAGGTAATAGTAGAGGCGGGTACAATTTTGCCTTTTAAAAAGCATTTAGACAGTTACCTGGGTAAGATGGGTATAGAGGGATATGGGCCAAATGCAGGCAACTGGGACTTAGGGGTTAAAAAAAGGGATGTCATGGACAAGTTGGGCCGAAGGGCCTGTTTCCATGCTGTAAATCTCTATGGCTCAATAAAAAAATTAATTTACATTTAGAATAGGAGAACAATTTTGAAAAATGTTAAGTATTCACAACGCACTACATTCACTCACCTCCAGAATGGCATCAGCTATCCCACAGCACCATGTACAGTGCGAGGACCCAGACAACACAGCCTCAGCAGTGACTGATTAAAGACCCCTTGGCAGCCTGGGCACAAATCATGAAAAATGAGGTCTTAAACGGGCTGGTTCAGTTGAAAAATTCACAAATTAGTGTTCGCAAAGGTGAAGTTGGTGAGTAATTAATCTGCAGTTTAAATCTGCAGCGTTACACAGACTCACAAACTGCCCAAAGAGATGAAAAGAAAGTGTTGTTCCAGCTTTCTAAGGCATTCCAGTAAATGCCATCGGGATACATTCCCACAACTTCATCAGTAAATATGACCCAATGGACAGGAGGCGAGGGGTGATTGAGGGGGTGGGTTAGGCAGGGTGAGGGGTGGAGGGCTGGGTGAGGGAGACGGTGGTTGAGGAGGGGAGGGTTGAGGGGGAGGGGGATGAAGGGAGGTGATTTTGGGAGTGGGGTGGGTCGGTGACGATCTGTCCCTGGGGGTGGGGGAGTGTGTGGACTCATTGGCTATAGAGGATGCAATTACATGTTCTGCTCCTGACTGGGAGCTGGGAGACAGCGATAGAGGGGCTTCCCGCACAGGGTTAACGGCTGCCACAGCTGAAAGGGTCAAAATAAAGAAGAGAGGAGGGAGAAATAAACAACTGATATTTGTATATTGTTTTTTCAGAGGGACAGTGCGTACCCAATGGGCCAAATGGGCTCCTTCTGTACTGCTGGGATTCTATGTCCAGAGCCCCTAAGAAGAGCTGTCACTCTAGAAACAGTCACTCTAGAAGCTGACACTCTAGAAGCTGTCACTCTAGAAACTGTCGCCCTAGAAACAGTCACTGTAGAAACTGTCACTCTAGAAGCTGTGACTCTAGAAGCTGTCACTCTAGAAACTGTTGCTCTCGAAACTGTCACTCTAGAAGCTGTGACTGTAGAAACTGTCACTCTAGAAGCTGTGACTCTAGAAACTGTCACTCTAGAAACTGTCTCTCTAGAAACTGTCACTCTAGAAGCTGTCACTCTAGAAATTGTCACTCTAGAAGCTGTGACTCTAGAAACTGTCACTCTTGAAACTGTCATTCTAGAAGCTGTGACTGTAGAAACTCACTCTAGAAGCTGTGTCTCTAGAAACTGTCACTGTAGAAGCTGTCTCTCCAGCAGGTCTGAAGAGCATTTTATTTCACTGAGGCAAAAGCATTAGTGATTCAGTAATCTCTGATTGCTGGACCGAACCCCCAATTACCCGACCAATCCCCCCACTTGATTGCCAGATGGATCCCCCCACTCGATCACCAGACGTATTCACCCACTCGATCACCAGACGGATCCCCCCACTCAATCGCCAGGCTGACTCTCCAATCGCCAGAACTACCTCTCCCCCATGGCCAGCCATGATTGAATCCCTCCCTCCTGCTACCAACCCCTGAGGCAGAGTGGTAATGGTTCTCCCCTTCTCCTCACCACTGGCTACCCTGGTCTAGCCCTGGCCCTCCAGTAAACCCTGCTCTCTCTGGTGGGCAGTGCCAGTGTGCTAGGTTGGCAGTGCCAGGCTTGCAGAAACTTTCCCCTTGGTCCCAGCCTCACTGGGGGGGCTCAGTGGTCTCTGGTTCCACCTGCAAGGCCATCGTGACTGGTCCTCGATGCTGAAGCTGTGATTCTCGCTGGAGAAAACCTCTGCCGGTGGGGCCATACCACAGAACCCATACCGGGCTCATTTACTCCATTTAAAACAGATTTAGAACATAAGAACATAAGAAATAGGAGCAGGAGTAGGCCATCTGGCCCTTCGAGCCTGCCCCGCCATTCAATAAGATCATGACTGATCTGTCGTGGCTCAGTTCCACTTTCCAGCCCTCTCCCCATAACCCTTAATCCCCTCTCTTATCAAAAACCCATCAACCCGCTTCTTGAAAATATTAAGCGAGGCAGCCTCCACCACTTCAACGGGCAGAGAATTCCAGAGATTCACCACCCTTTGAGTGAAGAAGTTCCTCCTCAACTCCGTTCTAAAACGCCCCCCCTTTATCTTGAGGCTGTGCCCCCTAGTCCTACTGTCTTTTTTGAGCGGGAAGAGTCTCTCCACCTCTATCCTATCCATCCCATTCATCATCTTATACATCTCAATGAGATCTCCCCTCATTCTTCTAAACTCCAACGAGTACAAGCCTAGTTTATTCAGCCTCTCCTCATAGCTCAACCCCCTCAACTCCGGTATCAGCCTAGTAAACCTCCTCTGCACTCCCTCCAAGGCCAAAATATCTTTGCGCAGGTGCGGCGCCCAAAACTGCACACAGTACTCCAGCTGCGGCCTCACCAATGCCCTATACAGCTGCAGCAAGACCTCCCTACTTTTATATTCAATCCCCCTCGCTATGAAGGCCAGCATCCCATTCGCCTTCCTGACCACCTGCTGCACCTGCAAGCTGGGTTTTTGCGACTCATGCACAAGGACCCCGAGGTCCCTCTGCACCGTCGCCTGCTGCAGTTTTTCGCCACGTAAGTAATAGTCCTTCCTACCATTCTTCCTACCAAAGTGGACCACCTCACACTTGCCAACATTAAATTCCATTTGCCATTTCCTGGCCCATTCGCCCAGCCTATCTAGATCCTTCTGCAGACTCTCCACACCCTCCGCACAATTTGCCGTTCCCCCAATCTTGGTGTCATCCGCAAATTTCGACACCCTACACTCGGTTCCCTCCTCCAGATCATCTATATAAATGGTAAAAAGCTGAGGCCCCAGCACCGACCCCTGGGGCACTCCACTAGTCACCATCCGCCAATCCGAATAGCACCCGTTGACCCCCACTCTCTGCCTCCTATTTGACAACCAATCCTCTATCCACGCTAACACCCTACCCCCAACTCCAAGCCCCCTGACCTTCTGCAATAACCTCTTATGAGGTACTTTGTCAAACGCCTTCTGAAAATCCAGAAAGACCACATCCACCGGCTCTCCTCTATCCACCGCCCTAGACACATCCTCATAGAACTCCAGTAAATTTGTCAGACACGACTTCCCTTTAATGAAACCGTGCTGCGTCTGCTCTATCAAGCAATTCCCTTCAAGATGCCTCGCAATTTCCTCCTTAATGACGGATTCTAACATTTTACCTACCACAGACGTTAAACTAACCGGCCTATAATTCCCTGCCTTTTGCCTGGCACCCTTCTTAAACAACGGCGTAACATTAGCCGTTTTCCAATCTTCCGGCACTTCCCCGGAATCCAGCGACGCCTGGAAAATAACCACCAAGGCATCCACTATCACCTCCGCCATTTCTTTCAGAACCCTTGGATGCATTCCATCCGGTCCTGGGGACTTGTCCACAATCAGCCCCCTTTAAGTACAATTTAAATAAATTATTTAGCCTTGAGCTGGAAATAGGTGGAAGGTTGACCTTGTCAGGTAACCAGTAAGATCACGAGGCAAGGAATACAGAAACATAGAAGATAGGAGCAGGATGAGGCCATTCAGCCCTTTGAGCCTGCTCCACCATTCATCACCAACACAGCTGATCATTCAACTCTATAGCCTAATCCTGCTTTCTCCCCATAACCTTTGATCCCATTCGCCCCAAGTGCTATATCCAGCTGCCTCTTGAATACATTCAATGTTTTGGCATCAACTACTTCCCGTGGGAATGAATTCCACAGGATCACCACTGTCTGGGTGAAGAAATGTCTCCTCACCTCAGTCCTAAATGGCCTACCCTGAATCCTCAGTCTGTGACTCCTGGTTCTGGACTCCCCCCACATCGGGAACCTCCTCCCTGCATCTACCCTGTCTCGTCCTGTTAGAGTTTTAGTCAATCTCTCCTCGTACATCAGTCCCACCATCCCTGGAATCAGCCTGGTAAACCTTCACTGCACTCCCTTGAGAGCAAGAACATCCTTCATCAGAAAAGGAGACCAAAACTGCACACAATACTCTCAGTGTGGCCTCACCAAGGCCCCTGTATAATTGTAACAACACATCCCTGCTCCTGTACTCGAAACCTCTCGCAATGAACATGCCATTTGCCTTCTTTACCGCCTGCTACCCCCTGCATTGCTTACCTTCAGTGACCGGTGCACAAGGACACCCAGATCCCTCTGCACACTCCCCTCTCCCAATTTACAGCCATTCAGGCAGTAATCTGCTGCATTGTTTTTGTTTCCGAAATGAATAACCTCACACTTACCCAAATTATACTGCATCTGCCATCGATTAACCCACTCACCCAACCTGTCCAGATCTTTCTGAAAGATCTCTGCATCCTCGTCACAGTTCACCCTCCCACCCAACTCGGTATCACCTGCAAACTTTGAGATGTTGCATTTTCTTCCTTCATCCAAATTATTAGTATATATTGTGAATAGCTGGGGTCCCAGCACCGTCCCTGTGGCACCCCCACTAGTTACTGCCTGCCAATTTGAAAAGCACCCATTAATTCCCACTCTTTGTTTCCTCTCTGCCAACCAGTTTTCTATCCATTTCAATACACATCCCCCAATCCCATACACTTTAATCTTGCACAATAATCTCTTGTGCGGGACTTTGTCAAAGTCCAAATATACCAAACCTACAGGTTCCCCCTTGTCAATCCTGCTAGTCACAGTTTCAAAGAATTCCAACAGATTTATCAAGCATGATTTCCCCTTTATAAATCCATGCTGAGTCTATCCGATCCTGCCACTGCTTTCTAAATGCTCTGCTATAAAGTCCTTGATACTGGATTCGAGAGTTTTCCCCACTATCGATGTTAAGCTGACTGGCCTATCATTCCCTGTTTTCTCTCGACCTCCCTTTTGGAATATTGGAGTGAGATTCACTAGCCTCCAATCTGCAGGCAGTTTGTTCAGCACTGCTTCCCCAGTGACTGTAATTTCCGGGAGTTCCCCTCCCACCTCCACCTCCTGAATTGTAACTATTAAAAGCGGTTTGTTTTGTGCAACTTCAGTATAGTTTATTTATGCAATTGTTTTTGCATCAGTTACAAATAGATCGGAAATGGTTAAATGGACCTTTACCTGCTATCAATTAGTAATGTTATAGGAGATTTATATTAAAGGTTTATGTGTGTGAAATGTTGTGTCTAGTATGTGTTCACCCCAAGGTTATCTCACTGTTCATTTAAACATCTCTCCACCAATATTCTGCTATTCCCATTCTCATCCAAGCACTCAAACCTCTCTTCATTCCATTGCCATTCAGAACCTGTAACACCTTCAGAGATCAGTGTGAATAACTTATTATCAGACGTAAAGCTAAAAACAAAAATGCAAATTTGTTTGTAAATTATTAATCACATCCCCATTCAGAGCACGCTATTTTGTCAGCTAATATCCAGGAGCTGCATTATTCATGAATTATTTTATTATTTTAATTTCTCACATTCATTCAGAGGCACAGAGCAACATTCAACTGGAAGCACAGAGATTGACAGGAGACCTGTCACTATTAGCTCAAAATGGCAGCAGTGATCAGCCACAGGAGGTGTAATTACTTTTCTATAAATTACCCTGACTGCAAGAGGCAATTGCTGCAAACATCTTATTAGATACAATTTTGACTAAAGTTGATGGAGAACCACTTATTAGACCAATGCAGAAAAATTCACTCCTCGAGATATTTGCGATAAACTGCCTTCAGTCGCAGAGTTACTTACTGGAAACACTTGAGTTTCTTTCCTTCTGGAAGGTTACTGTATTTGCCAGGGGGCACAGCCTCAAGATAAAGGGGGGACGGTTGAGAACGGAGTTGAGGAGGAACTTCTTCACTCAAAGGATGGTGAATCTCTGGAATTCTCTGCCCGTTGAGGTGGTGGAGGCTGCCTCGCTAAATATTTTTAAGAAGCGGGTTGATGGGTTCTTGATAAGAGAGGGGATTAAGGGTTATGGGGAGAGGGCGGGAAAGTGGAACTGAGCCACAACAGATCAGCCATGATCTTATTGAATGGCGGGGCAGGCTCGAGGGGCTAGATGGCCTACTCCTGCTCCTATTTCTTATGTTCTTACGTTCATCATTTGAACACTCCTGGCTCTTAGCGTTTACTATTTAAATCGCAAATAGACAAGGGGAAAATAAAGTACGTCAATGGGGAGTTGGGGGTGACATGGTTGTTAGCACTGCTGCCTTACAGTTCCAGGGACCTGAGTTCAATTCAGAGAATTGTACGGTGCAGAACGAAGCCATTCGGCCCATCGAGTCTGCACCAACCACAATCCCACCCAAGCCCTATCCCCCTATCCCCATGCATTTACCCTTGCTAGTGCTCCTGACAATAAGGGGCAATGTTAGCCTGGCCAATCCACCAAACTCCACAACTTTAGAGTGTGGGAGGAAACCGGAGCACCCGGAGGAAACCCACGCAGACACGGGGAGAATGTGCAAACTCCACACAGGCAATGACTCAAGCTGGGAATCGAACCCGTGTCCCCAGTGCTGTGAGACAGCGGTGCTAACCGCTCTGCCATTGTGCCACCCTTTCCTGGCTTGGATCACTGTCTGTGTGGAATCTGCACATTCTCCCCATGTCCACATGGGTTTCCTCATGGTGCTCTGGTTTCCTCCCACAGTCCAAAGGATGTGCCGGTTAGGTGCATTGGCCGTGCTAAATTCTCCCTCAGTGTACCCGAACAGGTGCCTGAGTGTGGCGACTAGGGGATTTTCACAGTGACTTCATTGCAGTGTTAATGTAAGCCTCCCATCCATTGACTCTGTCTATACTTCCCGCTGCCTCGGCAAAGCAGCCAACATAATTAAGGACCCCACACACCCCGGACATTCACTCTTCCCACTGGCTCAAGGACAGTTTCTTCCATCAGACTTTTGAATGGACTTACCTTGAACTAAGTTGATCTTTTTCTAAACCCTAGCTATGACACAACATTCTGCACTCTCATTTCCTTCTCTATGAATGGCATGCTTTGTCTTTATAGCACGCAAGAAACAATACCCTTCACCGTATGTTAATACACGTGACAAAAACCTACTTGTGACACTAATAAATGAAAGAAATAACTCAATTTCAGTGAAGTAATGTGATGATGCAGTGTTACTAATTTTAAAGAGATTGAGAGGAGAGGGGGTATTACCAACAATAATTAAGAGAGGGTAAGCAAATCGGGTGGAAGCTGAAATGAAGAAGATTATCAGTTTGCACTGGGAACAATGTGTCTCTGAAACATCGGAGAATTGGATATGGTAATGTCTCTATGGACAGGGTCCAGAGGAGTGAGTGGCTGAGAAAACTTCAGTATGATCTCAGTGTACAGGAACCTGTCCCAGTTGTGAATCCATACGTTACTGTGACCAAAGAACAAAGAAAATTCCAGCACAGGAACAGGCCCTTCGGCCCTCCGAGCCTGCACTGACCATACTGCCCAACTGAACTAAAACCCCCTACCCTTCCAGGGGCCATCTCCCTCTATTCCCATCTCATTCATGTACTTGTCAAGACTCCCCTTAGAAGTCACTACTGTATCCGCTTCCTCTACCTCCCCCGGCAACGGGTTCCAGGCACCCACCATCCTCTGTGTAAAAATCTGCCTCGTACATCTCCTTTAAACCTTGCCTCTCGCACCTTAAACCTGTACCCCCCCTAGTAATTGACTCTTCCACCCTGGGAAAAAGCTTCTGACTATCCACTCTGTCCATGCCCCTCATAACCTTGTAGACTTCTATCAGGTCTCCCCTCAACCTCTGTCGCTCCAATGAGAACAAACAAAGTTTCTCCAACCTCTCCTCATAGCTAATGCCCTCCATACCAGGGCAACATCCTGGTAAATCTTTTCTGTATCCTCTCCAAAGCCTCCACATCCTTCTGGTAGTGTGGCGACCAGAATTGAACACTATATTCCAAGTGCGGCCTAACTAAGGTTCTATAAAGCTGCAATATTATTTGCCAATTTTTAAACTCATTACCCCAGCTGACGAAGGCAAGCATGCCGTATGCCTTCTTGACTACCTTCTCCACCCGCATTGCCACTTTCAGTGACCTGTGTACCTGTACACCCAGATCCCTCTGCCTATCAATACTCTTAAGGGTTCTGCCATTTACTGTATATTTCCTATCTGTATTAGACCTTCCAAAATGCATTACCTCCATCGGCCATCGCTCTGCATAAAGTCTCCAAAAGGTCTATATCCTGCTGTATCCTCTGATGGTCCTCATTGCTATCTGCAAATCCACCAACCTTCGTGTCATCTGCAAACTTAGTAATCAATCCAGTTACACTTTCCTCCAAATTACACACACACACACACACTCACACACACACACACACACACACACACACACACACACACACACACACACACACACACACACACACACACACACACACATGACCTATCCACCTAACCTACATATCTTTGGACACTCAGGTGCAATTTAACATGACCAACTCACCTAACCTGCACATCTTTGGACAATAAGGGGCAATTTAGCATGGCCAATCCCCCTAAACTGCACAGTTTTGGAGTGTGGGAGGAAACCGGAGCACCCGGAGGAAACCCACGCAGACACAGGAAGAACTTGCAGACTCCACACAGTCATCCGAGACTGGAATTGAACCGGGGTCCCTGGTGCTGTGAGGCAGCAGTGCTAACCACTGTGCCATCACATAAAGACGGCAGGAGATAATATTTACATCTCACACAATTCAACAGAATTCATTTTCACTTGGGTTTTACAGTCACCACCCCGCCTGCCTAATAATAATTACAACTTTTGACATTTTTACTGGTTTTATGTTTTTGCAGCTCCGTTCTGAAACCAGCTTTACCTGCTTGGGTTCGATGATCAAAACGACATTTCAGCTTTAATGGGTATTGTGTTGTGAAGCAAGCTATGTAAGGAACTTGCCGTGGGCTACGTCCCGAGTATCCCAACAGGAATGGACACGGAGTTAATTCATTGTTCTGCTCTTCCACAAGCTGAGCAGGCGGGAAAGCGGAACTGAGTCCATGAAAAGATCAGCCGTGATCTTATTGAATGGCGGAGTAGGCTCGAGGGGCCAGGTGGCTGATTCCTGCTCCAGTTTGCAGGTACAGCAGGTGGTCAGGAAGGCGAATGGGATGCTGGCCTTTATAGCGAGGGGGATAGAATATAAAAGCAGGGAGGTCTTGCTGTAACTGTACAGGGCATTGGTGAGGCCGCAGCTGGAGTACTGTGTGCAGTTTTGGTCGCCGCACTTGCGCAAGGATATTTTGGCCTTGGAGGGAGTGCAGAGGAGGTTCACTAGGCTGATACCGGAGATGAGGGGGTTGGACTATGCAGAGAGACTAAATAGACTGGGTCTGTACTCGTTGGAGTTTAGAAGGATGAGGGGGGATCTTATAGAGACGTATAAGATAATGAATGGGATGGATAGGGTAGAGGTAGAGAGATTCTTCCCGCTCAGAAAGGACAGTAGGACTAGAGGGTACAGCCTCAAGATAAGGCGGGAGGGGCAGTTTAAATCGGAGTTGAGGAGGAACTTCTTCACTCAAAGGGTGGTGAATCTCTGGAATTCTCTGCCCATTGAAGTGGCGGAGGCTGCCTCGCTAAATATATTTAAGTCACGGGTAGATAGGTTTCTGATAGACAGGGGATTAAGGGTTATGGGGAGAAAGCGGGAAAGTGGAACTGATCCACTTCAGATCTTATTGAATGGCGGGGCAGGCTCGAAGGGCTAGATGGCCTACTCCTGCTCCTATTTCTTATGTTCTTATGTCCTAGTTCTCATGATCTTTAATGTTTTGAGCCTATTTCTGGTTCAATTGCAAAGCTGATACAGTCAGCACTTGGACCAAACCCTTTCATTTCATGGATATACCTGCCTATCCATCGATTACATTTACGAAATGGCATTTGCAGAAACCCGTCTCCAGATCGTGCCGTGACAGATCACAACTCATGGATAGGAATGAACCCAGGCCAATACGGTCGATGTTATTGGAAGGTGCGAGTTAGTGGGACAGATAGCACGGTGGCACAGTGGGTTAGCACTGCTGCCTCACAGCACCAGGGGCCTGGGTTCAATATGGCCTTGGGTCACTGTCTGTGTGGAGTCTGCACATTCTCCCTGTGTCTGCGTGGGTTTCCTCCGGGTGCTCCGGTTTCCTCCCACAGTCCGAAGATGTGCGGGTTAGGTGGATTGGCCACGCTAAATTGACCCTAGGAGGACTAGGAGGGTAAATATGTGGGGTTACAGGGATAGCATCTGGGTGGGATTCTAGTCGGTGTAGGCTCGGTGGACCGAATGGCCTCCATCCGCACTGTAGATTCCGAGGAGATATCCGACAAAAGAGAATACAGTTATTTTAATTCCTGTTGGAGACAGCAGTGAATGAGATGCTGTCAGGCCGCTGACCCACTCTCAGTTGTGGCAGAATCAGGATTGCTCTGTCTGGAATGGGAAAAATCTTTTACTGGGTCATTTTTATGTGGTTTTTGGTAAGCGCAGCGAGTTGGGAAGTGGATTTGTGAAGCGATGCATCAGTTGACTTCTTTTGTCACGGTGTCATTCAAGAAGAAAAGAAATAACTCGACAAAAGCACCTGAAAACAATTATATTGTCACGGGGGGGTGGAGGGGAGGGGGTTAGTCACATCTCCATATTGACACCGCTGTCAATACTCAGAAATTATCCAAATCTTTGAAGGATGAATTGTTAGGGATTTGCCCCTCCAGACCAGGTGATGTTTCCTCTGGGGGCTCTGTGACAATTTCAGATAACTCGACTGGGAGAAGACCTGCCATTCACACCTCAGCTACTGACCTGGGAGTCAATTAGGCAAATTTTCCAGCTCTATCCTTTGGCACGAGACTAAAGCAACGTAGCACAGTGCATTGATATTACCCAGATTCCCCGTACAGCTGCTGAGAATGATCCAGTGCCACAAGTGTAGAGGCAATCATTAACGTCACCAAAATCCCACCTTCCCCAACCTTCATTGCAAAAGCACCCTCCAGTAAGAGGTGGGAAACTGTCTATTCCTCAGCACTACTGCCTCGAGGGCAGCGTGCAGGGGCTGTCCAGGAGTACACGAGGGATCTGACAGAAAGGGATATTCTCATCACCAGCTCAGCTACAGGTTAGGGGGAATTATCCATGTTAAATGTGTGGGGTTATGAGAATAGGGTGGGAGAGAGGGTCTGGGTAAGGTGCTCTGCAGAGAGTCAGTGTAGATTCGATGGGCTGAATGGCCTCCTTCTGCACTTCTATGAGTCTACATCTCGATATGTGTTTGAACACTCTGATGATAAGGGATTCTGTTGGATCACACACACACACACTCACACACACACATATGCACACACACACACACACACACACAGACACACTCACACACAGACACACACACGCTCACACACACTCACACAAACTCACACACACACATATGCACACACACACACACTCACACACAGACACACACACACTCACACACACACACACTCACACACACACACACAGACACACACACACACTCACACACACACACACTCACACACACAGACACACACACACTCACACACTCACACTCAGACACACACACACTCACACACACGCACTCACACACTCACACACACACACTCACACACTCACACTCACACACAGACACACACACACACACATATGCACACACACACACACACGCTCACACACACACACACTCACACACTCACACTCACACTCACACACAGACACACACACACTCACACACACGCACTCACACACACACACTCACACACTCACACTCACACACAGACACACACACACTCACACACACATATGCACACACACACACACACGCTCACACACACACACACGCTCACACACACACACACACACACACTCACACACAATGTAATGTATTAAGGGTTGGAGCGCTGGGAGCTGTTTTCCAGCTAAATGAGCTCCATTTGCAATTCCATTTCCTGTTCTTTATGTCCACACACTGTGATCAAAATTGAAAATCAAAATGAATAAACAATCAGAACAATCTTTGAAAACCGCAATCTGGCTATCACAACAGAGCCAGAGAAACACAGTATCCAACAGGAAACAGAAAACAAAATAAGGTTTGATTTGATTTATAATTGTCCCATGTATTAACATCAGTGAAAAGTATTGTTTCTTTGCATGCTATACAGAAAAAGCATACTGTTCATAGAGAAGGAAAGGAGAGGGTGCAGAATGTAATGTTACAGTTATAGCTAGGGTGTAGAGAAAGATCAACTTAATGTGAGATAGGTCCATTCAAAAGAAGCTGTTCTTGAGTTGGTTGGTACGTGATCTCAGACTTTTGTGTCTTTTTCCCAATGGAAGAAGGTGGAAGAGAGAATGTCCGGGGTGTGTAGGGTCCTTAATTATACCAGCTGCTTTTCCGAGGCAGCGGGAAGTGTAGACAGAGTCAATGGATGGGAGGCTGGTTTGTGTGATGGACTGGGCTACATTCACCACCCTTTTGTAGTTTCTTGTGGTCTTGGGCAGAGCAGGAGCCCAGACCAAGCTGTGATACAACCAGAAAGAATGCTTTCTATGGGGCATCTGTAAAAGCTTCATCACCTTACATGCAAAAGCTCAAACTTCACGGGTGAATGTGGAGACATTTGAAACCTATCGAGGATAATAGATAGCTAAGCATGTGTTGCTAGCAGGTAGTGATGATCTCGTGTAGTGATTCAAAAAACCAGCAGGTGATGAATGTCAGCTAAATGTTGAGGTGCTTTTTTTTTACCGTCTAACACATCTTTGCCACTTTCTCAGTAACTCACAATCCAGACGGTGAGATTTGCTAAAAGTGTTCGGAATCAAGGGGATGGTTAGACAAACTAGAACAAAGAAAATTACAGCACAGGAACAGGCCCTTCGACCCTGTAAGCCTGCACTAACCACGCTGCCCGTCTGAACTAAAACCCCCTACCCTTCCGGGGACCATATCCCTCTATTCTCATCCTATTCATATGACTGTAAAACACTAAGATATAGGAGCAGAATTAGGCCACTCGGCCCATCGAGTCTGCTCCCCCATTCAATCATGGCTGATATTTTTCTCATCCCCATTCTCCTGCCTTTTCCCCATAACCCCTGATCCCCTTATTAATCAGGAACCGATCTATCTCTGTCTTAAAGACACTCAATGACCCGGCCTCCTCTGCGGCAAAGAGTTCCACAGATTCCCCACTCTCTGGTTGAAGAAATTCCTCCTCATCTCTGTTTTAAAGGATCGTCCCTTTAGCCTGAGGTTGTGCCCTCTCTGGTTCTAGTTTTTCCTACTAGTGGAAACATCCTCTCCATGTCCACTCATTGGCTCATTGAGAAGCCAGGATGTGGAACATCCTACCTGAGAGTGTGCTGGAGGCTGGGTCCAATGTAGCTTCCCAAAGGGAATTGGATAAGCCGTTGAACAGGAGAATATTACTGGTCTATAGGGAAAGAGGAGGGGAAATAACTAGTAGAAATTAACTAGTAACTCGTCAAAACTGGTACAATTCTGGTCACTTTATTATAGAAAGGATATTATTAAACTAGAAAGAGTGCAGAAAAGATTTACTAAGAGGCTACCGGGACTTGATGGTTTGAGTTTTAAGGAGAGGCTGGATAGACTGGGACTTTTTCTCTGGAGCGTAGGAGGCTGAGGGGTGATCTTATAGAGGTCTATAAAATAATGAGGGGCACAGATCAGCTAGATAGTCAATATCTTTTCCCAAAGGTAGGGGAGTCTAAAACTAGAGGGCAGAGGTTTAAGGTGAGAGGGGAGAGATACAAAAGTGTTCAGAGGGTCAATTTTTTCACACAGAGGGTGGTGAGTGTCTGGAACAAGCTGCCAGAGGTAGTAGTAGAGGCAGGTACAACTTTGTCTTTTAAAAAACATTTAGACAGTTACATGGGTAAGATGGGTATAGAGGGATATGGGCCAAATGTGGGCAATTGGGACTAGCGTAGTGTTAAAAATAGAACAGCATGGATAAGTTGGGCTGAAGGGCCTGTTTCCATGCTGTAAACCTCTGTGACTCTAAATGTTCTTCAGGAGAGCCAGCATGGGTAAGCTGGGCTGAATGGTCTCATTCTGCATTGTGACCATTTGATGGTCCTAAAATTCCAAACACTTTGCACAGGGGAATTTGCAATGGGAATTCCGTTGGTTCCCATTGGCCTGGTATGGACAAGATGGGCCAAATGGCCTCCTCCTGTGCTGTAACATTGCTATGGGTCTATGGTGCTGATGATGATTCTGGGGAGGCAGTGGCAGGAGGGGCGCTGGGGATCGAGATATTACAACAGGCACAAAACCAGACAACAGGACAATGCCAACGGATAAGGAAATAAAACAGAAACTCGGAACTGTCCATAAATTGCTGTCAATATCTTAACATCCATATGCTTCCTGTTGCTTAGCAACTCAGGATACCAATGTCACTTGGGTACTAATTACATCTGGTGCAGCAAATACCCTAGAAGAAGCAGTGTTGGCACGTGTGTTCCATGTTGGACTGGGACGCTCACAGATCAGCTGTACACTACGGGACTAACCTAACCCACTGAAATGATGAAAGGAGCCGAACCTGGAGCATGAATTTCATCCATCCACTTTTAACAATCCTGGCACTTTGAAAACAGAATCCCATTGCTCCTTTCGGAGAATACTAAGTGCCCACTGGGAAGGTGGAGAGCTGCTTTATTTGCCCAGCTGCCTGTGTGTGGAAACAGCTGAGAAATATCTGTCCACACAGCCTGCGGGCACGCTCCGGGGATCTCCCGAGGCTCCGCAGAGCAAGCCGGCGAGTCTGCCAGGGGTACTGGTAGCCCGCAGCATGCTGAACATCTCCACATTGGAAACACAGCTCTGGGTGGACAGCGCAGGGAAGGAGGCATCAGGGAAATGGAGGCAACACCGTGAAGGACGTTGCCCGGGGCGACCCCGGCGCCAATAGCAACAGACACTTGACACCCTTTCCTGGGAAACAGTGGAAAGTCAGGGCCTCTTTGGGCCTGTTTTCTGGAAGTGAGGCAGGAATAGTGTGTGGGGGCAGGGCAGGCTTTTAACAGGATGTCGGGCACCCTCAGGGTGGCGTGATGGCACTCAGTGCCAGCGACCCAGGTTCAATCCTGGCCTTGGGAGACTGTCTATGTGGAATTTGCACATTCTCCCCATGTCTGCGTGGGTTTCCTCCCACAGTCCGAAGAAGTGCAGGTTAGGTTGATTGGCCATGCTAAATTGCCTCTTAATGTCCCAAGATATAAGGATTAGTGGGATAAAGTTGTGGGGTTGTGGGGTTTGATTTCCAGCTTGGGTCGCTGCCTGTGCGGGGTATGCACATTCTCCCCGTGTCTGCGTGGGTTTCCTCTGGATGCTCCGGTTTCCTCCCATAGTCTGAAAGACGTGCTGGTTAGGTGAATTAGCCATGCTAAATTCTCCCTCGGTGTACCCAAACAGGTGTCAGTTTGTGGTAACTAGGGGATTTGCAGTATTAATGTAAGGTTACTTGTGACGTTAATAAATAAACTTTAATCTGTAAATGTTTAACAGCCACGGTTTCTGACATTACAGTGGTGACCTTACTTTAAGTTTGCATCATTAGTTTGAAGGTATTTATGGATTACCCCATGGTTACGGAAATATAAATGCAAATTATTTCTTTTCAAGTTATGTAACTTTGCCCTTTTCAGTTTAATGCCTTGCCTGATCTGACCATTTTGTATCTATCCATTTTTACAATAAATTTCTCTTTGGTTCATATTTACCAGCTTCTATTTTAACAATTATTAGCCAAGCCTCATCCTTGTGCTTAACTTTTGCCCAATTCACCTGTCAAATCTGCTCGGAGATGTTGATATCTGGAATAGAGTTACGTGCCACGGTGAAATTGTATGGCGAAAGCTCCCTTGTCAGAAATATGTTTTTGTCTCTCTCTTTGAGCCAGGTATCTGTGTGCATCCCTCGCCCCCCACCACCCCCCACACCGTCCCCCCCCCCCGTCCCCCCCGGGGTAGAGCTGGCATCACCAGTGTTGTCAATTATCAATCGCACTGCTGGAACAACTCCAGCATCTAAAGAGTCTTTAGTTGATTCAGGACATGAAAAAGGAAGTGACTGCTACATTTTCCATCACCCTTTGTCCCCGCCATCACTGAGGAACCTGTAATCAACACCGACAGTGCAGGAGGAGGCCATTCGACCCATCGGGTCTGTACTGACCCTCCAAAAGGACACTCCATCTAGGCCTATTCCCCCACTCTATCCCAATAACACCCCGTGGTGGCACAGTGGTTAGCGCTGCAGCCTTACAATGCCAGGGTTCAGTTCCTGGCTCGGGTCACTGTCTGTACAGAGTCTGCGCATTCTCCCTGTGTCTGCATGGGTTTCCTCCAGGTGCTCCAGTTTCCTCCCAGAGTCTGAAAAACCTGTGGTTTGGTGGATTGACCCAAACAGGCACTGGACTGTGGCAACTAGGGGAATTTTGCAGCAACTTCATTGCAGTGTTAATGTAAGCCTTACTTGTGACTCATAACTAAACTTTAAAAAGCACCGCATATTTACCATGGCTAACCCCCCCCTCACCTGCACAACTTTGGAGACCATGGCTGGAATTTTACCATCCTGCCCATCGTGGGAATTGGAGTGGGCGAGGGGAGGGTCAGGGAGGTCTGTTGGCCTCGAGCAGGATTTTATGATCTCAGGGCAAGCTGTAAAATCCCACCCTATGGCTTAATTTAATGCGGCCAATCCACCAAACCTGCACATCTTTGGACCTGGATTAACACCATCCAAGACAAGGTAGTCTGGTTAATCAGAACCCTTCCCTCCAGTTTCATCATCATTCTCTCCGTGGGCACTGTGTATTTCATAAACCTCCACTCACAGAAAGGACAAGGGCACACCATGCGTGGTCAAACAGCACCCAACTGGGAAATATATCACTTTTCCTTCATTGTCGCTGGGTCAAAATCCTGGAACACTCAACCCAACAACATTCTGGGAGTGCCTTTAATCAGATGGATAGGTGCAATCTGCCACCTCTTGCTCCCGAGGGCATACAGCTGATTCTGGGAATGGTGTATGAACTGATGTATGAGGAGAGATTGACTAGGTTAGGATTGTTCTCACTGGAGTTCAGGCGAATGAGGGGGGATCTCATAAAATTCTAACAGGACTAGACAGGGTAGATGCAGTGAGGATGTTCCTGATGGTGGGGGAGTCCAGAACCAGGGGTTACAGCCTGAGGATTCAGGGTAGACCTTTTAGGACAGAGATGAGGAGACATTTCTTCACCCAAAGAGTGGTGAGCCTGTGGAATTCATTCCCACAGGAAGTAGTTGATACCAAACTCATTGAATTTGGTTGAAGTTATTAGTCACAAGTAAGGCTCACATTAACATAGCAATGAAGTTACTGTGAAATTCCCCTAGCCACCACAGTCCACCGTCTGTTTGAGTTAATGCACCTAACCAGTATGTCTTTCAGATTGTGGGTGGAAACCGGAGCACCTGGAGGAAACCCACGCAGACACGGGGAGAATGTGCAAACTCCACACAGACAGTGACCCCAAGCCGGGAATCGAACTCAGGTCCCTAGCGCTGTGAGGCAGCAGTGCTAACCCACTGTGAACAAAGAACAACAAAGCACGGGAAACAGGCCCTTCGGACAAACGTGCCCGCGCCGCCATTTTAACATCATGAGTGCCCTCCTCTACCCATGACCTTTGTCTACACCTATTGGGGAGGATTGAGGAGAGACTAATCTAGGGACAATTTGTTACACCAATCAGCCTAAGAGCACGTTTTTTGGGGTGTGGGTGGAAACCGGAGCACCCGGAGGAAACCCACGCGGACACGGGGAGGATGTGCAAACTCCCACAGACACCGACCCAAATCCATGTATCTGCACAGCAAACAGTGATAGTCACTGAGCTGTCGTGTTGCCCCCCTGAAGGTCCAGTTTAAGCGTACACTAATGACGTGAAGCACTGGGCAACTCTCGAAACAACATCCAAGAGCAGCCCTCGCACGACCCACCGCGTATATGCCACTGTGTCGCCCATGTATTCAAGAGGCAGCTGGATATAGCACTTGGGGTGAATGGGATCAAAGGTTATGGGTAGAAAGCAGGATTAGGCTATTGAATTGGACGATCAGCTATGGTTGTGATGAATGGTGGAGCAGGTTTGAAGGGCTGAATGGCCTCTGCCCGCTCCTATCTTCTATGTTTCTATCACCTTAGGAAGGGCAACTTGAGACAAACTGCTCTCGCCCTTGGCAGTGACACTGGACCACAACCTGAGAATTGCATTTTTCGAAGAATGATGATTTTACTGTCAGGTGGAAATCCGAAGTTTTATAAACGGAACCACGTCCATCTCCAAGTTTTTAAGCAATTAAATCACAGAACATTTCCAATCTAAATTCAGCTGGAAAGAAGTAAAATGCTGTTTAAATTACAAACGGTCTTCAAAAATAGCTGAATATTTCCTGTTTAATATGGTGCATTAAACTAAAATAAATGTCCCTCCCGCAAATGCTTTCTGCATATCTTATTTCCCATTGTTGCAAATTACACTTTGTGTGAGAGCATCAAGCAATATCAGAAAGACAGCAATTTTGGGTGCAGTTTTAATACATTAATATATCATCTAGAGGCATTTTAAAAACTAATTTACAATTTTAACAATACAGCCTGTCATTTGTGTCTTTTTTTAACATGGCAGTATGAATTAAAAATGAAATTGCATTTGAATTGGAGGATCTTTTACCACATAAATATAAAAGGACAGTCTCACAATCAAACACAAACTATAGGTGATTATTATAACAATTCAAATATTTCACGGATCAGCGAGGTGTCAGTAAATAGTTTAAAAATCTTTTCAAACTTAATTTTAAATTTCATTTTTAATAAAACGGTCTAGCCAAGGTCTTGCTGCCTTTTAGCCCTTCCGCGGAATGAAATACTCAATTTACTAAAGCAATTGTTTCATTAAAAGCGTGCAGTGTAAATCTGCTAGTTACAGCAAAACATTCCACTATCATTTGGAAAAGCTTAAACAAATATTTCTATTTTCCTTGATGGATTTTTATTTTCTCTGTCAGGCGAATATTTATTGCCACAAACCTAAATTGCATTCCGGATGGGTGACCAGACAAAGACAGGATATTGAAGATGCATTGTGTAGAAGTTTTATCATTCAAGTTCCCATGACAATGGGACATGTTATATCATTAAAATAATGCCAGTGAACAATGGGCCAAATGTTCCACAGAAAGAATAAAAAGTCCTTGAAACCGCTAGACATCGAATCACTGAATTATAGAAGCCCTACAGTGCAGAAGGAGGCCATTTGGCCCATCGAGCCTGTACCAATCACAATCCCACCCAGGCCCTATCCCCATAACCCCACATATTTACCCTGCTCATTCTTCTGACATTAAGGAGCAATTTAGCATGGTCAATCAACCTAACCTGCATATCTTTGGACTGTGGGAGGAAATCGGAGCAACCGGAGGATACCCACGCAGACATGGGGAGAACATGCACACTCCGCACAGACAGTGAGTGCAAAATTTCCCCATGCCACCCGTCACCATGCAGAAGTCTGTTGACTTTGGGTGGGATTTTCCAATCTTGGGGCAAGTGTGGCAGAAAATCCCACCCTACGATTTGCCAGTTTGGGTCCTTACACCATCAGGAATGGCACAATTCCAAGATTGTTTACATACATTTCCGACGATGAGCTCCCATAAAGCAAGTGATAGAGCGGAGAGACATTGGTTTATATGTGCATCAGTCATTGAAGGGAACAGGACAGGTTGAGAGAGCAGTTGATAAAGCCTAGGTTTTATTACCGGGGGAGAGATAACAAGAGCACGGAGGTAATGTTGAATTTTACAAGACCCCAGTTCAGCCTCAGCTGGAGTATTGCGTCCACTTCTGGGCATCGCACTTCAAGAAAAATGTGAAGGCATTGAAGAGTATAGAAAAGATTCACAAGAATGGGGGATGAAGAAATTCATTATGAAGGTAAATTGGAGAAGTGGGGGGTGTTTTCCTTTGGGAAAAGGAGATTGGTTCGAGACATTCAAAATCATGAGGGGTCTGGACTGAGTAGAGAGAGAAACTGTTCCCAGTTGTGAAAGGATTGAGCTGAAGAGGGGACAGATTTAAAGTAATTAGTATAAAAAACACTAGGGTTATGAGGGCAAGCTTTATCACACAGCAAGTTCTTTTTTAATTCATTCGTGGGACCTGGGTGTCACTGGCTGGCCAGCATTTATTGCCCATCCCTAGTTACCCCTTGAGAAGGTGGTGGTGAGCTGCCTTCTTGAATCGCTGCAGTCTATGTTCTGTGGGTTGATCCACAATGCCATTAGGGAGGAAATTCCGGGATTTTGACCCAGCGACTGTGAAGGAATGGTGATATATTTCCAAGTCAGGATGGTGAGTGGCTTGAGGGGAACTTGCAGGTGGTGGTGTTCCCATGTATCTGCTGATCTTGTCCTTCTAGATGGAAGTGGTGGTGGGTTTGGAAGGTTCTGTCTAAGGATCTTTGGTGAATTGCTGTGTCTTGTAGATAGTACACACTGCTGCTATTGAGCGTCGGTGGTGAAGGGAGTGGATGTTTGTGGATGTGGTGCTAATCAAGTGGGGCTGCTTTGTCCTGGATGGTGTTGAGCTTCTTGTGTTGTTGGAGCTGCTCCCATCCAGGCAAGTGGGGGATATTCCATCACACTCCTGACTTGTGTCTTGTAGATGGTGGATTGGCTCTGGGGAGTCAGCAAGTTACTCCAGGATACAGATGTTTCAGGTAGGGATAGAGGGGGATGTAAAAGGGGTGGGGGAGTTGCACTACTGGGTTAAGGAGAATATCACAGCTGTGCTCCAGGAGGACACCTCGGAGGTCTCACACAGCGAGGCAATATGGATAGAGCTCAGGAATAGGAAAGGTGTAGTCACAGTGTTGGGGGTTTACTATAGGCCACCCAACTGCTAGCGGGAGATTGAGGAACAGATGTGTAGGTAGAATTTTGGCAAGGTGTAAAAGTAACAGGATTGTTGTGGTGGGAGATTTTAATTTTCCCTATATTGACCAGGACTCACTTAGTGTTAGGGGTGTGAATGGGGCAGGGTTTGTAAGGAGCATCCAGGAGGGCTTCCTGAAACAGTATGTAGATGGTCCAACTAGGGAAGGGACCATACCGGACCTGGTATTGGGGAATGAGCCCAGCCAGGTGGTCGATATTTCAGTAGGGGAGCAGCTCGGGAACAGTGACCACAATTCAGTAAGCTTTAAGGTACTGATGGATAAAGATAAGTGGAGTCCTCAAGTTAAGGTGCTAAATTGGGGGAATGCTAATTACAACTGAAGAATGTAGATTGGGGGCAGATGTTTGAGGGTAAATCAACATCTGGCATGTGGGAGGCTTTCAAGTGTAAGTTGGTAGGGATTCAGGACCGGCACATTCCTGTAAGGATGAAGGATAATTATGGCACGTTTTGGCGACATTGGATAACGAGAGATATTGTGAGCCTGGTCAAAGAGGAAAAGGAAGAATTTGTCAAGGGAAGGAAGCTGGAAACGCACAAAGCAAGTGTGGAATAGAAGGAAAGTAGAAAGAAACTGAAGCAAGGAGTAAGGAGGGCTAAAAGGAGTCATGAAAGAGCATTGGCCAGCAGGATTAAGGAAAATTCCAAGGCTTTATATAAAGAGCAAGAGGGTAGCCAGGGAGAGGGTTGGCTCACTCAAGGACAAGGGAGAGAATCCATGCATGGAGCCAGAGGAAGTGGGCGAGGTATTAAATGAGTACTTTGTATCAGAATTCACCAAAGAGAAGGAATTGGTGGATGATGAGTCTGGGAAAGGATGTGTAGATAGTTTGAGTTACGGTGAGGTCAAAAAGGAGGAGGTATTGGGGTCCTTGAGAAACATTAAGGTGGACAAGTCCCCAGGGCCTGATGGGATATACCCCAGAATACTGAGAGAGGCAAGGGAGGAAATTGCTGGGGCCTTGAGAGAAATCTTTGTATCCTCACTGGCTACAGGGAAGGTCCAGAGGATTGGAGAATAACCAATCTTGTTTCTTTATTCAAGAAGGATAACAAAAATAATCCAGGTAATTACAGGCCAGTGAAACTTACATCAGTGGTAGGGAAATTATTGCAGAGGATTCTTCAAGACAGGATTTATTCCCACTTGTAAATGGCAGAACCCTTAAGAGTATTGATAGGCAGAGGGATCTGGGTGTACAGGTACACAGGTCACTGAAAGTGACAATGCAGGTGGAGAAGGTAGTCAAGAAGGCATACGGCATGCTTACCTTCATCAGCCGGGGTACTGAGTTTAAAAATTGGCAAGTCATGTTGCAGCTTTATAGAACCTTAGTTAGGTCGCACTTGGAATATAGTGTTCAATTCTGGTCGCCACACTACCAGAAGGATGTGGAGGCTTTGGAGAGGGTACAGAAAATATTTACCAGGATGTTGCCTGGTATGGAGGGCATTAGCTATGAGGAGAGGTTGGAGAAACTCGATTTGTTCTCACTTGAGCAACGGAGGTTGATGGGAGACCTGATAGAAGTCTACAAGATTATGAGGGGCATGGACAGAGTGGATAGTCAGAAGCTTTCTCCCAGGGTGGAAGAGTCAATTAGTAGGAGGCACAGGTTTAAGGTGCGAGGGGCAAGGTTTAAAGGAGATGTACAAGGCGGCTTTTTTTACACAGAGAGTAGTGGGTGCCTGGAACTCGTTGTGGAGGGAGGTAGTGGAAGCGGATACACTAGTGAATTTTAAGGGGCATCTTGACAAGTACATGATTAAGATGGGTCCTCTTCCTTCCCCAAACCCCTGGATCAGGATCGTGGGGCCAAACTGCAAGTAGAACATCAGCAAGGTAAATTAATGACGTTTGTGTTTAGGACATTGTTGAGGGTCTGGAGTCACATGTAGGCCAGACCAGGTAAGAATGGCAGATTTCCCTCCCTAACGGATGGGTTTTTGCAACAATTGACAATGATTTCATGGTCATCGTTAGACTTTTAATTTCAGAATTTTACTAGTTCAAGGATCACCATCTGCCCTGGTGGGATTCGAACCTGGATCCCCAGAGCATTAGCCGGGGTCTATTAGTCCAATGACAGTACCACTACACCACTACCTCCATAGTGAAAGTCTCCTCTCAATTCCAGCCATAAGGTATGTTGGAATTGTAGCAAATGCCTCCATTTATTAAGGCAGCAGAACTGGTGGAACTGCGATAAAAACTTGCTTATATTTTAATCAACGATCAAGATATTATTGCCCGGGTGGAATGAAAATGTTAAAACATGATAAGCTTTTACCCATTCTCTTAACCGTAAGGGGCATGAATTTGTGAAACATGAGATTCAGTGACATTGCACTAATAATGTCATCTGCCCACATTTAGCCTGACTAAGCTTTTAATTACTAATTAATGGCCTCAATATGGTAAGTAAGTGTTCAGACCTTTCCTGCAGACACGGCTATAAAGGAGCAAGTTTGTCATTTATGGCCCGTGACCGCGTAAGTCTCACATTCATTGCCGGCTAAATCTGTCAAATTAAATTAATCAGCCTTGTACAAAAGGGGTGAAGTCCTGGAGGCGCGACAGATTCGCTACATGGGCAGGACCAGAAATAGCCATGAAACGCATATAGATAGTATAATTTACCCGTGGAAAATGTGCAGCAAGGCAAAAAGAGGCCTGAAGGGAAAGGGAAATACGTGAATAGATCAGTATAAATGAAAAAGAGAGGTGTTGTCGAAGCTTTTCAATTTGCACTCATCAGGACAAATACAAGAATGCCAAATTTCAAACAATCACAGCACATTAATCTACAGGAGGAAAGGATGTTAATTTGTTGGCAAGTCAACCCTTATTGGCCTAGCTGTTGCCATGGAGAAAGCAACAAGAAACGATAGGTTTCCACATGTTTCACAGTAATGGAGGAATGCTCAAGGCCTGGCAACATTTTCTTTGTTTGTAGAGAATGTGTATGAACGTATTCTGCTTCTCACAAGTGTAACTGGATCTTGTTACAAGCCTAACTGATTATTTTAAATTAGTTGTTAGTGTAACTATTGGCGCACTCAGGATTGATAATCCAGTGCTGCCCAATCACAGAATCACATCGAACAGTGGAGGTTTTGTACTGGGTCCTGCAAGCGCGGGCTGGGTCAGTACCGACTGTACCCTGCCTGTTGGAAACACTCTGTTTAATTCAATCCGCTAATTGTTGGAAGGTGGTGCCTGGCATCCCACCAGCAGTGGAATTCCTACATGACACTGCTGTATTGTGTGGTAGGCAAAATATCTTTGTGCAGTAACCTGTTGGAGGAAATACCATTTGCCGAACAACAATGTGAGTGTTATTTGTTTTCCGAGCTGCCTTTGGGCGCCCACGCTGGCACAGTGGTTAGCACTGCTGCCTCACAGCGCTGGTGTCTCAGGTTCAATTCCGATGGTTATTAAGGCACGCTGTTTGTTTTCTTTTAGGGACCAGGATGATGGTCATCTTCCTGAAGCAGATAGGGAGCTGAGATTGTTACAGCCCATCCGGGTCAATCGCTTTCCGTGGGTTGACTTGCGAGAAAGCTGCTCTGACATCTGCGGTGCTGAGCCCACGTACAGGTTCGCCCGAGGCTTCTGGGATGGAGGGTATGACCTCTTGCTCAAAGCGGGCACAGAATGCATTGAGCTCATCAGGGAGGGGTGCATTGGAGCTGGTGATTTTACATGCTTTCATCTTGTAGCCTGTTATGTCTTGCAGGCCTTGCTGTAGTTGGCGGGAGTCAGTGTAGCCAACCTGGGACTGTAACTTGGTCCGGTGCTGTCTTTGGGCACCTTTGACAGATCTCCTTGGATTGTATCTGGTTTTCTTGTATCGGTCAGTATCGCCTGACTTGAACACCTCAGACCTGGACTTCAGCCAGCAGTGGATATCCCTGTCCATCCATGGTTTCAGGTTGGGAAACATGCGGATTTGCTTCTTTAGCACACAGTCTTCTAACACATTTACTGATGAAGTCAGTTACAGAAGTAGTGTACACATTCAGGCAGAGTTTTTAAATACTGACTGGTCCATTGACTCTACAGTCTAGATAACCAGGGAATTGGTACAGTAAGAATGTTTAAGATGACTGGAGGTAAGAGAACAGAGACTAAGGCATTATAGGACCATAAGACATAGGAACAGAATTAGACCACTCAGCCCATTGAGTCTGCTCTCCCATTCAATCATGGCTGATTTTTTTCTTATCCCCATTCTCCTGCCTTTTCCCCATAACCCCTGATCCCCTTATTAATCAAGAACCTATCTCTCTCTGTCTCAATGACCCGGCCTCCACAGCCTTCTGCGGCAAAGAGTTCCACAGATTCCCCACTCTCTGGCTGAAGAAATTCCTCCTCACCTCTGTTTTAAAGGTCGTCCCTTCAGCCTGAGGTTGTGTTCTCTGGTTCTAGCTTTTCCTACGAGTGGAAACATCCTCTCCACGTCCACTCTATCCAGGGCCTCGCAGTAACCTGTGAGTTTCAATAAGATCCCCCCTCATCCTTCCAAACTCCAACGAGTACACACCCAGGAGTCAGAAGAATTCAAGGTAAAGCAAACCAAAGGGTTCAGAGTTAAAGAGAGTTAAAGTAATAGTTATATTTAAAGTGGGTCAGTAGGCTTCAGAGGTAACTCAAGTGTCCGATACCATTTTAGTAACTGGCTGGGAATCGTGGGGGAAAGCAGTTGTGAACAGTTCACAGAGCTCTCGAGAAAGCCTGGAGGAGGTGGTGTAAAACACTGGAATGGATTCACTGCTAAAAGTGGAGCGGAAGCTTTGCTTGGAAGTGTCATTTGGAAAACCTGAACCATGTTTGGAATGCAAATCACTAAGAGAAAGCTTCATTCTGAGAGAAGATTTTGAAAGGTGTTTTTGGGGAAGGAGTTTGTAAACTCTCGTGTGACAATCCCCTGGGGGGATTCTGAAAAGAAATTCATAGACGCTAACTTGGGTTCAGAGTGGAATTTGTGTATTTGACCACAGTCAATCTGTGTGCTTATAAGGGACTTTGTGCTACTGAGACCATTATAGCTTAAAATATACTTAGTAATCCAAGTTAATTTTAAAACCTGTGTATAATTGTTAACCTAATGGGGGAGTGTATGATATTACAATCTAACTTTTAATGTTTGCTATTTCTTGTTAAAACTAATTAGTAACTCTGTTTCTCTACATCTTATTGAAAAATAAAAGTGACGGTCTTCGGAGCCAGGGTTCCACTTTGGGATCTTCCCGTCCAGCTACAACACCAACTGGGATCGTAGCAAAAGAAGTGGCTTTGTTGGAAGAGTCGCCAATTTTGAAAGTCACCTTACCTTCTTCCATTTTGTATGCATCAAAGTATTTATTCAGTGCAGCTGTCAGATTACTTCAGTGTTAAATTACACGTTCCAACATCTGACAGATGACGTGCTGTTCTACATTCCAACAAAGGCAGATCTCCGGATGACACTACTGAAGATAATGAAAGGAGCCCAAAGCTGATGCAGGCCAGCTAACATCATTTATCAAAGCGACACACAGATGAATGGTGAAGAGACATGGCGATAATGAAAGGATCTGATGCATTGATTTGATGGAAACGTGTAGGCTGGGAGATCGCTAGAAATTAGTTCTTGCTGGGAAACTTTGAAATCGCAAGATATTACACCATGTTCGTGCAGGGAAAGTTCAAAGATCGCAAGGTTCAGGATTGAACCTACGCCATTTTTTAAAGTAATTTTGGCCCCCAGAATTAGTTCTCTCAAATGTTTTCACAGCAGTTTTGGGCTGTAACAATTTACTAGCAAATTCAAAATGTAGTACCTACAGTGCAGAAGAAGGCCATTCGGCCCATAGAGTCTGCACCAATCGCAATCCCACCCAGGCCCTATCCCCATAGCCCCCTAGCTAGTCCCCCTGACACTAAGGGGCAATTTAGCATGGCCAATGTACCAACCACGCACATCTTTGGAGTGAGGGAGGAAACAGGAGCACCCAAAGGAAACCCACACAGACCCGAGGAGAATGTCAGACTCCACACAGACAGTGACCCGAGCCGGGAACTTGCTTTTCCAAGATTAAAGCAATTACTACTCAAATTCCTCCTTTATCCCATTTAAATAAAATGTAACCTTCACAGAACCTGTTTGTTCTGTGAAGGGCCTGTTTGTGCTGTAGTGTTCTATGTTCTATGTTCTATGAACCCTACAGTACAGAAAGAGGCCATTCAGCCCATCAGTTCCTCACCAATCACAATCCCACTCAAGCCCTAACCCCATATCCCCACATATTTACCCACTAATCCCTTTAACCTATACATCCCGGGGCACAAGGGGCAATTTAGAAAGGCCAATCAACCTAATCCGCATGTCTTTGCGAGGAAACCTGAGCACCCAGGGGAAACCCACGCAGACACAGGGAGAATGTGCAGACTCTACACAGACAGTGACCCAAGCTGGGAATCGAACCCAGGTCCCTGGAGCCACGAAGCAGCAGTGCAAACCACTGTGCTACCATGCTGCCCATGGTTTAAAAATATTTAAAATTCCATCTTTGTAATTACTTGGGGACTTTCCATTCGTGCCCACTCAGAGACTGGAAATTCCTGCCTGAGGCCAATGGATCTTTAAATGATCCGTAAGCTTTTCCAACCCGTCTGCGATGCTTCCAGTAGTGAGCGGGACTGGAAAACTTATCCCTTGATGTAACAATAAAGGGAAAAGGACTTGTACTTACTTAGTGCCTTTCACATCCTGAGGGAGGCAATGACCCGGTGGTATTATCGCTAGACTATTAATCAAAAAACTCAGCTAATGTTCTGGGGACCCAGGTTCGAATCCCACCACGGCAGATGGTGGAATTTAAATTCAATTAAAATAAACATGGAATTAACAATCTACAGATGACCATGAAACCATTGTCGGAAAAACCCATCTGGTTCCTAATGTCCTTTAGGGAAGGAAATCTGCTGTCCTTATCCAGTCTGGCCTACATGTGACTCCAGAGCCACAGCAATGTGGCTGACTCTCAACTGCCCTCTGAGTGAGACACTCAGTTAGAGGAACTAGGGAAGGGCAATAAATGCTGGCCAGCCAGCAACACCCATGTCCCACAAAAGAATTTCAAAAAGTCACTGTTGTAATGTAGAGAAATTCAGAAAACAATTTTCCTACGACAAAATCCCACAAACGTCATACTGACAGGAAATTGAGAGATATTTACCTATAACTTCACCAGCCAACCAAAAACATATCAAACTGCTTAAAGAGGATCTTTCACTTTGTGACAAGCAAAGATACTGACCAAAGATGGCTGCCATAAGTCAGGTGATGTCTAAAGTTGAAAGTAGACCTCTTGTGAAAAGTTACTATATGGATTACGCTGTAGACTCGTACATGTACATGTATGCACACATACACACAGACTCACACAAACACATAGACACACACACATGGTGTAAATGGTTTCACGTTGTGGTTGTTCTCATTCCTTTGAGCAGGCAGATACACAATTCTTATAGGATCTGATCCGTTGGTGGATTTTTGGGCATTGCCAGCTTGGCAGTGCCAGCCTGCCCCCCCCCCGGCACTGCCCAAGGGGCAAAGTGCCAATGCCCAGGGAGCACTTTGGCATTGCACATCGGGCTGGGTCACAGAGAGAGGGAGGCCAGCGATCTGGGTTGGCCATCAGGGTTGGGGAGGGGGGAATAGCCTGTTTGGGGGGGGGGGGGGGGTATCGGGACTGCTAGCGGGGGATAAGGGGTGGGGGGTAGTTTGGGACTGCCAGCAGTGGGGGAGACATGTCTGGTGGGGGCCAACGTTCGGGACCGTGGTGCAGGGTGAGGGTCTGTGTGCCAGCAATGCAGGGTCGCGGGGCTGACCAACGATCGGTGGGGGGGGGCCAGCCGTGCGGGACCACTCCACATGCGCTGATCTTGGCGCAGACAAATCGCCACACAGGCAGTGGCCCACTCAGCAATATGCTGCCAGTGTCCAGCAGGAAGTTTCAGGATTCTCAGTGTGATTTATTCTAATGCATTCTGCAATGCACAGAGTGCAGGAGATACACTCTGAAAGTCCCACTGATAAACCAGCGGGATTTACTCCCGTTTTCATGCAAATTCAATACTTGGAAATATCTTTGGGTGAATCCCCCCCCATATTTAACACAAGTGGATTTGGCTGCAAAGGAATAGAAATCTCATGGAATGTCATAACTAATTCTGAATTTAATTTAGATTTCAGCTTTATTTTCCAGAAACGTTGTCCAAATGATTGTTCTATAACATTTAACACGTCATGTCGCAGTCAGTTCTAAAGCAAAATAAATACCTTCCTTCAGTGATTGAACTCATCACTGGCGTTGCTGAGATGGCAGTGTTTGTCCAGTTAATTGTCATTAGGTCACCAAATGATTAAGGAAAGAATTCTTTCGGTTGTTTTTAAACTTTGACTCAAAAATACAGACTGGAATTCTCTGACCCCGCCGCCCCTTTCTCCACTGCCAGCGAGAACGGGGAATTTGGCGCTCAGGAAAATCTCCATTCACTGCAGCGGGACAGGAGAACCCCAGCTGTGGGCGAGCTCGGAGAATTCTGGCCAGAGTACAATACAATAAAAAAGTGGTTAGCGCTGCTGCCTCACAGTGCTAGGGACCCGGGTTCAATTCCAGCCTCAAATCATCATCTGTGTGGAGTCTGCACATTCTCCCCATGTCGGTATGGGTTTCCTCCAGATGAATCAACTATTGGAACAAAAATGATGGAATAGTGTTATAAATACGGTCAACAGCCTGGATTCTTTATCCAGAGACAACTGCCTAAATCCAGTGTGTGGGTTTGATTTGATAAATGAAGCGCTCCTGGATAGTTTGATAAGACCCTTGTACACTGAGGCCATTGGCTCCTATGTAATACTGATCCGATCGGTTCCTTTAAATCCACTCGTTCTTATTAAGCCGTTTAGTTTTGGTTTTAACTGCAGTGTTAATGTAAGCCTTACTTGTGACTAATAAATAAACTTTAAACTACAGAGTAAAAAGTATTTCCTCAATTCTCCCCTAAACCTTTCACCCCTCACCTTTAACTTGTGTCCCCTTGTAACTGACCCTTCAACTGAGGGGAACAGCTGCTCCCTATCCACCCTGTCCATGCCCCTCATAATCTCGAACACCTCAATCAGGTCACCCCCTCAGTCTTTTCTGCCCCAGAGAAAACAACCCAAGCCTATCCAACCTCTCTCTGTAATTTAGATGTTCCATCCCAGGCCATATCCTGGTGAATCTCCTCTGCACTCCTTCCAATCCGATCGCATCGTTCCTATAATATAGGGACCAGGACTGCGCACAATACTCCAGCTGTGGTCTCACCAAAGTTCGATACAACTCCATCATAACCTCTCTGCTCTTGTAACCTATATGTTGATTGATAAAGGCAAGAGGGCCATATGCCTTTATCACCAGTCCATTAACCTGCCTCTCCGCCATCAGAAATCTATGGATAAAAATGCCAAGGTCTTTACTGTGACACCTATTCCAAATATTAGTGACCATCAGATGGGATTGAGATGGAATTAATGGGTTTCATGTTTATATTTCAATCCCTTTTAATTTCACTCAGTTATACCAATGCCCATCACCAATATATTTTCACCATTATTTCAAAGATTTGTCTCCTTTTAGCCTTCCTTGAATTAACAAAAATAGTTTTAGTTGCTTGTCTCAGTTCCCAGCTTCCCACGTCAATCACAGAACACCTCTGTCAATTTCTGATCCCCCAGTGAGATTTCAAAACTGAAATCCACACATAAAACCCCAGAGAGAAAATCAGACAGGAGTAAAAATAGCTACCAACTTAACATAAGAACATAAGAAGTAGGAGCAGGAGTAGGCCATCTAGCCCCTCGAGCCTGCCCCACCATAAGATTCAATAAGATCATGGCTGATCTGAAGTGAATCTATAAGGTCCCCCCTCATCCTTCTAAACTCCAACAAGTACAGATCCAGTCTACTCAATCTCTCCTCATAGTCCAAGCCCCTCATCTCTGGTATCAGCCTAGTGAACCTCCTCTGCACTCCCTCCAAGGCCAATATATCCTTTCGCAAGTGCGGCAACCAAAACTGCACACAGTACTCCAGCTGCAGCCTCACCAGTGCCCTGTACAGTTGCAGCAAGACCTCCCTGCTTTTATATTCTATCCCCCTCGCTATAAAGGCCAACATTTCATTCGCCTTCTTGATCACCTGCTGCACCTGCAGACTGGGTTTTTGCGATTCGTGCACAAGGACCCCCAGGTCCCTCTGCACCGTAGCATACTGCAGCTTTTCTCCCTTTAAATAGTAATCCCTCCTACTATTATTTCTACCAAAGTGGGTAACCTCACATTTGTTATCACTTGTTACACAGTACCACCCAAGATTAACCTCATCTCCAAAAGATAAAACAAGGGAGAAGAACTGGCTACTTTGCTACTGTATCAGTAGATATTGGGCTGTTTGATTCAACTCCAAAATGTAATGGGATTTAACCATGGAACTAGAGAAAAGCAGTTCACCAAATCTGCAAGAATCTCCTAATGATCAGCACTGGGATTACAGAAACCTACACCAAGCTTGTTACAACTTCTTCATGTCCACCACAGGCCCACCAGCGCCTGCTCCTGTTCATTCCCTGCTGCCGTTCATTACTTTGATTCCTACTTCTGATCTGGCTCCTGCTTCTGTTTTTGCTCCTAATCCAGTGGTACAGTGGTTAACACAGCTGTCTCACAGTGCCAGAGACTCAGGGTGGCATGGTGGTACAGTGGTTAGCACAGCTGCCCCACAGCACCAGAGACTCAGGGTGGCATGGTGGCACAGTGGTTAACAGCTGCCCCACAGCACCGGGGGCCTTGGTTTGATTCCTGGCTTGGGTCACTGTCTACGTGGAGTCTGCACTTTCTCCCCGTGTCTGCGTGGGTTTCCTCCGGTTGCTCCAGTTTCGTCCCACAGTCTGAAGGACATGCTGATTAGGTACATTGGCCATGCTAAATTCTCCCTCAGAGTACCCAAACAGGCATTGAAGTGTGGCAAGTAGGGGATTTTCACAGTAACTTCATTGCAGTGTTATTGTAAGCCTACTTTTGGCTAACTAATAAATAAAAGTTTTTAAATAAACTTCTCCCACTGCTCTAACTACTGCCCCTGTTTCCATTTCCCATCTGATTCCTGCACCTTTTTGTATATTTTATAACCCAGAGCTATGTGGAGATGGCACTGGAGTCCACGTGTCTCCGAACTTTATTTGTTGTGCTTTAGAGAGTCTACTCCAGGCTTCCAACTCTTTCTACAGTTTGTGTACTTTTCTCTAAGTCTGCCCTCAGGCTTAACCAATCAAACAGAGTGAGCATCAACAGCAAACAGACTCACACACCAGCAGGGTCCAACTGAGGACTGCACTCCTGTTCCTGTTCCTGTTCCTTTTACTCTTCCAGCTCGTCATCCTACTTCCATTCTGTCATGACTTCAGTCAGGCCATTGAGGTTGGCCTATTGGAAAATGAACTCCCTGATTAAGAAGCCAATTGATGGGCCAATGGGGGGAGTCTTTGCCTTGTATTTAACCGGGAGTGTCAGACCCTCTAGCACCCCCTGAGGGTAGACTGCTGGTTGATAGCAGTCTGTGTACTGTTGTGGAATTTTAAGTAAAGGGGCTGCTGCCTCTGAAGATATTACATATTCCTGCTCCTAATCCTACTTGTTGTTGGAGCAGGATTGTTCTCACTCATTTCTAAGTTGTTTTCCTTGCGGTGATACTGGAGATGAGGGGGTTAGCTTATGAGGAGAGATTGAATAGACTGGGCCTGTATTTGTTAGAGTTTAAAAGGCTGAGAGGGGGGTGGATCTTATAAGGATTTTCAAAATAATGAAGGGGATGGATAGGGTAGAGGTAGAGACATCCTTTCTGCTTAGAAAGGAGAACAGAACTAGAGGGCACAGCCTCAAGATAAGGGAGGGACAGTTTAGAATAGAGTGGAGGAGGAACTTCTTCACTCAAAGGGTGGTGAATCTCTGGAATTCTCTGCCCGTTGAAGTGGTGGAGGCTACCTTGTTGAATATATTTAAGTCACAGGTAGATAGGTTTTTGACGGACGAGGGAATTAAGGGTTATGGGGAGAAAGCGGGAATGTGGAACTGATCTACTTCAGATCAGCCATGATCTTATTGAATGGCGGGGCAGGCTCGAAGGGCTAGATGGCCTACTCCTGCTCCTATTTCTTATGTTCTTATGATATGACACACTCTGCTGTAATGTTAGTCATTATTAATCAGATCCACATTATTTATTTGCCTGATGGCAAACAATTCATGACGTATGTGATAGTTGAGCACAGACTTATTCACTCATTGAATAACCTAAAATCCGTTCCATCATTCTGTGTACTGATGTCATATTCCTAACTTCTGCAAACAAATATCCATCAAATAGTAAATTACTTTGAGTTTCCAATAGTGCGACTAACCTGCATGAAGATTGCTCTGAGTAGCTTTGTACAAGAACATTGATTACAACCAGGATTTTGATGTATATAACTTATTCAGTTGCTGTAACTTGACTTACATTCTGACACTCAAATTTGCAGATAGTCCTCAATATTTCAAAAAAAACTAATATATATTTCATAATTTGTTACAAGTCTATTTGAGTTCCTGTTCCCATGACAAATTGAACTGCCAATAATACCCAAATATAAATTAGAATTTTCAAACATCACACTGCCACTGCCTTTATGACTTTCAAAGGGATTTATTTCAATCCTTGAGGCCAACAGTATTAATTACATTGGAACACAAATATTTGATGTAACAGTAAATTGGTAAATACAGAAATTATCCCAATCTTTCCTGATGATACAGTAGGTGAAATGACTAATGGCTTCTTCACTCAATTAATGTCTGAGTCTCTTTGTCTTCACTGTCCTCCTCAAATCAAAGCACCCTCAACACATTGCTTCAACTCCAACCTTCTTTCTTCTCAAGTTCCTGAAGGAGTTTCTCCCCATGTCCTTATGTAACTATTTAATTATTCATTTGTTCATTCATCACAAGTAGGCTTACATTAACACTGCAATGAAGTTACTGAGAAAATCCCCCAGCTGGCACACTCTGGCACCTGTTTGGATACACTGTGGGAGAATTTAGCATAGCCAATGCATCCTAACCAGCACACTTTTCAGATTGTGGGAGGAAATTGGAGCACCTGGAGGAAACCCACACAGACATGGGGAGAACATGCAAACTCCACACAGACAGTGACCCAAGCTGGGAATCAAACCCAAGTCTCTGGCACTGAGAGGCATCAGTGCTATCCACTGTGCTGCTGTGTTTCCTCCGGGTGCTCCAGTTTCTTCCCACAGTCTGTGAACTGGATGTGGTAAAATTGCCCCACCAGTGTTCCAAGATGTGTAGGTTAGGTGGATTCGCAATGGGGAATGTGTGGATGGGGCAGGGGAGAGGACCAGGAAAAGAGACTCTGTCAGAGAGTTGGTGCAGGCTCGATGGGCCAAATGGCCTCCTTCTGCATTGTGGGGATTCTATGAAGGTTTTCTCCCCTGTGTCGACCATGAAGTGTGACTGCGACTCATGGTCCATTTTTCCTCATCCTCCAGAGCTGTTGACACGGTCTACGACACATTCCCCTCCAACATCTCTATTGTCCACTTCAGTGGATCACTTTGCCCTGAATCCACTCTGATCTGTTCAATTACAGCTGGGCCTGTGTCTCAATGACGATGTTTCCTATTTCTCAGCAATGTGTCTGAATTCCACCAAGGATCCTTCCTCAGTCAGCTCCTCTTCCCAATATTCTTATTGCTCATATGTGATAGCATCATGAGATAAGGGCACAGTTTCCATGTCTGACCAACCAGTTAACCCCACTAAGGAGTATCTATGCCATGTAGGGTGCGGATGTTAGCTGTGACACCTTGAGGCTTGTCTCCAAATTGTCTCCCTCGGAGGTGCTGTGGTCTGAGCTGTCCAGAGGGTGTGAGGATGGCCCAGGCTGATTGACCGAAGGAAAGGGAGACGGCATTAGTGCAGGACAGGGGCAGCCTGATGTGGGAGGGGTTGTCACTCATGTGAAGTTGGGTTGCAGATTCTCCTTTTTGTGTCTTGCCCCCTCTTTGCCCTCTGCCCGGGTGTGGTGGTCCTCCTCTCCTGCCTGCTCCAGGACCCTCTCCTCAAAGGCCTTTAAAGTTTGTAGCTCAGGTGTGCTTGCTTGTTGGAGCGCTGACTAATCACAGGCAGAAGATGTCACACCTCCGCTCGACACCATCCAGGAGTTTGGTGAGGCTTCCCTCTGTGAAATATGATGCTGTCTTAGAGTCATAGAGATTTACAGCATGGGAAACAGGCCCTTCGGCCCAACTTGTCCATGCTGCCTGGCCCCCCACCCCTGACTGGAGTTGGACAGACAAGTGGTGAGGAAGCGTTTAACCGAGTCCCTGAACTGCTGAGTTTTCCTGGAGTGAGAATCTCAGAGAGAAGTCTCCACGAGCGAGGAGTGAGTCACATTGGAAAAAACAATTTGTTAGAGGCTGAATGTCCAGTGAGTTTTCCCAGTGGCAGTGGGTGTCATAGTCTGGAGCTGTGGACAGTGATGGTGGACACTTCCATCCCCCAGCTGACCAGGAATCTGTCCCAGTCTTACCGCCTGCCGTTGGTGTGTGTTGGGAGGATTTATAGGCTGTTAATCAATGTGATTGGCTCCATTGTGAAGGTCCTCCAAACCCTGAGTTTCTGGCACTGTGGCAGAGACAGTACCCACTGCATCGCCAGACCTCCCAAATAGAACCAGGGAATCGTAGAATCCCTACACTGCTGAAGGAGGCCATTCAGCCCATCGAGTCTGCACCGACCGCAGTCCCACTCCAATTCCCACAACTCCACTTATTTACCCTGCTAATCTCCCTGACACTAGGGAAAATTTAGCTTGGCCGATCCTCCTAATCTGCATATCTTTGGACTGTGGGAGGAACCTGGAGCACCTGGCGGAAACCCACGCAGACATGGGGAGAATGCGCAAACTCCACACAGACAGTCACCCAAGCCAGAACTCGGGTTCCTAGCATTGTGAGGCAGTGGTGTTAACCATTGCGCCACCGTGCTGCCTGGGTCCCTGGCACTGTGAGGCAGCAGTGCTAACCACTGTACCACCGTGCTGCCTGGGTCTCTAGCGCTGTGAGGCAGCAGTGCTAACCACTGTACCACCGTGCTGCCTGGGTCTCTAGCGCTGTGAGGCAGCTGTGTTAACCTCTGTGCCACCTGTCATCACTTCCTTAAAAGTGGATCCCAGCATTTTTGCAATGACTGACAGCTGGATGATTAGATTACCGTCCAACTAACTGGGACTGCTGTAGAATCTCAGTAATTTTAAACGAATGTAGCTAGTGTATCCACTGTCACTGAGCCACCTCACTCAGAACCCTCAGGAGTTGTGATCAGTTGGTTTTCAGTTAATTTCTCCAGTTTATTTCTTGTACCAAACTTTGTAAAGTGCTTTACGATGTCCCAAAACTGTGAAAGGTGCTGGTAAATCTTGCCCCACGCCCCCCACACACACACACTCACACTCACACTCTCTCTCTCTCTCTCTCTCTCTCTGGGATGTTAAATTCCAAACTAGTGAAGATGTTAGAATAAGTGATATTGAAACTTATCTTTAATCATTGAAATGTTGTGACACCTCTGGTTTTAATAAATATCTCCCAAAAATAATTAATAGCAAACAGTTCTGATGAAGTGTGCTACAAGGTTCTGATAATTAGTTTATTTATCATTCTGCTGCTAGTCTTTCAGGAAGAAATTTTAGTTGTAGCCCTTGTTTTGTCTCTGTTTCCATCAAAAAGTGCTTTTTTACCAAGATGCATGTTTTTGTTGAACACGTGTATGATCACATTAAGGTACTAGATCAAAAACCTCAAAGTTATAAGAACTAGGAGCAACAATAGGCCACCTGGCCCCTCGAGCCGGCTCCACCATTCAATAAGATCATGGCTGATCTTTTCATGGACTCAGCTCCACTTACCCGCCTGCTCACCATAACCCTTAATTCCTTTACTGTTCAAAAATCTATCTATCCTTGCCTTGAAAACATTCAGTGAGGTAGACTCAACTGGACAGGGAATTCCACAGATTCACAACCCTTTGTGTGAAGAAGTTCCTCCTCAACTCAGTCCTAAATCTGCTTCCCCTTATTTTGAGGCTATTCCCCCTAGTTCTAGTTTCACCCGCCAGTGAAAACAACTTCCCTGCTTCTATCTTATCGATTCCCTTCATAATCTTATATGTTTCTATAAGATCTCCCCTCATTCTTCTGAATTCCAATGAGTATAGCCCCAGTCTACTCAGTCTCTCCTCATAAGCCAACCCTCTCAACTCCGGAATCAACCTAGTGAATCTCCTCTGCACACCCTCCAGTGCCAGTGTATCCTTTCTCAAGTAAGGAGACCAAAACTGTACACAGTACTCCAGGTGTGGCCTCACCAGCACCTTATACAGCTGCAACATAACCTCGCTGTTTTTAAACTCCATCCCTCTAGCAATGAAGGACAAAACTCCATTTGCCTTCTTAATTACCTGCTGTACCTGCAAACCAACTCCTTGAGATTCCTGCACAAGGACACACAGGTCCCTCTATGCAGCAACACACTGCAATTTTTTACCATTTAAATATTCCTGTTATTCCATCTTTCCCAGATTTGATCATTAGCCCCAAATTGTGTGGCAGTTATCAGCTGGATTTGATTTAGAGAATTATTTAATTTAGATGTTGTTTGGGAAAGAGAAGTCTTAGTGAGTTTGGGGATAGGAGATATATTTTGGAACAAAGGGGAATTTCTATCTAAACTGTGTGTGTTTAATTATTCCGATACTTCAGTGTTTTAGAGTATCATAATCCTTTTCTTGTATATTTTTCTTTTCTTTCAACTTGATCAATATTCTTTAACAATTCATTACATGGCAAATGGACTGATCCTTCACAGGAACCAATGTTTCAAGTTGGGACACCCTTGTAACTAACATCAGCATGCTTCATGACAACATCCTTAAATTCCAGAAACTTCTGTTTTAGCAGGATAAATGTCGCATTTGCACTGTGAGAAAAAAAAATCCCTTGCGCCACTGTGACGATACTGTGTCTTTAAGGAAGGTGTTTTTTAATCATGTTCTCTGCAGAGGTTTTCGAGAAGCCTGGCCTTTTGCTGCCATGCTGTCTGTAACTGGTATTTTTTATTGTTGCTGAAGACAGATAATTGAAGCGATGTTTATTTTTAATCTGGCCTAATGCAGTGTGCTGGTGTTTTATGGTCCTTTTGAACCGCTGGTGATAAATGATTGACAGGTTGGGTGTGATGCTTGGAAGGTAGCTTTTTCTGTAGTAAAGTTCCAGGCTTTAGTTTGGTTTTGGCTCAGAGTCTGTTTGGGCTGCAGACAGAAAGCATTGCTTCATGTTTCTCTCCCTGGTGTTAGAAATTTTGCTGTCTGTAGGTTGCTAGCCAGAAGCTAGAGGCAAGCAGTGTCTCTCTCGCTCTCTCTCTCGAGATGTGCTAAACATTCCAGGACTGGGAAGTCTCAGTTTTAATCCAACCTGCAAAGGATCCAATTCACAGGTATAAAAAGCTGCAAAATCCAGTTTCACGTGAGCATAGAGTCAGCCAGTTATAGAGGTTAACAGCATGGAAATAGGCCCTTCGGCCCTACTTGTCCATCCCACCTTTTTTTTTAAAACCCCCAAACTAATCCCAATTGCCCACATTTGGCCCATATCCCTCTATACCCATCTTATCCATCTTATCTCAAAAGCATTTAAATGCTTTAAATGCATTTTAAATGCTTTAGAAATGCTTTTTAAAAGACAAAATTGTACCCGCCTCTTCTACTACCTCTGGCAGCTTGTTCCAGTAACTCACCACCCTCTATGTGAAAAAATTGTCCCTCTGGACTCATTTGTGTCTCTCCCTTCTCACCTTAAGCCTAAGACCTCTAGTTTTAGACTCCCCTACCTTTGGGAAAAGATATTGACTATTTACCATATCTGTGCCCCTCATTATTTTATAGACCTCGATAAGGTCACCCCTCAGCCTCCTACGTTCCAGAGAAAAAGGTCCCAGCCTCTCCTTACAACTCAGTCCATCAAGTCCTGCTAGCGTCCTAGTAAATCTTTTCTGCACTCTTTCCAGTTTAATAATATCCTTTCTGTAATAGGGTGACCAGAACTGTACACAGTATTCCAAGTGTGGCCTTACCACTCATCGAGGGCCGAAGGGCCTGTACTGCATTGTAATGTTCTATGTTCTAATGTCTTGTACAACTTCAACAAGACATCCCAACTCCTGTATTCAATGTTCTGACCAATGAAACCAAGCATGCCGAATACCTTCTTCACCACTCTGTCTACCTGTGACTCTGCTTTCAAGGAGCTATGAACACGTATCCCTTTGTTCTATAGCTCTCGCCAACGCCCTACTATTAACTGAGTAAGTCCTGCCCTGGTTCAATCGACCAAAATGCATCACCTCACATTTGTCTAAATTAAACTCCATCTGCCATTCGTCAGCCCACTGGCCCAATTGATCAAGATCCCATTGCAATTGGAGGTAACTTTCTTCACTGTCCACTATGCCACCAATCTTGGTGTCATCTACAAACTTACTAACCATGCCTCCTATATTCTCATCCAAATCATTAATATAAATGACAAATAACAGTGGGCCCAGCACTGATCCCTGAGGCACACCGCTGGTCACAGGCCTCCAGTTCGACAAACAACTCTCTCTACAACCGCCCTCTGGCTTCTGTCAAGAAGCCAATTTTGTATCCATTTAGATACATCACCCTGGATCCTGAGAGATTTAACTTTATGCAACAACCTACCAAAACAGCATACTTGCTTTTTTTTTGGTACCAAGCCTAGAAGAGGGTGTATGTTTGTCAGATGTTGTTTGCTTTAGAACAGTATAGTCAGCTGTTCAGGTTTATACTATACCAAGATTGTTTGTTTGTTTGTTTGTTTGTTTGTTTGTTTTGTAATTGGTAGAAGTTATTGCTAATTTTCTTCCTGTATGTGTTAACTGTATTCATAAACATTATATGATAAAAGCTCCCCAGTGGGTCACTGGAATCATACCTGGAGTGAAACACGTTATACTCACCCTAATGCCAAAATCAAACATAAAACCTATGGTCTAGGCTGACTTTGTAAAACACCTTGGAGTTTCTGGCCCAGATTATAAAACCGCATCAAATGATGTTGTTCCTGTTCATTTTCAGATTATTTTCCTTCTCTCACTTCTTCCTGAAGATTATTCTTGCAGTGTTTGTCAGGATGATTTTAACGTAGAGTTTCGCACATAGCCTCAGGCTGTAATCCATGTAAAGGAACTGGTCAAGGGGCAATCATCTCATCAACACAATATCATCATTAATGGACAACTGATGCAGGATTCAGTAATGGGGCTGAGGCGAGAAATAGTAATTTACAAAATATAATTGCCTGAAATCCATTTAAATAATTGAATATTTATTGATAAGAGCCTTGGTTATATTCATTAACACAGTTCATTTATCAATGCTGTTGCTGCAGCAATACTCTTTATCACAGCACAGATACTATCTCCATTAGTGATTGTCACAGCTTGCGCCTGTGCCAATTACACTTTAGAAATACACGTTGCAGCCTGTGTTAACGAAATGTTTCATTTCTCAGCAGGCAAAGGAAATTTTGACATGTCCACTGCAACCCTCACCAACTTTTACACTTGCACTATAGGAAACATTTCTTTCTGGTTGTATCACAGCTTGGTATGGGCTCCCCCACTGCCCAAGACCACAATGGGTTGTGAACGTAGCCCAGTACATCACGCATACCAGCCTCCCATCCATTGACTTGGTCTACACTTCCTGTTGCCTCGGCAAAGCAGCCAGCATAATTAAAGATCCCACACACCCAGGACATTCTCTCTTCTACCTTCTTCCATCGGGAAAAGATACAAAAGTCTGAGGTCACATACCGACCGACTCAAGAACAGCTTCTTCCCTGCTGCTGTCAGACTTTTGAATGGACCTATCTTGTATTAAGTTGATCTTTCTCTACACCCCAGCTATGACAGTAACACTACATTCAGCACGCTGGCCTTTCCTTCTCTATGAACGGTATGTTTTGTCTGTAGAGCACTCAGGAAACAATACTTTTCACTGTATGTTAATACATGTGACAATAATAAATCAAGTCAAAATCAGTTCAAAATCTTTGAAAATCTGGCAACAATTCAAATGTTTATGAAACTCCAGGATATTTACCTTGCCAATTAACCCCGGAATAAAGCACAAAACCATAACTAAACATGTTTATTGGGGGAATATTCCTTTTGTTACTAGTTTTAACAAATAAGAGGCTCACATTAACATTCTAGTGAGTTAAATCAAGGTCAGTAATGGTCCTCTTATTGTCCATGATTTTTATTGAACACTCAGTTGAGGGACTTATGTAACTACAGAAGCAGTGGTTCATTTTCCAAGTCAAATCACTGATCAAATGCTCAATTTTACAGTCATCTGTCAAGTCATAATCATACCACACCTGGAGTACTGTATACAGTTTTGGTCTCCTTACTTGAGAAAGGATATACTGGCACTGGAGGGAGTGCAGAGGAGATTCACTAGGTTGATTCTGGAGTTGAGGGGGTTGGCTTATGAGGAGAGACTGAGTAGACTGGGGCTATACTCATTGGAATTCAGAAGAATGAAGGGAGATCTTATAGAAACAGATGAGATTATGATGGGAATAGACAAGATAGAAGCATGGAGGTTGTTTCCATTGGCAGGTGAATCTCGAACTAGGTGGCATAGCCTCAAAATAAGTGGGAGCAGATTTAGGACTGAGTTGAGGAGGAACTTCTTCACACAAAAGGTTATGAATCTGTGGAATTCCCTGCCCAGTGAAGCAGTCCCTCATTGAATGTTTTTAAGGCAAGGATAGATAAATTTTTGAACAGTAAAGGAATTAAGGGTTATGGTGAGCGGGCGGGTAAGTGGAGCTGAGTCCATACATCAATCAGCCATGATCTTATTGAATGGCGGAGCAGGCTCGAGGGGCCAGATGGCCGACTCCTGCTCCTAGTTCTTATGTTCTTATTTATATAATACAGAGATGGCCTTTAGCCCATTTAACCTCTGCTAGCTCTTTGAAAGAACTATCTAATAAGTCTCATTTCCCCTGCTCTTTCCCCTTAACCCTACAAATTTATCCAGAGCCACAGCAATGTGACTGACTCTCAACAGTTTGGGATGGGCAATAAATGCTGGCCAGCCAGCAATGCCCATGTCCCACGAATGAATAAAAACATCAACTGCGCCACCCTTGTAGGCCTCTTCCTCAAAAAAATCCCTCTGATGAAGCCATGTTGACTCTCCCTGATCAAGCTTTGCCTCTCCAAGTGGAGATAGATTCTCTCCTTCAGAAGTTTCTCGAATAGTTTCCCTACCACTGACATTAGACTCACTGGTCTGTAATTCCCTGGTTTATCTCTACAACCATTCTTCAATATTGGAACTACATTAACTGTTCTCCAATCGTCTGGCGCCTCCCCTGTGACCAGAGAGGAATTGAAAATTTGGATCAGAGCCCCTGCAATCTCCTCCCTTGTCTCCCACAACAGCCTGAGGCACAATTCATCTGGATCTGGAGATTTAGCCACGTTGCCAACATTGCAAATACTTTGTCCTTCCCTCTGTCAATTTGCTCAAGAACCTCACAGTCCTTCTCTCTGAATTCCATTATCCTCATTCCCTTGGGCAACAGATTCCAGACACCCATAACCTTTTGCATTAAAAAGTACTTCCCCACGTTCCCCTTTACATCTAATGCCATTTACCTTGTGTCTATGTCCCCTGGTTCTAGAATTCTCCACCAAGGGAAGCAATTTTATCCTGTCCACTCTATCTCTTCCCCTCATCATTTTGTCCACCTCTATCAAAACGTCCCTCAGCCTTCTTTTTCCCAAGGAAAATAACCGCAATCTATCCAATCTCTCCTCCCAGCTACACTTTTCTAGTCCTGGCAACATTCTTGTAAACTTCCTCTGCATTCTCTCAACTAATTAACTTCTTACTGAGGACACAATATTCGAGGTGTGGCTGTACCAAGGCCCTGTATGATTGCAACTGCACACCCCACCGCTTCAACCTCTCGCAATGAAGTGGAGTAAGGGAGAAATTCCCCTGATTCCTTCAGTTGCTCAGTGAGATCCCAGGAGATGAAAAATCCCATTTCTCAATGCCTCTGATTTATTTTTGGAAGCTCCATCAGTCCCCGTAATCCAATTAATTTGTTCAATTAGTTGAAATCCCAATAGAATCGCCTTTAAATCCATGAGACATCCATAAACAAACTAGAATTGCATATCAGTTGCATCTCGTGTCAATGTTAATACAATATTTATTCATCTTTTTCAAGGAATTACCAACAAGATGGAAAATAATTTTGTTAAGAGCCTGTTCCACATGTCCTGTCATGTGCAGAGAAGAATATTTTGTTTGAATTGTTGCAATTATAATCTCAGCAGAGTGTCTGTTTATCTTCTGGTTTTTGTCTGAGGGTTTATAAAGCTGCATTGTGTCATTATGCATTAAAGATTCGGGTATTAACAGGGAGTGGGTGAATTTAACCTTACCCAGCCAGCGGAATCAACAAGAATTTCATCTTTAACGCAGTAAAAGTTCCCACGGCTCCCCATCAGAGTGTTACCCAACAATATTTGTATCTGAGGAATGCATTAGAGACATTAGATAAAAGCAAAATACTGCGGACACTGGAATCTGAGACAGAGAAAATCTCAGGTCTGCGGAGACAGAATAGAGCCAATGTTTCGAGTCTGAATGACCCTTCATCAGAGACATTGGAACTACCAAAGCTCGGTCAAAGAGATGGGTTTTAAGAAGCGACTTAAAGAACGGATTGTCAAAAGATACAACAACATATAGATAGATTGGAGATTCAGGCACAGAAGTGGCAGATGGAGTTTAATCTGGATAAATGCATTTTAAAAGATCAAATTTAGGTGTGAATTATACTGTAAATGGCAGAACCCTTAGGAACATTAATATGCAGAGGGATCTGGGCGTGCAGGTCCTCATTTCCCTAAAAAGGGCAACACAGATGGCCGAGGTGATTAGAGGCATCACCTCATTGTCCATGCTTGTCTTCATTAGCTGGGGAGTTGGGAAATCATTTAGCAGCTATATAAAACCTTTTGGTTAGGCTGCATTTGGAGTATTGCATGCAGTTCTGGTCACCACACCACCAGAATGATGTGGAAGCTTTGGAGAGAGTGCAAAGAAGGTTCACCAGGATGTTGCCTGGTCTCGAGGGTGTTGGCTATGAGGAGATGTTGAATAAACTAGGATTGTTTTCACTGGAAAGACAGAGATTGAGGGGAGACCTGATAGAGGTCTACCAAATGATGAGAGGCATAGACAGGGTGGATGGTCAGAGGCTTTTTCCCAGGGTGGAAGTGTCAATTACACGGGGGGGGGGGCACAGGTTCAAGGTGAGAGGGGGAGAGTTTAAGGGAGATGTGCGGAGGAAGTTTTTCATGCAGAGTAGTGGGTGCCTGGAACGTGCTGCCAGATAAGGAAGTAGGCAACATTGAAGAGGCATCTGGATGAGTACATGAATAGGGAGGGAATGGAGGGATACAGAGCAAGTAAGGACAGAAGGTTTTGTTTCTGGTTTAGTTAGGGCATCATGATCGGCACAAGTTTGGAGGGCTGAAGGGCCTGTTCCTGTCTGTACTTTTCTTTCTTCTCTTTGAGGTGGGAGAGGTAGAGGCGGATAGACAGTTGGGAGGCAGTTTGTTATGGTACGAAAGTTATAATTTTGCAGGAGACTCAAGAGAGTGAGAGAATGATTCGGTACACAACAAGATTAGGTTCACACTTCGTACCTTTATTTATCCTTACTTATCTATCCTTATTTATCTATGGTATACAATTACATTATACATACAGTATTAAGCACTCAAAAAGAAGAACAGCTACAATTGCAGTATACAGACGGTATTAAGAAGAAGAGTTACGTATATTTACCATCAGGACTGTGCCTTCATCCTTCCAACGACTGGGGAGCCCATTTCAGTCTCGGTGAAGGACCAACACGTTGTCCCGATAACGACCGGGCGATGCACGCTTATCCCACGGTTGAGCGTCCACCGAGACAATGGGAATCCCCTTTTTTAAAGGCTGAGGAATGAGTTGATCAGGCTCATTCCTCTGCTCCGATATCCAATCAATGACAGTCCTGAGAGTGTTCACGCGCTGTTCCCGAGTACTTCACGCGATTACGTGAGTTACTGTGCATCACCTTTATTTACTTGCTTGTGCAGTTTGGCACGTATACCTTTGTTTATGTACGCAAATAGGGCTTTTATCACCTTGTTTGCTTATGTATGTAGTCTGGTACATACGCAAATAGGGCTTTGTAAGTTTTAGTGTTGAAGAATCTTTAATGTGTTTTTGGATTGTATTGAGTGCCCTGTTAACGTTCTGTGATCTAGGAGGCATTGTTTCACGGACCAGACATTGATTACTTCTATTACATTCGGCCCTTGGTCAGCGAAGCAATGCATCATACACTGCTCGTTGCTTTAATTTTTGTAAATAACGACAAATACATTTATTACTAATAGTTAAGATAATAATGAATACTAATAATATAACGATAGGATGTATTAATATATTCCACATTTGTTGTGCCTGTGACGACCATCCTTCAAATAAAGACCACCATGAGTGGGCAGAATCTTCTTCAATAATTTTACTAAGGTGCTTCAATTTTTGTCCTGCTATTGCGGTTTGAATAATTAATTTGGTAACGTTATGATAATGTGTTTTGGCCATCTGCTCCAACTGTTTGGATTGATTTAAAATTTGCTGTTGATTTTCTAAAGAAATGGAATAATCTGAATGAAGCACATCCCACTGTATAGAGGTCATTGCATCCGTCGTGGAATAATTGGTTAGGAAGTAAGTCCGATTATGCCATGACCAAATATAAACTTTTTTTACACAACCCGAATAGGGATAATAGGGTAATTGCGGATGCGGGTCCATAGTGGCCACACACAGTGTATGAGGCCCTACTTCAAACAAAGTGTCTTTCGGGTCCTGGTGTGTCCATTTACACACGCCTTGTCCTTGTAGGCACAAATTATCATATCCTGTTCGTAATGAACAAATACGACCTCAGTCTGTCACATAGCAATCAGATATATCATATGTATGATAGGTATCAATATTTAACCACGTTCCTCGTAATTGCAAAATCCAAAATGCCCCTTTTGCAATAATTGGTACAGTATGATATTGACACATGCGATCATAATTAGATACATTATATTGTTCCCATATACCAGAACAAAGAATATCATTGCACATCGTTTTGTCTGCATGTAAGGTTATCCATAATGCAGTCGAAATGTTCCATATTTTCCTCCATTCATGGTAATTACCCGTAGTCAGTAATCGTTGCATATTGTGTAACTGTAGTTTTACGTATACTTCCTGTATGTTACATTCAGTCCAGTTTGCCCATTGAGATAGATTTGTCCATTTGGCATCCGAACAGTAGGAGCAGCTACTGCGGGTCTGTGATAGGTATGTCCCTGTCAGGCAAGGAGGAATTGGTAGGGCTAGGGAACCGTGGTGCACAAAAAAAGTTGATTTGTTGGTTAGGAAGAAGAAGGAGGCTTACGTTCGGATGAGGCTTGAGGGCTCGGGTAGTGCAGTAGAAAGCTTTAGATTGGCTAGGAGGGAGTTGAAGAGGGAGTTAAGAAGGGCTAGAAGAGGGCATGAGATGACTTTGGCTGATAGGATTAAGGAGAATCCTAAGGCGTTCTATAGGTATGTCAAGAACAGAAGGTTGGTTAGGGCAAGATTAGGGCCAGTTACAGACAGTAGGGGGAAGTTGTGTGTGGAACCGGAAGAGATTGGAGAGGCATTGAACCATTATTTCTCTTCGGTGTTCACGCAGGACGATATGAATGTAGCTGAGGAGGTCACTGGGGTGAAGGGGTGTAAAATAGAAAGTATTGCAGTTGATACAGAGGATGTGTTGGATATTCTAGAAGGGTTGAAAATAGATAAGTCCCCTGGTCCAGACGGGATTTACCCTAGGATTCTATGGGAGGCAAGAGAGGTGATTGCAGAGCCACTGGCTCTGATCTTCAGGTCGTCGTTGGTCTCTGGTATAGTACCGGAAGATTGGAGGACAGCGAATGTTGTCCCATTGTATAAGAAGGGGAACAGAGACTTCCCTGGGAATTATAGACCAGTGAGTCTTACTTCTGTAGTGGGCAAGGTTTTAGAAAGAATTATTAGGGATAGGATTTATAGTTATTTGGAGAGTAATGAATTGATTAGAGATAGTCAGCATGGTTTTGTAGCGGGAAGGTCGTGCCTTACTAACCTTATTGAGTTCTTTGAGAAGGTGACCAAAGAGGTGGATAGGGGTAAGGCAGTAGACGTGGTATATATGGATTTTAGTAAGGCGTTTGATAAGGTTCACCATGGTATGCTTCTGCAGAAAATGCAGATGTATGGGATTGGTGGTGATTTAGGTACTTGGATCAGGAATTGGTTAGCAGATAGGAGACAGAGGGTGGTGGTTGATGGTAATTATTCATCATGGAGTTCGGTTACGAGTGGTGTGCCTCAGGGATCTGTTTTGGGGCCACTGCTGTTTGTAATCTTTAATGATCTGGATGAGGGTATAGTTGGATGGATTAGTAAGTTTGCTGATGACACCAAAGTCGGAGGTGTGGTAGATTGTGAGGAAGGGTGTCGAAGTTTGCAGGGTGACTTGGACAGGTTGCAGAGCTGGGCCGCGAGGTGGCGGATGGAGTTTAATGCGGAGAAGTGTGAGGTAATCCATTTCGGTAGGAATAACAGATGTGTTGAGTATAGGGCTAACGGGAGGACTTTGAATAGAGTGGAGGAGCAGAGGGATCTAGGTGTATGTGTACATAGATCCCTGAAAGTTGGGAATCAAGTAGATAAGGTAGTTAAGAAGGCATACGGTGTCTTGGCGTTTATTGGTAGGGGGATTGAATTTAGGAGTCGCAGCGTCATGTTGCAACTGTACACAACTCTGGTGCGGCCGCACTTGGAGTACTGTGTGCAGTTCTGGTCCCCACATTACAGGAAGGATGTGGAGGCTTTGGAGAGGGTGCAGAGGAGGTTTACCAGGATGTTGCCTGGTATGCAGGGGAGGTCCTATGAGGAGAGACTGAGGGATTTGGGGTTGTTTTCACTGGAAAGAAGGCGGCTAAGAGGGGATCTTATAGAAACATATAAGATGATTAAAGGTTTAGATAGGGTGGATGGTGATAGCCTGTTTCCTCGGATGGAGAAAGCTAGCACGAGGGGGCATGGCTTTAAATTAAGGGGGGGTAGTTACAGGATGGATGTCAGGGGTAGGTTCTTTACCCAGAGGGTGGTGAGGGACTGGAATGCCCTGCCTGCTGCAGTTGTTAATGCGCCTAGTTTGGGGGCGTTTAAGAGATTGGTGGATAGGTTTATGGACGAAAAGGGATTGGTTTAGATTAGTGGGTCAATGTTTTTTTTAAAAAAATAAGACTGGTCGGCGCAACATCGTGGGCCGAAGGGCCTGTTCCGCGCTGTTATGTTCTATGTTCTATGAACCATTGGCCATATTTAAGAACAGTTTGGCAGCCAACATATCCCATTGTGCTTGATGCTTTTGTGACTTCAAACCCTGTGGCATCCAAGCAGCCGTGAGTGTAGTCATGTCATTCACATGTCGTCCTACGCTCGCTAGTTTACTGGAGACAGTTTCAACATCAATCGAATTTAGCAGTCCTATACCAGTTCCTGTTATACCCAGTATGGCATCATACCAGGCGCGTTTCGTTCGACATTTTGGCAAAGGTGGGAATACCATCTGCCATTTCACTAGGGTATGACGTAAAGCCTCCCCCACCAATTCACAGGTATGAGGTATGGGCACTACATCAGCCATAAATGTTCTGGGTTCTGACACCCAAGGTATTCGCACTCCATATGCGCCTCCCCCTTTGATTACAGTGGCGTTTAAAATCTCTAATGGTCTATGATCACTTGTTTTACGACGGAAAGATTCATTCCATTTGGTCTCTGAAAATGTTCGGTTTGACAGCCATCCTATACAGAGGGTTACATTGGATGTTATAGTTACATTCAACTTTCCCTTACACTCTACAATCGGTTTTTTACAATAACATCGATATGGGTCGGACCGGTCCTTCATCCTGGTAATATTACACTTTGACTTAATCCCGTCCATTCTGCAATAAACTTCGCAGTTTCTTCCGGGTCGCACATACAGTACGGGATCGCAGGTCTGTTTGGCAGAACAGGTGAAATTATCCTGTTCTCGTTGTTTGTCCCTCGTGGGCCAAGTGCCCCACAACCCTGATCCCATAACTGCCTCCTCACCGGGGGTCCAGGCCTGAGCACTCAGGAATTCCAAGCAGCACAGCAGCAGTGGTAATAGTTGCTTCATGATTCTGTGTAACAAAAAAAAACTGCACATGACAGGTTAGGATTCCCGTAAATAACATTTGTTAGCAGGGACGTTCACCCATTTCTCCTCTCCTGGTTTCATTATAGTTACTGTGTTATCATGTCCTTGTGCTATAACCTCGGCGGGAACCGGAGGTCCCTCGGATTGTTCTACCCACACCTTAGCTCCTGGTTTGTCTGTAGAACCAAATCCCCCTTCTCCTTTGAAGGTAATTTGTGTCGGCTTTTGGATTTGCTCTAATGGTCCCATGTGTACAGGTTTTATCAAGACTTGAGCAATACGGTCCCCAGCTTCTAAAGGGATCGGTTGGTCAGACAAATTATGCAATACTACTTTTATCGTGCCCTGATAATCGGCATCGATCACTCCAGCCATTACAATAACCCCCTTAAGGGCTAGGCTAGATCACGGAGCCACCTGTCCATAAAATCCTTTGGGGCACTGTATACCTATCCCAGTCTCAATTACAGTGTTCTGCTGCGGGAGAAGAGTGACCGCATTAATAGCGTAAAGATCAAGACCAGCTGCTTCTGGTGTCCCTCTTATAGGCATTTTTGCGGTATCATGCATCAGCCAAATTTTAACAGGATGTAATATATTTTCTGTTTCTACATTCTGAATCTTCATTCTAAGGAGAGGAGTCTGTCCCTTGAACAAAGGGCGATTATTTAACCGCATGACCACGTCCTCCAAACAGAATCGCCACCTAGCCAGATTATTTCCCTCTCCCCCTTTTCGAAGTTGTTGCTTTAATAGCCCGTTCATTCGTTCAATTAATCCTGCAGCTTGGGGATAATACGGAATGTGGTAGATCCATTCTACTTTATGGTCATCGGACCACTCTTTAATCCGTTGACCGGTAAAGTGGGTACCGTTATCAGTTTGAATTTGCAACGGTATACCATAATATTGTTCTATCAGGTGTAGGGTTTTCAGAGTTGCATTCTGATTAGCATGCTTTGAAGGAAGAGCTATCAGAACCCCTGAATATGTATCTACTGCCGTACAAATGTATTTACATCCTCCACTTTCTGGTAAAGGACCTACAAAATCCATTTGCCAAATCTGGGCTGGTTCCTTTCCCTTTGATAACTGACCCTTAACTACTTGTGGAATTCCCTTCTTCTGATAATGCTGGCACACAGTGCACTGGTGAGCAGCCGTGCGAGCTTCATCCATACTAATACTGATTCCTCGATCAATCGCCCAATTATATGTGGCTTGTGCTCCTAGGTGTCCACATTTTTCATGAGCCCAATTTGCTGCCTGTACTCCCATTGTTGATGGTACCTGTACTTCAGCTATTTTAGCATGCTGATCAGCAGTAGCATTATGCAATGCTTCAGCCGATGTTCGTTTAGTATGCGCACTTACATGAGTCACAGTCGTTCGCACTATCTGTACCTTTTCCCATATACACTGCCATAAGTCTTTTCCCCAAATTTCTTTACTCCGGATAGTCCACTGGTGTCGATACCACGTAGTTATCCACACCACCATCCCATTCTCAACTGACCATGAGTCAGTATAGAGATGGCATTCCCTTATTCCTTCCTGATCTAACACCATAGTAACTGCCTTTAACTCTGCCCATTGACTACTTTTCCCATCACCCATTACTTTCAATAACTGGTTCAGAGCAGGGTTATAAGCCACCGCTTTCCATTTACGCTTTCCATCTACGTACCTGGCGGAACCATCCGTAAACCAGGCGCACTGTTTTTCCCCATTTGTCAATTCCTGATATAGCTTCCCCCATTTTACCGGAGATTCTTCCATGGGAATAACTTCTACCATTTCCTCACCCATTTCGGGAGCTTCAGCAACTTGTTCATGTAAGGCAGATACTCCAGTAGGACCTGCTTTAGCCCTGTCAGAGATGTACCATTTCCATTTTAATATACTGGCTTCTTGTGCCCCCCCTATTCTATGGGTACGGGGGTCACTCTGTATCCAAGTCATGATAGGTATCTTAGGTCTGAGTAGCACATCTCGCCCAAGGGTTAATTGCTCTGTTTCTACTAATGCCCAATAGCAGGCCAGGAGTTGTCGCTCAAAAGGAGTGTACCGCGAACCAGGATCAGGGAGCTTCTTGGACCAAAATCCCAACGGTCGCCGCTTACCCCGGTCCTTTTGCCATAGACTCCAATTGGCGTAAGTGTCTGTAGCTGATACTTGTAATTCCACCGGACCCTCTACCATTGGTGCTAAAGATACTGCTTGTTGTATCGATTCTTTGGCTAATTCAAAGGCTGCCTGCTGTTCCTGTCCCCAGGTAAAATCATGTTTCTTCCGGGTTACTCTGTACAATGGACCTAATATCTGGGACAAGTGAGGAATGTGTTGTCTCCAATATCCAAACATTCCAATAAACTTCTGGACATCAGTCTTATTCTGAGGAGTGGCAAACCCTAATATCTTTGCCTTAGCCTTCGGCACTATCTCCCTTTCCCCCTTATTCCATTGTATCCCCAGGAACTTTACCGTCTGTGCCGGCCCTTGCACTTTGTCGGGGTTAATCTCCCACCCTTTTTCCTTCATGTGTTTTATTAGATAATTCAGTTGCTGTTTTAACTCGTCCTCACTATTTCCCTGTATCATTATGTCATCGATATAATGCAATAGTTGCATGTCTGGAGGAAGGTTCACTTCGTCCAGATGTTCAGCTACTATGCGATGACAAATTGTGGGGCTATGCAAGTACCCTTGTGGCAATCGGGTAAACGTATATTGTCTCCCATCCCATGTAAAAGCAAATTGTTCCTGTCTGTCTTCTGGTATTGGAATGGTAAAGAAGGCATTTGCTAAGTCGATGACCGCATACCATTCTCCCCCTTGTGCCTGAATTCGTTCTATAATAGATATGGTGTCCGGCACAGCAGCCGTCAATGGCGGTGTATGTCTGTTGAGGGCTCGATAGTCTACTGTCATCCGCCATGACCCATCTGATTTTTTCACCGGCCAGATAGGGTTGTTCCACTGTGTGGTTATTCCCCGTAAAACTCCGGCGGCTACATAATCTTTGATCGTCTCTGTTATCTCAGCATGTCCTCCAGGAATCCGGTACTGCTTTAATTGTATTACTTTGGTAGCTATAGGAATAGGGAAGGGGGGCATTTTTACTCTGCCTACTTGTACCGGCCGGGCTTGGATACTCCCCCCAAATTTGTAACACCCATCTGTTAAGTATAGCGTCATTCCTCGTAAGATGTCCATTCCTATTATCCATTCCCGAATAGGTGTAATCAGAACTGTGTATTCTTTGGTAGGGAGGTTCCCTATTCCCAAAATTAGTCGAGTACTTACAGCTCTAATGGATCGTCCCCCAATCCCCGTAACTGTCATAGGAGCCCCTTTAAATTTATCTACATTCCCATAAATTAAAGTGGCCTCCGCTCCTGTGTCTACCAGGGCTCTAACCGTTTGTATATTGTTCGAAGCCCAATGTATACATACCAATACATATGGTCTTATGTCACCCCAAGACCATGTAGTGGCCGTACACACCACGGGGGCTTGACCTTCATCCTAATGGTATTTCTCTTCAAAATATTGGAGCTCTTGCATGGGATACAAGTGCCCTCTTCCTGACTTGTTTTTCCCCTTCTTACTTTTCTTATTTTCTCGCTTACCTCCTCTCTTAACCTCTCTCACTTCCACCTCCTCCTCCTCTTCTAACTCTGAAGAGGAAGTTGGAGTCTCTTGCTCCTCACTCAGATTCTGTTTGCACTTACACTGACACAAACTAGGGAACTTCAGTCCCTCATCAGCTAGCGATACGCGTGCTGTTTGTTTTGTCGTTTCCCCTTTCCATAGTCCCTTTTTCTTGGCGAGTTGCCACAACTCCATCGTAGGGCGGCCATCTATCTCAGAAGCATCTATACCTGCCTGCCGAAGGAGAGTCCGCAAGTGTCGCCTACTTATATTCTCTCCCTTCACAGACCGTCCCGAACCTCGTCCCCGCAGTTCCCGCTGGGAGGACGCCGACTCTCGTACCTCCCAGTCACCCATGTCTCCCAATTCTCTTAATCTCGTTGCCCCTTCTCCTATTGAAATCTCAGCCCCTAATAATACTGCCATAACCGCCCCTTTATATTGCGGGGGAGCTGTCTTAATAATAGCCTTCCGTTGAGAAGCAGTAAAGGGCATGTTATCTAATTCATTCGCGTGCCCGGTTTCTACAGCAGTCCGCATTCCCAATTCCCTCATTCGGTTGACTGCTTCCATCAAGGTATGCCACGGACCCTCTTTTTGGGGCCAAGACCCCGGATCTGGATGTTGCAACATGACAGCCTTAGCCATAGTAGTTAATAGGGTAGTGTCATGTTGCAACAGATCCAATTCTGTTTTCACTGCTCCCCGTACCACGGGATCAGTACATAAATCAATAAAATGCCGTCCATCCTGGCTATCTATCTCTATCTGTCCAGCCCCTTGGTCATGCAGCCTCACCAGCCATCGGTCAAGCGGCTCCCCCGATCTCTGTCGCATACGTTCTCTTATGTCTGACAGTTCTTGTTGTGTATAGTCTTCATACACATCTGCTCTATTCATTCTACCATCTGGCGTCTGACAAATACGCCGTCGCACTATAGGCTTGACCTGCACTGGGGTAGAATCATCATCTAAATCATCATCCTCCCCTTCTGACTCCCAAATATCTCCTTCCCAAATGGAGGGGTCCCACTGTTCGGCTAGCGCGGTGGCCACAAAGGCTCGCACCTTCTTTATATTGGGTGTTCGTTTCTTTTTAGCATTCAATTTAGCAACTTGCATCGCAGCCTTTTCAGCTATGCCTGTCACTTGTTCCAATCGTCGCCTAAGCAGCTCAACTTGTGTTTGGGCCATAGAGGCTTGCCCCTTGGCATCCATAAAATCTTGCCTAACCTTATCTAACTCTTCACACAGCTGGCCAGCCCGCTCATGCTGCCTTCTGTAGGCAGCCAACACGATCCATAGGCGGTCCTGCAACCCCCTCCACGGATCCTTTACATTTACAGGGACCTTCTGGAGACATTCCTCCAGGGCAGAAACATCTGCTCCCTGCAGAGCTATTGACCAACATTGGGGCGGTCCCCCGCCCACACGTATGAGTCGTGCCACCGTCTGATAGGGAGTACCATCCCATTCAGGCAAGACTTCAGGCACAGACTCTTTCCCCTTCTTACTTTTCTTAAACATTGCCTTAAACATTGTTGCCACCGAACCAAATACTCTCTCTCTCCCAGCTGCAAAACACAAGATCCTGCCGACTACGCCAAATGTTATGGTACGAAAGTTATAATTTTGCAGGAGACTCAAGAGAGTGAGAGAATGATTCGGTATACAACAAGATTAGGTTCACACTTCATACCTTTATTTATCCTTACTTATCTATCCTTATTTATCTATGGTATACAATTACATTATACATACAGTATTAAGCACTCAAAAAGAAGAACAGCTACAATTACAGTTTACAGACGGTATTAAGAAGGAGTTACGTATATTTACCATCAGGACTGTGCCTTCATCCTTCCAACGACTGGGGAGCCCATTTCAGTCTCGGTGAAGGACCAACACGTTGTCTCGATAACGACCGGGCGATGCGCGCTTATCCCACAGTTGAGCGTCCACCGAGACAATGGGAATCCCCCTTTTTAAAGGCTGAGGAATGAGTTGATCAGGCTCATTCCTCTGCTCTGATATCCAATCAATGACAGTCCTGAGAGTGTTCACGCGCTGTTCCCGAGTACTTCACGCGATTACGTGAGTTACTGTGCATCACCTTTATTTACTTGCTTGTGCAGTTTGGCACGTATACCTTTGTTTATGTACGCAAATAGGGCTTTTATCACCTTGTTTGCTTATGTATGTAGTCTGGTACATACGCAAATAGGGCTTTGTAAGTTTTAGTGTTGAAGAATCTTTAATGTGTTTTTGGATTGTATTGAGTGCCCTGTTAACGTTCTGTGATCTAGGAGGCATTGTTTCACGGACCAGACATTGATTACTTCTATTACACAGTTGAAGACATGGCTGCCAATGATGGAGTGATAAAAATCAGGCCATGAGCGCAGGATTGTATGAGGTTACAAAGGGTTGCAAGATGATCTAGTGGTGCAGTGGGTAGTGTCCCTGACTCTGAGACAGAAGCTTTGCGTTTGACGGCCAAGGAAGGTGCATTCATAATGTGGCCAAACTGGGAGAGCAGCAACTGACAAATCCTCCAACACACGCTAACGGCACGGAGAGGTTCCTGCTCTGACATGTGATGGGAAGAACATTGGTTCTTCAACATCATTGTCAATGGCCCCAGACCACAACATAAAAAATGCATGTTGCCAGAGCAACCTGGACTTCCTGAGCGAACTGTAACATAACATAAGAACATAAGAAATAGGAGCAGGAGTAGGCCATCCAGCCCTTCGAGCCTGCCCCGCCATTCAATAAGATCATGGCTGATCTGTCGTGGCTCAGTTCCACTTTCCGGCCCTCTCCCCATAACCCTTAATCCCCTCTCTTATCAAAAACCCATCAACCCGCTTCTTGAAAATATTTAGCGAGGCAGCCTCCACCACTTCAACGGGCAGAGAATTCCAGAGATTCACCACCCTTTGAGTGAAGAAGTTCCTCCTCAACTCCGTTCTAAACTGCGCCCCCCCTTTATCTTGAGGCTGTGCCCCCTAGTCCTACTGTCTTTTTTGAGCGGGAAGAGTCTCTCCACCTCTATCCTATCCATCCCATTCATCATCTTATACGTCTCAATGAGATCTCCCCTCATTCTTCTAAACTCCAACGAGTACAAGCCTAGTTCATTCAGCCTCTCCTCATAGCTCAACCCCCTCAACTCCGGTATCAGCCTAGTAAACCTCCTCTGCACTCCCTCCAAGGCCAAACCATGGGAGAGGGCTGTGGAGCTAAGTAATTATTTGATCAATGTTCCCGCTGGCTGGGTTACACAAGCTGAAACTAGCATCGCTGTTTGACATTGATCTAGACTGACGTGCATCAGATATTTTGATACATCAGTTTCAAATAAAGATCAGCTCTTTGATGTATGCCTCACATCATTTGACATCGTTACACACGCATCAGTGTGTATGCTTTCGATATATCTCTGTTTGAATAATACCTTGAAATGCCATCAAAGTGATTCATTTCGTTATCCTTCCTGGTGTAGTGTCTGCATTGAAGAATCACCAATGTTGTTGGTCTAGTATTCTTTTAATGTGACGTAATGGCTGGGTTCCCTCAGATTCAATGACATAATAGACTGCAGTTAAACAGCTAGCGAGACACTGAGTATGAACGATGTGAATAAGAAGGGTTTTCATCTCCATGATGTGTGACTGACATGTAACCGTATAAATCCCTTCAATGGCGGTGACCATCATGACACCCATCGCTCTCCCCACTTTTCTGCCCATGCAGCAATGCCAGGGGGTAACTACTACAGGGCAGAAGTCACCCAGAGGTTTACCACATTCCGTGTAAGTTGGCAAGGCAAAGAGCGTTGCAATTCGAGAAGAGGCATTGGCCAGAATTTTGCTGCCCCGCCCATTACGGGAATCGGAGCGGGTGAGGGGCAGACAACGGGAAGGCCCGCTGACTTTGGGCAGGAACTTACGGTTTCAGGATGAGTGAGGCATCTCCCTCATTTTGAAATTTTGCCCCCTGGTTCTAGTCTCCCCAACCAAGGGAAACATCTTATCTACGTCCACTCTGTCTATTCCTTTAAATATTTTGTAGGTTTCGATGAGATCACCTCTCATTCTTCAAAACTCTGTAGAATACAGGCCCAATTTGCCCAGTCTCTCTTTATAAGACAGTCCCACCTTCCCCGGAACAAGTCTGGTGAACTTCCATTACTCTCCCTCTGTGGCAATAATATCCTTTCTGAGGTAAAGAGAGTGAAACTGCGCGGTGCTCCAGGTGTGGTCTAACCAAACTCCAATACAGTTGAAGCAAGACCCCAGTACTCCTCTCAAATCCTCTTGCAATAAAGGCTGACATTCCATTCGCCTTCCGAATAGTTTGCTGCATCTGCATGTTAACCTTCAGTCACTTATGGGCAAGGACACCCAGATCCCTCTGTACATTGACACTTTCTCATTTCTCACCATCGAGAAAATACTCTGCATTTTTGTTCGTCCTACCAAAATGGATCGCCTCACACTTTTCCGCATTGTATTGCATCTGTTGTGTTCTTGCCCACTCACTGGGCCGTATTTTACCATTTTGATTCTAAGTGCTGAGTGGACTTGAAACTGGGAGTGTTTCAGATCTGACTTTTAGACCTGTTCTGAGGCGCACTCTGCCTGAAAAGAATCAGTGAGACTGAATCGCGCTGCACAAGCCTGTTTAACGCACCCAAAATCCTGCAGCTCCGATCGGTGCCTCCAACCTCACGGAAATAAATAGAAAAGCTCCCCCCCCCAACATCACATCATTCTCGAGCCAGGTAATGTCTGTCTCCCCGGCCCCACAACATTACTGACTCCCTTATCCCCCCACCCCACCCCACCCCCGCTACCCAGACCGATCACGGCCCCCTGCCCCCTTTTCCCCTGACCGATCGCACGCAGGGTGGCAGCGGACCCCCTCAGCCCCCACACCTGCCTGCCTCCCTCCCCCCGCTACCGGAGTGCCATCTGACCCACCTCCCCCCTCCTACCCCCACCACCAATCTGAGTCAGAGTGCCGCTGGAACAAACTTCCTCAAACTGGGGAGCCCGTATCGGACCTTTGCCAAGTGTGTTTTGCGCTGAATCTGGGCGGGCGAACGCGATGGTAAAGGGGGAAGTGCCGGTAAGTTTGGGCATCCAGCTCATTAATTCCATTTTAAATGCATACGAGTGAATTTAAATTGGTGTCACACCCGTTCTGGGTGCGGTGCTGATTGTGGCCATTAGTAAAGGGAGGACTGGCGCGGAGGCGGACGCAGGCTGTGCTACTCACCTCACGCCGACTTCACCAGGTTTTCACCCATCACTACTGAGTCTGTCCAAATCCTCCTGTATGTCCTCCTCACAATACACATTCTCACCCAGCTTTGTATCATCCTCAAACTTGCAAATATTACACCTGGTCCCCACATCCACATCATTGGTAAATATTGTGAGCAGCTGGGGCCCAGGTACTGATCTTTCTGGTAGCCCACTAGCCACATGTCGCCAACGTGAAAATGACCCATTTATTCGTACTCTCTGTTAGCCAATCCTCAATCCCTGACCGTATATTGCCTCCTATCCCAGCTTCTTTCATTTTGTTATTTAACTGCCTGTGGGGGACTTTATCAAAACTCTTTTGAAGATTTGCTCATTATCGGAGTTTTACAGTTGCCCCTTTAAATTGTCGACAGTTCCCTGTAAACCAGTGTCATTGCTACGACGCAAGTTTTAACACAGCAGCTCAAATGGTGACAATCTATTTGGTGACTTCCACACGACCTTCTCACAAAGAGAAGACTTAGTTCAATACATGACCCATTTTAAATTACCAGCTAGCATTTCGCAAAGGCTGTTTGCCTTTAGATATTCAGAAGGAAATACTTATCTCAGAAAGAATGGAAGACCCAGTCTGTGACAGTTAGATCACAGTGTGGGTGTTGTATGCTTGTCGTTTGCAATCACTCATACTGACACAATCCGCACTGATATCGGGAATGGAACACAGAATCCAGGTTGTTTATATTGTAACTTTGTCATCACAATCATTATCTGGGAAATCTTAATTGTTCCCGGGCTACCTACACAGAAGGGAGGCAGAATGAGCTCCGAAAGGAATTTTCCAATAGTGGAATATATTTAAAAATGTAAACACGAAAAGCAGTTCTCGGAGAGAGGCTAGTATTGCGGCATGTCCCTTTAAGGGACAAGTTCTCAGAGTTCTCTGTCAGGTGACCCATTTGGACTGGAGCGCACAAATCCTGGGATTGAGAGCGGAATTCCCTTGCCAGTTGGGAGTCTGGAGTCCAACAGCCTTTACATCACTCTCTGTAAATAGTTACTTACCTTAACAAACCGTTCTTTAGTTAATTTTTTTGATTTGATTTATTATTATCACATGTATTAACATACAGTAAAAAGTATAGTTTCTTGCGTGCTATACAGACAAAGCATACTGTTTATAGAGAAGGAAAGGAGCGAGTGCAGAATGTAGTGTTACAGTCATAGCTAGGGTGTAGAGAAAGATCAACTTAATGTGAGGTAGGTCCATTCAAAAGTCTGACAGCAGCAGGGAAGAAGCTGTTCTTGAGTCAGTCGGTACATGACCTCAGACTTTTGTGTCTTTTTCCGATGGAAGAAGGTGGAAGAGAGAATATCCGGGGTGCGTGGGATCCTTAATTATGCTGGCTGCTTTGCCAAGGCAGTGGGAAGTGTAGATAGTCAATGGATGGGAGACTGGTTTGCGTGATGGACTGGTGGTTGCCAGTCTTTACAACATCTTAGCAGAAACCCTTATCAGAACTTTACAGTGGCACAGTGGTTAGCACTGCTACCTCATAGTGCCAAAGACCAGGGTTCAATTCCAGCCTTGGGTCACTGTCTGTGTAGAGTCTGCTCGTTCTCCCCATGTCTGCGTGGATTTTCTCCGGGTGTTCCGGTTTCCTCCCACAGTCCGAAAGACGCGCTGGTTAGGGTGCATTGGCCGTGCCAAATTCTCCCTCAGTGTACCCGAACAGGAGCTGGAGTGTGGCAACTAGGGGATTTTCACAGTAACTTCATTGCAGTGTTAATATAAGCCTACTTGTGACAGTAATGAATAAACTTGGTTAAAAAAATAATAGATTTCCTGTGAGTGACCCACAAGTCATGTTAAATTATTTTCAAATGTCTTTTTTGAAACCCACCTTATAAACACTTGGACAAACAGCGGCAGGTAACCAATCCCACAGATCAAGGGGCCAGTTAGAGTCACAAAGATATCCAGCACAGAAACAGGCCCTTTGGCCAAATCCGTCCACGCCAACCAGGTTTCCTGAACCGGACTATTTCCGTGTAACTGGAAACACATCTGTGGAACAAACCTCCCAACAAATAGACGAGCCCCCTGATGAGACTGGAGTTGAGCAACGAAGGTGAGGGAACTTCCCAGTGGCAGACCCAATATAAGGGATCACCAACAGTGCAACACTTACTCAGTGATGACCTGCTCAGTGATGCTCGGTTTGGGCTCCACCAGGGTCACCCAGCTGGGGCTAAAGGGATCGAGGGATATGGGGGGGGGAAAGGAGGGAGGGGGTGGTGACAGGGTATTGAATTTAATGAAGAGCCATCATCAAAATGAATGGTGGAACAGGCTCGATGGGCCAAATGGCAGCCTCCTGTTTCTATATTTGTATGTTAAACTCTGCACAGAATTTCGGCGGACGTGCTCCGAACAACACTACCCGAACGCAGGGGTGGAGGCCAAGGTGAAACGGGCAAAGTGGGAGTTTTAAAATTCCGCTCACTGTTGTGCTGCAGCTCTCATCCCCCAGCGCTGACAGATGGTGTAGCCAAGTGTATAAACTCGGATCAGTTCTCAAGGAGAGTGGAGAAAGACGTACTCTGAATGCTGTTCACCAAGACGAGATATTTCACCCAACAAGCACCGTCTCCTCCAATCAGTTCATTGGGCCGACAATTAGAGCAGTTTTGCCATTTTTACCTACTTGAGCACAGGGCAATCCGCTGGAATAGAATGAAATAATATCTCCGGGTTCCTCGGGGGAGAGAAGGCTCATTACCGGATTTGCATAATATTATTTTATTTGTATGCAGGGCAATCCTCCGTTGAGCCTTTGTAGCTGGATACAAAGGGATGATTGTGACCTGTACTGATAGTTTGTGGTTTATTGCCCTCCCTCGAGGGAGGATACAGTGAAAGAAACCACAATCTATTACATCGACGCTTTCAACACAAACCAAACATGACAGATTTACAAATGTGCCGTCTGCTCAATTTATTATTTAATGCTTTCAATAAATATTTGCATGACCTGACATTGGGGAGGCTTCCTAATAATTCACAGCACCCTGCATGACAAATCGTACAGCATCTTACTCTCAAATTAGGGGCTTATTCTATACTTTCAGCTCATTTATTTATGCACCTACATGCCCACCACTTTTCACTGCTTCTATTATTCCACTGAATTTTAATTAGCCGTGTTCCATAAGTATTCTGTGTGTTGAAAGCACACTTCTATCGCTGAGAATAACTGCGCCGTCTGCTTTGATTTCACAATGTGTGGGGCCATGGACGGGTTTCCACACACTATCCCAACAGGCGGAAGCGGGTATAAGATAAAGTATTAAAGTTAATTCGATGTTCGCAAACTGTTTCTCAGGAGAGGCCAGTTTGTCAACGGCTGGAAATGTTCGAAACTTTTCATGGAATCCCCACACCTGCAGAAGGAGACCATTCGGCCCATTGAGTCAGCACCGACTCTCCAATGGAGCATTTTACCCAGGCCCACCCTCCCTGCCCTACATATTAACTCCATTATTATCCCCGTCAGACACATCTTTGGACATCTAACAGACAAATTGAGTGCGGCCAATCCACCTAACCTGCACATCTTTTTGGAGTGTTGGAGGAAACCCAACATAGACACGGGGAGAACATGCAGACACCGCACAGACAGTCACCCCAGACCGGATTTGAACCCGGGTCCCCCGGTGCTTTGAGGCAGCAGTGCTAACCACTGTGCCATCGTGCCAAGACAGGTTCCAGTTGGGTGGGACATCATGTTACACCCAGCCAAACATTCCTTTTCATTCAAGTCATAACAATCCACTGCCGCTGAATCTATACCCCGGTTCCAGCCCCAGTGTTTCTCCCTTACCCTTGGAGTGTACATGCCGTGCAGTCAGAATGAATGAGGTGTCGCTGAAGGTGGGCATTCTTCTCGATATTACATTCGCTGGAGGACTCCTTTAGCTGTGTGGCCGATGGTCTCTTTTCTTTGGAATGGCTGCTGGTTTGAGATTGAAAGTTTTCCACTTTTTTAAGTATATTTATTAGTCACGAGTAGGCTTACATTAACACTGCAATGAAGTTACTGTGAAAATCCACCAGTCGCCACACTCCGGTGTCTGTTTGGGCACACTGAGGGAGAATTTAGCACAGCCAATGCACTTAACCAGCACTTTCAGACTGTGGGAGGAAACCCACGCAGACATGGGGAGAACACGCAGATTCTGCACAGAGAGTGACCCAAGCCTGGAATCGAACCAGGGTCCCTGGCGCTGTGAGGCAGCAGTGCTAACCACTGTGCCGCCCCAATTATCAAGCAATTTTCATTGTGTTTTCTTTCAGACACCAGCTTGGCATGATGGCCTTGCCTGAACTCTCAGGGAAGATGATCATGCCAAACATTGGAGTGTAGGTGACAGTGTTTAGCCTCTACTGCCATGGATAATGACTTGTTCAGAATCACCTATTCAGCACTGGAGGAGGAAAACAGCAAATCACTGCTGATGCTGGAATCTGAAACCAGAAGAGAAAATGCTGGAAAATCTCAGCAGGTCTGGCAGCATCTGTAAGGAGAGAAAAGAGCTGACATTTTGAGTCCAGGTGACCCTTTGTCAAAGCTAAAAGGCACAGAAAGTGGGAGATATTTATACTGCGGGGGGAGGGAATGAAAGATGAGTCATAGCCAGAGAAACCAGGGGAAAGGCTGCTAATGGCAGCCCAGAGAGAGAGTAAAAGGCCAAATGGCTGAGAAGATGAAATCAGAGGGTAAACTGTGACAGATGAAAATGTGGGGGGAGATGGGTGGGCGAGAAGTAAAATGGAGAAAAAGCGAAGCAAAGATGGGATTAAAAAAAATGGGAAAGAGTGGGGGGAATAAAGCAAGATAATAAAAAAAAGGAAGGTAGAGAACAGTTAAAAGTGAAATAGAATGAAAACAAAGGGGTGGGATAGAGCGAATCATCTGAAGTTGTTGAATTTGATGTTGAGGCTGGAAGGTTGTAAAGTGCCGAGCCGGAAGATGAGATGCTGATTGCTACCTTGATTGCTAACCCTTCCACAAACACTCAATCCCTCTACTGCTAATGAACAGTGACAGCAGCGAGTACCAAACTAGAGGGCACAGGTTTAAGGTGAGAGGGGAGAGATACAAAAGGGTCCAGAGGGGCAATGTTTTCACACAGAGGGTGGTGAGTGTCTGGAACAAGCTGCCAGAGGAAGTAGTAGAGGAAGTAGTAGACACACGACAACACAGAATCGCTGAGCAGAGACAAGTTCCGCACATATGAGGACGGCCTCCACCTGGATCTTGAGTTCGTGTCACACTATCTGTAACCCCCCATGACTCGCCTGGGTTTGCGAAATCTCAAAAACTGTCCTGTCTGGAGACAATACACATCTCTTTAACCCTGTGCTTAACCCTCTCTCCGCACACATTGTCTGTACCTTTTAAGACTTGATTAGCTGTAAAGACTCACATTCCAACCATTATCTTGTAATTGAGTTTATCTCTATATATGCCCTGCTTGTGAAACAAATCCTGTATTCACCTGATGAAGGAGCAGTGCTCCGAAAGCTCGTGCTACTAAATAAACCCTGTTGGGTTTTAACCTGGTGTTGTGAGACTTCTAACTGTGCCCACCCCAGTCCAACACCGGCATCTCCACATCACAAATTAAAGGGACGGAAACAAAACAAATCTTTCTGCAGATTGTGGATTAGAATTCTCCAGCGCTAACTATAGCTAAAGGGAAAGTCGATACGCTCCACCAGGGAATTTTGGTTGCTGCTGTAAAGGAGGGAGTATTTGACAAAGTGGGGAATAAGCGAAAGAATGGAAATGAGTTGAGTTTTCACCTGGAGAGAAGAATTGTGGCAAATCCGATAGGTTGCTGCAGTGTGGGAATACTCTGTGACTCGAATCAAATCAAACTGCAGGAACCCAACTCTACCAAACTTCATCTAGATGTACATAACAGAATAGAATAGAATAAAATAGAATAGCATAAAACCCAGGATTCATTCCCGGCTCGGGTCACTGTCTGTGTGGAGTTTGCACATTCTCCCTGTGTCTGCGTGGGTTTCCTCTAGGTGCTCCGGTTTCCTCCCACAGTCCAACGATGTGCAGAGTAGGTGGATTGGCCATGCTAAATTCCCATTAGTTCCAAGGGGACTAGCAGAGTAAATGTCTGGGGTTACGGGAATAGGACCTGGGTGGAATTGTGGTCAGTGTAGACTCGATGGGCCGAATGGCTTCCTTCTACACTGTAGGGATGAGAGCCATAGATTCTATGAAAATTTAGAACCTCTCCAGTGCAGATGGAGAACTTTCAGCCCATCGTGTCTGCAGTGACTCTCCGAAATAGCACCTTTCCCACCTTATCCCCGTGCATTTATCATGGCTAATCCTCCTAAACTACACTCCTTGGGATATTAAGGGGCAATTTAGCCTGGGTAATCCACCTAACCTGCACATCTTTGAAGTATGGGAGGAAACCCATGCAGACACGGGGAGAATGTGCAAACAAGACCAGAATTGAACTCGGGTCCCTGGCGCAGTGAAGCAGCAGTGCTAACCACTGTGTCTCCATGCTGCTCTAACAATCCCTGACCTCTTCCTTCCAGGTTGACATCTTTTCTCTACTGCGATTAATTGCTGAGATGCTAAGTTGCAGCATCTCCAACCCACACCGGATCTTGAGATGCAATATTCACCCCAGGGAGGTTCCCAGTTTGCTGATTTCTCCTGTTTGGAATTTGCAGTTATGGCTACCTCATTGGTGAAAGATTCAATAATTCCAAGGTCTTGTAACAACTTGAGAAGGATAAAAATCAATTGGTAAAATTAATTATAGAGACACAGAGGTTTACATCATGGAAACAGGCCCTTCAGCCCAACTTGTCCATGCTCCCCTTTTTTTTTTACAGCTTAGACAGGTTGCAGAGCTGGGCCGAGAGGTGGCGGATGGAGTTTAATGCGGAGAAGTGTGAGGTAATTCACTTTGGTAGGAATAACAGATGTGTTGAGTATAGGGCTAACGGGAGGACTTTGAATAGTGTGGATGAACAGAGGGATCTAGGTGTATGTGTACATAGATCCCTGAAAGTTGGGAATCAAGTAGATAAGGTTGTTAAGAAGGCATACGGTGTCTTGGCATTTATTGGTAGGGGGATTGAATTTAGGAGTCGCAGCGTTATGTTGCAACTGTACACTACTCTGGTGCGGCCGCATTTGGAGTACTGTGTGCAGTTCTGGTCCCCACATTACAGGAAGGATGTGGAGGCTTTGGAGAGGGTGCAGAGGAGGTTTACCAGGATGTTGCCTGGTATGGAGGGGAAGTCCTATGAGGAGAGGCTGAGGGATTTGGGGTTGTTTTCACTAGAAAGAAGGCGGCTAAGAGGGGATCTTATTGAAACATATAAGATGATTAGAGGTTTAGATAGGGTGGACAGTGATAGCCTTTTCCCTCGGATGGAGAAAACTAGCACGAGGGGGCATGGCTTTAAATTAAGGGGGGGTAGTTATAGGACGGATGTCAGGGGTAGGTTCTTTACCCAGAGGGTGGTGAGGGATTGGAATGCCCTGCCTGCTGCAGTTGTAAATGCGCCTAGTTTGGGGGCGTTTAAGAGATCCGTGGATAGGTTTATGGACGAAAAGGGATTGGTTTAGATTAGTGGGTCATTGTTTTTTAACTGGTTGGCGCAACATCGTGGGCCGAAGGGCCTGTTCTGCGCTGTAATGTTCTATGTTCTATGTTAAGCTAATCCCAGTTGCCCGCGTTTGGCTCATATCCTTCTATACCCATCTTACCCATGTAAATGCCTTCTAAAGAACAAAATTGTACCCGCCTCTACTACTGTCTCTGACAGCTTGTTCCAGACACTCATCACCTTCTGCGTGAAAAAATTGCCCCTCTGCCTCTTTTGTATCTCTCCCTTCTCACCTTAAACCTATGCCGTCTAGTTTTAGACTCCCCTACCTTTGGGAAGAGATATTGACTATCTAGCTGATCTATGCCCCTTCATTATTTTACAGCCCTCCATAAGATCACCCCTAAGCATCCTACGCTCCAGAGAAAAAAGACCCCAGTCTTTCCAGCCCCTCCTTGTACCTGAAACCATCAAGTCCCAGTAGCATCCTAGTAAATCTCTTCTGCACTCTTTCTAGTTTAATAATATTCTTTCTATAACAGGGCGACCAGAACTGTACACAGTATTCCAAGTGTGGCCTTACCAATGTCTTGTGTAATTTCAACAAGATGTTCCAACTCCTGTATTCAATGTTCTGACCGATGAAACCAAGCATGCCAAATGCCTTCTTCACCACTCTGTCCACCTGTGACTCCACTTTCAAGGAGCTATGAACCTGTATCCCTAGATCTTTTTGTTCTGTAACTCTCCCCAGCGCTCTACCATTAACTGAGTAAGTCCTGCCCTGGTTCAATCTACCAAAATGCATCATCTCGCACTTATCTAAATTAAAATCCATCTGCCACTGGCCCAATTGATCAAGAACCCATCGCAATCCGATATAACCTTCTTCACTGCCCACTATGCCACTAATCTCAGTGTCATCTGCAAACTTAGTAACCACGCAGCCCAAAATCTCATCCAAATCATTAATATAAATGATAAATAACAGCAGACCCAGCACCAATCCCTGAGTTCAAGGCTCGGAAAAGCATCATCACTCCAACTACACCACACCACAGTGAATAACGTCTAAAAAACTGTCATTAAAGTCAACATCAATCTTTCTCTTGACTCCATGAATCTGGGCAATGGTTAATTAATAATAGCCTTTACATTTACACAAGCAAGTTTGTTCATTTATCTTTAATATGTACAAATTCCCACACATCAAACAATGAATAATTCATTGGCTGCAATCATTTGCTCAGGATTCACAGTGCATGTCCCAGAAGGCCACTGGCTCATGTCGATTGTAATGAGCGATCACAAATGTTGCTCTCACCTGGAAAATACGGTCTGTTTTTTTTTCCAGAATGCACCATTTGCCCAGGGGCACACATCACGGGCAAAATATCTCATTTCTTTTCAAGTTGCGTAGTCATTAAACTGACAGTTTCCTTTCTCGAGTAAACAGCATCTCAGGAACAGGAAGTGTTGAAGGTGCATGTGTACAACTGTCCTTGGTAACCGGCCCTGCTGTTGCTTTTTGCTGACATTTCATAGAATCCCTACAGTGCAGAAGGAGGCCATTCAGCCCATCATGTCTGCACCAACCACAATTCCATCCAGACCCTATCCCCACAATCCCATGCATTTAGCCTGCTAATCCCCCTGACACTAATGGGCAATTTAGCACGGCCAATCCACCTAGCCAACACATGGGAGGAAACTGGACAAAACCCACGCAGACATGGGGAGAATGTAAAGACACTGACCCGAGCTGGGAATTGAGTCCATGTCCCTGGCGCTGTGAGGCAGCAATGCTAACCACTGTGCCACCGTGCCGTACCATTTCCTAGGCATGTGCTGAGCTAGGCAGAGTTGGAATTATTGTGGACTCTGAACTTTCTGATCAGTTCTCCAACAATCCTTTTTGCTTCACTGATACTTTGGCAACCAACGTCAACCCAGTGCCACTGTTGACATCCAGGTGTACTGTTCTGCTCAAAGTCCTTTTAACCCTGGTGTTAAGAGGAAATAGGCACTTAATCCATGGCTGGGAAACTTAATTTCCTAACTTCCAACTAGGTACGAGACGTTCAGGAGAGGTTTACAGAACTGTCCGAGGTTGAATATGTATCTTCACATTTTGGTGTAAAGCTTTTAAATCTCCCTCTGGCCAAACCTGCCGGAGCCCACAAAACAAAAGCAGAAATCTTTTGAAGCCTGGTATTTGATATTTTCTTTTCAAATTCGGAGCCAATTATCTGTCTTTTCTATCTGACACAGAATCAATCCTCAGCTTCTTTCATGCGGCGTTCCACAAGACTATTTAAAGAAATCCAATGAAATTACAAAGGATTTATAATCAATGCATTTGAAACAACTAAAACGGCGCTTCCTTTGACACTGACTGCAAGAGGCATTTTTACTGAGGTTATTACAATAACATTTAAAAATAAGCAAGCAAGAAAAATTCAGAAGTTACTAGAATAGAATGGAATAGTGAAGAAAAGAACTTTATTGCCCACACTAAAGTGGAAATTTGTCCTTGTCTCCTCCGCCAGTACAATCTCTAATCATACAGTCATTAGTTTAAAAACAGTGACTATTTAGTGCCTACTTTGAAGTATTTGTGCATCTGCAGAATAAACCCATACCATACAAACATACATTGCACTCTGCCATTACCACACGTACTTCAGCTGAATAAATAAGATGAATAGAGATAGCGTGTTGAGTTTGCTTTGTCATCTTTAATAAGCTCTGGCACTGGGAATAAAAGGCCTCTTAACAATTTGCACCCCTTTATTGTGGAGTCCAAGAGGCGTAGACAAAGGCCGTTGGTCGACTAAGGATTGGAATGAGGCACTGACTGAATGTTAAAATGGTGGCGCGGGCTTGTAGGGCCAAAGTGCCTGTTTCCTGTGCTGTGTTTGTTCTTAACATAAGAACATAAGAAATAGGAGCAGGAGTAGGCCATCTAGCCCTTCGAGCCTGCCCCGCCATTCAATAAGATCATGGCTGATCTGAAATGGATCAGTTCCACATTCCCGCCCTCTCCCCATAACCCTTAATCCCCTTGTCTACCAAAAACCTATCAACCCGCATCTTAAATATATTTAGCGAGGCAGCCTCCACCACTTCAACGGGCAGAGAATTCCAGAGATTCACCACCCTTTGAGTGAAGAAGTTCCTCCTCAACTCTGTTCTAAACTCCCCCCCTTATCTTGAGGCTGTGCCCCCTAGTCCTACTATCCTTTCTGAGCGGGAAGAGTCTCTCCACCTCTATCCTATCCATCCAATTCATCATCTGCAGTATAGCTCAAAGAAATCTCTCTGTTTTTATTTTGAAAGTTTTACCACAGGAAACATAGAAACTAGAAACAGGAGGAGGCCATTTGACCCTTCGAGCCTGTTCCACCACAGTTGGGGTTGTCCATATGAAACCAGTGATGAAATCATAGAATCCCTACACTGCAGACAAAAGCCATTCAGCCCATTGAGTTTGTACTGATTCTCCGATAGACCCAACCCACCCCGTAACACCACATTTACCATGCTAACCCCCCCTAACCTATATGTCTTTGGACACTAAGGGCAGGATTTTGATGCTATTTGGTTTGATTTATTATTGCCACATGTATTGGGATACAGTGAAAAGTATTGTTTCTGCTATACAGCCAAGGCATACTGTTCATAGAGTACATAGGGGAGAAGGTACCAATATCCTTTTAATAAGTCTATTTTTCTCATTAATACGTCATCCTTCACACACTAACATTTGGAAACACACAGTTTCCAATTCTGAGTAAGCTGTTTGATAAATTTATTTTAATTTTGCATCTATTTGCTGTAATTCTATTGAATTAAATTTGTCTGTTTCTTTGTCTCCTTTTCTTTCATCTCCGGCCAACTTTCTGAAGGGTCGGGTCAGATAACTTTATCTCACTTCGTTCATCCTGTGCTCTTGACTCTTTCCGCCTCACCGTGTGTACCTGTAACTCCTAGTGATAATTCACTAGGCCATCGCCTGCCCTTTTGTAATTTTGAGTTACAGTTTAATGACTTGTAGCCAGTCTTTAAGTTCTACTGAAAAATCTACACATGAGTTCAGATCCTCCACGTCGGTTTCCAAAAGCTGTGCCAAATATATCTTGTAACCAGTATAGAGTGCACGTGTAATAAAGTTATCAACAAATAGACTTCCCCACATCCATCATTCTTATAGAGTAATATAAATAACTCCCCACCAACCATCCAAACTGATCCCTGTTTTATGCTTTCATGTTCAAAATTCAATAGCCGCTTTCAAAGCATTTAATTCAGCAATTTTCTTCAAACTGTCTGCATCTTTTTCTCCTGGGGCCAGGTACAGCGAGGCAGGCTCACAAGAGTCGTACGTTTGCCCTTGCTCTCGAAAGGGAAAGTACATTATCGACTGAAAGACGTTAGCGTGCAATAAACAACGTAGCGATCAATTTTCACTGAGCCTCCCCATCATCACAGTTGGCAGGAAGCTAAAGGAACAAGACTCCAAGAGGAGCTGCAGACAGAGTCCACCCTGGGACCAAAATATTTTAAATGATGTGTCTTTAATTTAAAACTGCTTACATATAAGCAAAGTATTGTGTGGTGGCACGGATGCACAGTGGTTAGCACTGCTGCCTCCCAGCGCCAGGGACCTGGGTTCAATTCTCGGCTTGTGTGGAGTTTGCATGTTCTCCTTGTGTCTGCGTGGGTTTCCTCCGGGTGCTCTAGTTTCCTCCTACAGCCTAAAGGCATGCAGGTTAGGTGGATTGGCCAGACTAATTTGCCCCTTTGTGTCCAAAGATGTCTGGGTTAGATGGATTGGCCATGCCAAATTGCCCCTTAGTGTCCAAAGATGTATAGGTTAGAGGGATTGGCCATGCTAAATTGCCCCTTAATATCAAAAGACATGTGAGTAAGGTGGATTGGCCATGCTAAATTGTCCCTTAGAGTCCAAAGGTGTGTAGGTGAGGGGGATTGGCCATGCTAAATTGCCTCTAATGTTCAAAGCCATGCAGGTTCGGTGGTTACGGGGATAGGGTCAGGGAGAAGGCCTAGGTTAGATGTTCTGTCGCAGAGTTGGTGCAGACTTGATGGGCCAAATGGCCTCCTTTTGCACTGTAGGGATTCTATGATTCTAAGAGAACTGACCACCCCTGAGGTCTCTAGATTTGACAACAGCATCACTGATAAGAACATCTGGATTTAAGAAATGATTATTAATTGAATTTAAATTCCACCAGCTGCTGTGGTAGGATTTGAACCCGTGTTCCCCAGAGCATCAGCCTGGGCTTCTTCATTCCCAAACTTTAGCATCACCACCTCCCCTTAGTGAAACCAGACAAACCTGTGGCTCCATTTCGGTTCGCAGCTAAGGTGGGGCCTGTGCTCGCTGTGTAAAATTTAGCCACATGTTTCAGACACCAGAGCAAGATCACCCAGTTCCACCTCTGTATAATCACCTTTGCCCCTCCTACAAGCTTTGCAAGTTGCCCTTTAGAAATTATAACTGAGTCCTACCTCACACACAGAGAAATATTTCTCCAACACTGACCTACTCAATTGGCTGCCTGTCCCACTAAGCATTGAAAATTCTTATTGTCTGCTACAAATCTATTCATAGAGATGCAACCTGCCCATACAATATTCAACCCTCTTTCTATGGGTGCCTTCTTTACACATCTAATGCCAACTTCCTTTGGAATCCCCCAGCCCTCTCTTCACTGTATGGGGCAGGGGGTGGGGCTTCAACCCTCTCGGTCCCACACTCTGAAATGCCCCTAAAACCAAGATCCTTGCTATCTCTCTCCCTCCCCTTCACACTCCCTCTAACACTCCAGCACCAATCACGTTTTCAGTCGCTATTCATAATCACTCCTATTGCATTTCCCGATATCAGCTTATTGTCAGTTCCGTGGAGTACTCTGGGATATTGGGAGTGCAAGTTGCTGTTTTCCGCAAACATTAACTGTCATTACCGTCCGTAACACTTAACCATTCCCATGGGGTTTGGAGAAATCGAGCCACAGAATGGCTGGAGTCAACGCAGCAGTGTGTAAATAGTGAACTCCTCTCATTCACAACCCCCCTCTCTCACACACATTCACTCACCCACGTGAGTGTCCTTGTACACGTCATCACAGTTCGTGGCCCCAAAACATCCGTCATCCGTGATTTAGAATGTTAAACTCACCTTTCCCATGTTGTTCCCATGTATGAAGCGCACATTATGCATGTGCGGACAACGCGTGTGCAGGTTCGCCGTTCGTCATTACTCACGCCGTGAGAATCAGTGACATGTGCAGGTTAGGTGGATTAGCCATGCTAATTTGACCTTAGTTTTCAGAAGACTAAGGAAATTTGGCATGTCAGCTACGACTCTCTCCAACTTTTACAGATGCCCCATAGAAAGCATTCTTTCTGGTTGTATCACAGCTTGGTCTGGGCTCCTGCTCTGCCCAAGACCACAAGGAACTACAAAAGATCGTGAATGTAGCCCAATCCATCACACAAACCAGCCTCCCATCCATTGACTCTGTCTACACTTCCCGCTGCCTTGGCAAAGCAGCCGGCATAATTAAGGACCCCACACACCCCGGACATTCTCTCTTCCACCTTCTTCCGTCAGGAAAAAGATGTAAAAGTCTGAGGTCACGTACCAACCGACTCAAAAACAGCTTCTTCCCTGCTGCTGTCAGACTTTTGAATGAACTTATCTTGCATTAAGTTGATCTTTCTCTACACCCTAGCTATGACTGTAACACTACATTCTGCACACTCTCGTTTCCTTCTCTGTGAACAGTATGTTTTGTCTGTATAGCATGCAAGAGACAATACTTTTCACTGCATGCTAATACATGTGATAATAATAAATCAAATCAAAATCAAAGGTGGGGGTACCAGGGTAAATATGTGGGGTTAGGGGAATAGGCCCTGAGTGGGACTGTGGTCAGCGCAGACTTGATGGGCTGAATGGCCTCTTTCTGCACTGTAGGGGTTCTACGCTATGATTCTATGAATGGGGAACCCCCTACCCCGGAAGTGGTGGAGGTTGACTGCATTCCGTACTCATGTTAACCCTCCAGAGCTAAACTGCAGCCAGTTTACTTTTGATCAGACTTTAGTCTGGCTGTTCAGCCTCAGATTGCTCTGTAGAAATAGTTGGTTACAGAATAATGATGGATTCGCTCAATTATTACGGTATTAATGGACCGGGAGAAGGAGAGATGATGTGGAGAAAAATTCCTGGCCAGGCCCACCCACCTCTGGAGAAAGTTCCCAAAAGGACGGGAAATGCACACCTTGGTTTTGTGGAACTTTGGCACAGTTAAAACAGAACAGTCCTACAGTCTTCAACTTCAGACTCCCTTAGATCCTAAACACTCCCCATGTTTCATCCATGCCATCGCATGCCCCCCCATGCCAAGCTCTGGCATTTCCATGTCCGTTCACCCACTGTGTGGAACTAATGAGTTCTATTGGGGCAGTAGGATGTGATTTCAAAAAATGTTCTTAATGAAGCCATTGATGACTTTCCACCTTCATAAAGAGAGCCCATCAAATGTATCAATCATCCAAACCCTTTAAAGTTTCACTAGCTGAAATTGCAAACACTCGGAACCTCCTTATTTTATTTACGTAAACAATGTGAATTTGACAGCATTGATCAGAGAGACAAAGCTGTCAATCAAGCGATGTTATCATTTGAGATTCAGGTTCCTAACCAGGAAATGGATTTCTGGGCTCTCAGCCAAGCCTCATTATGTATTCTTGGAATGGCAGGGGGAACATGAGGTTGATCCTTTTGAACTTGAGTTTTAAAATGTCCTCTCACACAGATTATGATTAACAATATCTCCGAGGTGCTATGAACCAAGATTCATTGAAACTTTGGCTCAGCTGCAGTGGAGGCTGGAGGGCCGGTTGATAACTATCCCCGCGATGGAGGTAGTCAGGTTGGGAGTTCAAGGCTCACAGAACGAATCATTCTGCAGCCTTTAAAGACAGGGAAAATCAGATTCCCTGGGAGTGGGGTTGGGAATCCTGGGATCAAGAATCCAGGCCAGTAGGAGGGGTTTTAAGAATGCATGTTCTCAGAGGGAAACCTTGTCCATTGGCCATTTTCCATTCAATAACAGGCTGAAAGTCAGGAATCCCATGCTCGTAATGTGATCCCACTCTCAAGACGAGTGTGGCTCCCTACAACAAGCAAAACATCATCAAACCAGTCCCAATATGAGCAGGAGTGAAGTAAAGGGCTTGGTTTTCACCCAGCCTGGCCTGATGGAAAGGTATATTTACTTATGTATTAATGTCACAAGTAGGCCTGTTGTGAAAATCCCTGAGTTGCCTCACTCCAGCACCTGTTCAGGTACACCGAGGGAGAATTTAGCATCGCCAATACACCCAACTAGCATGTGGTTAGGACTGTGGAAGGAAACCAGAGCACCCGGAGGAAACCCACGCAGACACGGGGAGAACGTGCAGACTCCGCACAGACAGTGGCCCAAGCTGGGAATCGAACTCGGCCCTCTGCCGCAGGGACCCAGTGCTAACCACTGTGCCACCGAGCCACCAGTATAGGCAGGAGGATAGGGAGGGGAAGGACAGTGGTGGGAGAGGGGGATGGAGAAAGAGTGATGGGGAGAGGGGAATGGAAACGGGGGGATAGAGAAAAGAGGGTATGCAGAGGTAGGAAATGGGGTTGGGGGAGAGGGGTTAAGGGGTGCTGGCGTGGGGGACAGGGGAAGAGGGAGAATGGAATAGGTGAAGGGCGGGTGGGATAGGGAGGTGGAAGAGGGTTGGGGAGAGGAGGAGTGGGATAGGAGAAAGGAGAGAGGGGGAGGGAAGTGAATTGGGGGAGAAGGAGGAAGGGGCATTATGTGAGAGCGAATGGGGTGAGGGTATTAAAGCTGCAAGTGAGATTTCTTCAAACATGTCCTTGCTGTTTCTCCACTGGCAATATGAGAACAAATAAATGCAAGAGACACACTGAACACTAATTAATATAATTTCCCTTTTCTCCTGATCTTCCACAGCTGAAAAGGCAAAGAAATTCAGGCCGCGACACAGCTCCCCGAATACAGGCACAGTTCTTTTGTGCATTCTGTTTACCCTGCAGCCAATGTGGAGTGTTAGCGATGGCTTTGCCTGTGGGATTAATGTGATCCACTCACAGTAAATGATGCAGACATGTCTTGCATTTTGGTTCCTAAATGCACATTAGTCAATATTCCCAGAGCGAAACATTTGATACACTGGATGTTGAGGCAATATCAGACCCAGGATAGCTTTCTTCTAACACACCTCATGACATATACTGGCAAAATCTGAGTGTCACATCAAACCAAAGGTTTCATTTCCCCTCTTTCTATCAGCACTGCTGATTAAACCTTTCTACATAGTTCAGTGTGTAGTATCAGGCTAACATCTACCCACATACGTTACACAGCACCAGTGTGACGGGGCTAAGACCTCACACTGGGTTAGAACATAGAACATTACAGCACAGTACAGGCCCTTCGGTCCTCGATGTTGTGCTGACCACTGGAACCAATCTAATGACCCTCCAACCTAAACTATTCCAATATTATCCAAAAATATTAATACCATATCCAATATAAATGAAATATATATATATATATATGGCTAATTCCTAAAATTTAAAAATTGGACCTTTTAAAATGGATAAGGCCATGTCGAGCTGTGGTCTTCAAACAATAGCAGCTAATCCAGCAGGGAGGTGATGGCCTAGTGGGATTATGGCTGGATTATTAATCCAGAAACTCAGCTAATGTTCTGGGGGACCCGGGTTCGAATCCCGCCACGGCAGATGGTGGAATTTGAATTCAATAAAAGAAGACCTGGAATTAAGAATCTACTGATGACCATGACACCATTGTTGGAAAAACCCATCTGGTTCACTGATATCCTTTAGGGAAGGAAATCTGCCATCCTTACCCGGTCTGGCCTACATGTGACTCCAGAGCCACAGCAACTCTCAACTACCCTCCAAGGGCATCCAGGAATGGGCAATAAATGCTGACCCAGCCAGCGATGCCCACGTCCCAGGAATGAATAATAAAAAGCATAAAGAAAATTTGGACTTTGCTACCTCTGAAAGGTACACAAACAACTCCCGTGGATTGCAGAGGTAAATTCAAAGGGAATTATGCAAAATATATATATATTAGACAGGGTAGATTCAGAAAGAATGTTGGGGGAGCCCAGAACCAGGGATCATAGTTTGAGGATAAGGGGTAAAATGTACCTGGATGAGCACTTGGTACATCATTACATTCAGGACCAAGTGCTGGCAGGTTAGATCTGGTGGGAGTTCAGGTATTCCGAATGTGTCAGAGCCAACCCGATGGGTTGGAGAGCCTGTTCTGTGCTGTATGATTCTGGTTCTATGATAGACTGATTAGGACTGAGGTGAAGAGAAATTCATCGCCCAGATGGTGATGGATGTGTGGAATTCACTGCCACAGAACGTAGTGGAGGCCAAAACGTTGTGTGATTTCAAGAAGGAATTAGATATGGCTATTGGGGGCGAAAGGGATCAAGGGATATGGTGGGGGGGGAAGGGGGAATAGGATATTGAATTTGATGATCAAAATGAACGGCAGAGCAGGATCGAAGGGCCAAATGGCCTACCCCTGCTCCTCAATTCTATGTCTGTATTTCACTGTGCTAGACCTGGCCAAATGGTGTTGATTAGGACAGTCCTGCAACTTTCCTTTTGGATTGGTAATGGTTGGAACATTAATGTATATCCCAGTCAATGGGATATACAGCTTTTACTGAACCAAAGTGGAGAGATGGGAGTTATATGATATGACAATTGATCTACTTGGTCCATCTCATTTCCAAGAACCAGGTTCAAGAGTGCATCCTTTCTGGTTGGATTAGATGCATACTGCTGGAGGAAATTTTCCTGAACACAGTCTAGGAATATTTGCCCCTCTCCACCCTTTTCACTCCCGCTATCTCGGTCTATAATTGGATAACTAACGTCTATGATTGGATAATTAAAGCCCTCCATTATAATTACATTATAATGTTTCCATCTCTCTGTCATTTCCCTGCAGATTTTTTCCTCTACATCTTTCTCACTAGTTGATAGTCAATAGACTACGCTGAGGAATGGAATTCCTGCAATGGAACCCAATCCTGCCTTCCTTGAACCAGGTCTCTGTTATTAATACAACATAATCTGTTATTAATACAACAAAAATTCCGCAGTACAATCTGCACCCATACCTCCCGTGGCACAGTGGTTAGCACTGCTGCCTCACAGCGCCAGGGACCCGGGTTAGATTCCCAGTCCGGGTCACCGTCTGTGTGGAATCTGCATGTTCTCCCCATGTCTGTGTGGGTTTCCTCCAGATGTTCTGGTTTCCTCCCACAGTCAGAAAGACGTGCTGATTAGATGCATTAGCCATGCTAAATTCTCCTTCAGTGTACCCAAACAGGAGCTGGAGTGTGCTAATTAGGGGATTTTCACAGTAGCTTCATTGCAGTGTTAATGTAAGCCTACTTGCGAATAGTAAAGAAATAAACAATTTTTTTCGGTGCACTCCATGCATTCACATACCCGCACAGCAACCCGGATTTAGACTTCATTACTATAATGTGGAGACGCCGGTGTTGGACTGGGATGGACACACACGCACAACACCAGGTTAAAGTCCAACCAGTCTGTTTGGTAGCGTGAGCTTTCGGAGCGCTGCTCCTTCATCAGGTGGAGTGAGAGTTGGGTTCACAAACAGGGCATATGTAGACACAAACTCATTACAAGATAATGGATGGAATGTGAGTCTTTCAAGCTTTACAAGTCCAGACAATGTGAATGGAAAGAGGTTTAATTACTGGTACCTGTAAGTATCATAAGACATAGAAGTAGAATTAGGCCATTCAGCCCATCAAGTCCGCTCCACCATTCAACTGCAGCTGATTACTCTCTCCTTTACTCCGACTTCACTGATTAATTTACTATTCTCTCTCTAGTGTTATCAGTCTCTGCCTCTCGGTCTTTGCTGACCCTCGATATCCCTCCCTAATATTCTCTCCTGGTTCCTAAACCCCTGCCGAGTTAGACCGAAGCCCCTGCTGGACAGCGCTACCAAGGGACTCAGTCCCAGCCCTGTTCCTCATTGAGCCTAATGCAATGATTCCAACAGATTTAAATCCAAACACTCCTTTCCTAATTAAAAAGATTTATTTTACGTGGCTACAGCCAGGTTGATTTGCAATGCAGATGGGAAATGTTTAATCCCAGTATACCCCGTGGATAAATTCGTCAGTTAGTTGATTTTGTGTAGGTATCAAAAAACATGTTCTTAGTTACTGTCAAATGTAAAATGGACTTTTTTTTTGGACTTTAAGAAAGCTATCCTACACACACAACAATTATAGAGTATGAATGCTGTAATAATCCCAGAAAGGATAAATTGTACAGTTGGAAAATAAAAAAAATGAAATGAGAGTAGAGATTTGGAATGATACCACAAATGATGTTACTCTGATTAGAATGTCAAATCCAATTATCTAGAAATTAATTTTAAATTTCTTCACTTTCTCTCTTCACAGTGGTTAGCACTGCTGCCGCACTGCACCAGAGATTCAGGTTCGATTCCCAACCTCAGGTCACTGTCTGTGTGGAGTAGGCACATTCTCCCCATGTCTGCTTGGGTTTCCTCTGTGTGCTCCGGTTTCCTCCTACAGTCAGAAAGATGTGCTGGTTAGGGTGCATTGGCTGTGCTAAATTGCCCCATAGTGTCAGGGGGATTTGCAGGATAAATATGTAGGGTTATGGGAATAGGGTCGATTGTGGTTGGTGCAGACTTGATGGGCTGAATGGCCTTTTCTGCACCATAGGGATTCTATGAACACTAGTGAAGTGAAAAGCCATTGCAATTCCTGCCATACAGCTGGTGAAACCATGAGCTTGGCACCTTCAATGCAGAATTTTTAAAAATTTTTATTTATTTGTCACAAGTAGGTTTACATTAACACTGCAATGAAGTTACTGTAAAAATCCCCTAGTTGCCACACTCCAGCACCTGTTTGGGTACACTAGGCCAATCCACCTAACCAGCACATCTTTCAGACTATGGGAGGAAATATACCCAGAAGAAACCCATGCAGACATGGGGAGAACATGCTGACTATGTACAGACAACGATCCGAACCAGGAATCGAACTGGGGACCCTGATGTTGTGAGGCAGCAGTGTTAACCGCTGTGCCACGGCGCCGTCCATTTTTTGCACCCACCTGACTGAGCAGGATTAACCTTGGATTAACGTCTCATCCGAATGACGGCACCTTCAATCGTACAGGACTCCCTCAGAGTGACTTGGGTGGGGTGTGAACTCACAATCTTTCCAGAGGGGTTAGCAGGTGAATCGCTCCTTTATAAGGGAACCCAGCGGGTGATTCCAGGGCTGCGCAGCGAGATGCTGTTAGCCGCTTTGTAGATGAGTTGGGGAGGATCCTGGGAACAGCCTGGCCCTTTGACTTCACTCAGTTCAATCAGGGTTAAGCTGCGTCACAACTCAGTTTAACCCCTTATCCCCTATCGCCCCACAAAAACACCACCCTCTTCATTTTCAGTTTACCTCACCTCATTAGTTTCTTCTGCGCGTTGGGATTGAATTCCAGATTCCCGGAATGTGTGAAGAGCTGGTCACCCCTGAATTCCAGTGGGAAGAATCTGCTCTCTTTATCTGAACTTGGCCCTTACTTCTGGCTGAACCAACCTCACCTGACTGTTCCAGCGGCAACACCAGAACAGTGAGCTGTGGGATAATGACAAGGGAACTTTACAGCTACCCAAAGCCAATTTACTGCCAACTGATATATGAGCATTCCTTTGATTAAAAAAACAAAGACCCGTTTCAAAAATGGGATGATGACGTGCTTGGATTCACCTGTTACTGTCGCCCAATAATTCCACAATTAAATCATGTTTCACTAAACCCAGTTGGGGTCAGTCTCTGTCCCCACCCTGCTGACAAATTGGATTTCCCCTCTGACCTCTGGTATCCAAAGTTAATTCCGGCTAGGCTCCATCATGTTTTGTTAGATAAATCCGGGAAGCAGTCTGGCAGCCGTGATGCCAATGAGATAGTGGGGGGTAGTGATGCTGGCCACTGGGAGAAGTAAAAATCAATACATGTGTAAGTTTGGTGGTGAAGGGACAGATACGCTGACAGTAAAAAGTAGTTTACCTTCTACAAAACGATAAGTAAATGTCAATGACCTTGAACTGTGCACCGTTAGCACAGATTAAGCACTGTGACTGCAAACAAAACATGAGATTAATACAGAGCAGACTTTCCAATCCACAGACTGCTTTATATAGCCGATTGCAAATCAAAAGAACGCAACACAGACACAAAACAATTTTGATTTCATTTCATTTATTATTGTCACATGTATTAACATACAGTGAAAAGAATTGTTTGTTACGTGCTATACAGACAAAGCATACCGTTCATAGAGAAAGAAAGGAGAGAGTGCAGAATGTAGTGTTACAGCCATAGCTAGGGTGTAGAGAAAGATCAACTTAATATAAGGTAGGTCCATTCAAAAGGCAGCAGGGAGGAAGCTGTTCTTGAGTTGGTTGGTACATGATCTCAGATTTTTGTATCCTTTTCCCGAAGGAAGAAGGTGGAAGAGAGAATGTCCGGGGTGTGTGGGGTCCTTAATTATCCCGGCTGCTTTGCCGAGGCAGCCGGAAGTGTAGACGGAGTCAATGGATGGGAGGCTGGTTTGTGTGATGGATTGGGCTACATTCACAACCTTTTGTAGTTCCTTGCAGTCTTGGGCAGAGCAGGAGCCCAGACCGAGCTGTGATACAACCAGAAAGAATGCTTTCTATGGTGCATCTGTAAAAGTTGGTGAGAGTCATAACTGACATGCCAAATTTCCTTAGCCTTCTGAGAAAGTAGAGGCGTTGGTGGGGCTTCCTTAACTATAGTGTCGGCATGGGGGGGACCAGGACAGGTTGTTGGTGATCTGGACACCTAGAAACTTGAAGCTCTCGACCATTTCAACTTTACCCCCGTTGATACAGGCAGGGGCATGTCCTCCACTACACTTCCTGAGCTCGCTGACAATCTCCTTCGCTTTGTTGACACTGAGGGAGAGACTATTTTCACTGCACCATTTTACTATTTCCAGTCATAGCAACCTTAATACTGTAAGTTAATTGTATTGGTATCATTCCAGTGTATAGGGTTAAATATCTTCATTCTTGTAATGAATCTACATTTAAAACAATATTTATATGAGGATAGAAGTTTGTAAACATTTTGGAATATGGCTACACCGTGCTTTTAAAAATCTCATCCTTTTTTCCAATTCCTTCCTGCTTGTGTGCCAATTTTGATGGGATTAGATAGGAACTTTCAAAAGTTAATCGGGGGCGTCTGTTGGCAAGCGAAGGGACATCTGGTAAGTGGGAGGCTTTCAAAAAGTGTGTTAACCAGGATTCAGGGTAAGCATATTCCTCTTAGAGTGAAGGGCAAGGCTGATAGAAATGGGAACCCGGGATTACTCAGGATACGGAGGCCCTGGTCAAGAAGGATAAAGAGGCACATGACATGTATAGGCAACTGGGATCAAACTGATTCCTTGAAGCGTATAGAGGTTGCTGGAGTAGAGCTAAGAGAGAAATCAGGAGGGGAGAAAGGGGACATGAGATAGCTTTTGGCAGATAAAAAACCAATTTTGCCAAAAAGATATTTGAATCAATATAAGCCACAGGTGAGGTGCCTGAAGATTGGAAGGTGGTAAATGTTGTCTTTGTTTAAAAATGGCTGCAGGGAAAAGCGTGGGAACTACAGACCGGTGAGCCTAACGTCTGTAGTGGGTAAGTTGTTAGAAGGTATTTTGAGAGACAGGATCTACAGACATTTAGAGACACAAGGACTGATTAGGGACAGTCAGCATGGCTTTGTGAGTGGAAAATCATGTCTGACAAATGTAATTGAGTTTTTTGAAGGGGTAACCAAGAAGGTAGATGAGGGCAGTGCAGTCAATGTCATCTACATGGACTTTAGCAAGACCTTTGACAAGGTACCGCGTGGTATCTTGTTGCATAAGGTTAAAACTCATGGGATCCAGGGTGAGGTAGCTAAATGGATATAAAATTGGCTTCTTGACAGAAGACAGAGGGTAGTTGTAGAGTTGTTTTTCAAACTGGAGATCTGTGATCAGCGGTGTGCCTCAGGGATCAGTGCTGGGTCCACTGTTATTTGTCATTTATATAAATGATTTGGTTGAGAACTTAGGAGGCACGGTTGGTAAGTTTACAGATGACACGAAGACTGGTGGCATGGTGGACAATGGAGATAGTTATCTAGGTTGCAACAGGATCTTGATTTAATTGAGCCAGTGGGCTGATAAGTTTAATTAGCTGATGAGATAGAGTTTAATTAAGTAAATGTGAGGTGAAGCATTTTGGTAGATTGAACCAGGGCAGGACTTGCTCAGTTAATGGTAGGGCATTGGGAAGAGTTACAGAACAAAGCGATCTAGGGGTACATGTTCATAGCTCCTTGTCACGTGGAATGCAGATTCCGCACAGTGATCCAAGCTGAGAATTGAACACGGGACTCTGGCACAGTGAGGCAGCAGTGCTAACACTGTGCCACCATGCCACCCCAATTTATTATTGGAGATGGAGACTTTGTACAAGTCAGGATTGTATTTTGATGATAATATTTTTCTACTACTGACCTTTGCTGTCATAGCAACAGAACCAGGCTGACCTTTTTCCAGTGGCCCATGGGTCCAAAATGGAAAGAAGTTCCTCACAAAGTTAGTTCCCACCTGGTGGTGTTGAGCTGGGTCTTTACCAATCACAAGAAATGGGCTAACAGACTCTCAGTTCCCCATTTTACACCACAAACCACTTCCCCTTCAACTGGATACAGTGTGAGTTGGGCTGCAAGTCCCCCAGTGAGCCCGTTTCACTGTACTGGCAACATCCTCTCTACACCACCCATAGCCCACGGCCCAGCCATGTGTCTGCTGCCTGTGAAGGTATTGGAATGTTCCTCGATGTTAATCCTGAGGTGATGGCCTAGAGATATTATCACTGAACTATTAATGCAGAAACTCAACTAATGTTCTGGGAACCTGGGTACAAATCCCACCTCAGCAGATGGTGGAATGTGAATCCAATTAAAAAATATCTAGAAGTAAGAATCCACTGATGACCATGAAACCATTGTCAGAAAATGCCATCTGGTTCACTAGAACAAAGAACAACACGGCATGGGAAACAGGCCCAACGAGCCCGTGCCTCCATTTTAACATTGTGAGTTCCCTCTTCTACCTATGACCTTGTCTACGCCTATTGGGGAAGACTAATTTCCTTCTTAGGGAAGGAAATCTGCCGTCCTTACCCGATCTGGCCTACTCGTAACTTCAGAGCCACAGCAATGTGACTCTCCATTGCCCTCGGGAACCCAGGGATGGGCAATCAATGCTGGCCAGCCAGCGAGGCCTGAGGCCTGTGAATGGATTAAAAAAAATTTCTGATTCCGTAGGCAACAGTTCATTTATTAATCTCCCCTAAGATTAGTCAGACTGCACTTTGCGATAGTGACTTTTAAGGGGCATCTGGACAAATGCATGAATAGAATGAGAATAGAGGAAGATGGGGTTAAGGTTGGGGGGTTTTGGTTCAGTCGGGCAGCATGGTCGGTGCAGGCTTGGAGGGCCGAAGGGCCTGTAATTTTCTCTGTTCTTTGCACTGCGCGACCTCGTTGTTAGAATCGAGCGGGTTCAATGGGAGCAGAGTTTATTGGTGAGTGGTCTTGATGGATGGAGCGGCCTCCAATGGGCTGCTCCAATTTCCTATCGTTCTTATAATTTCGGGGGAATCAGTAAAGAACGGGGTTGGATTTTACCCCGTGCCCCCGAAACCCAATATGTGTTAAATTCCAACAGCTTGCAAGCCCCTACCCCCCCACCCCACCCCACCCACCCCTGAGCTGTCCCCCTTCACAGTGAGAAGTGCTGAAACCAGAGTTAGATCAATAATTACGGGCCAATTGAGTTTGCTAACGAGACGACAACTGGACAGGATAATATGCTACCCTTGCCATGATACGGTTGGCAGGAGTGGGCATTGGGGACAAGTGTTTTAAAGGCATGAAGGAAGGTACCTGTGTGCCTTGAGGCACGCCCCGCCCTGCATCCCCCCCCCCCCGGAATTTTACCCCCTTTCAAATGTTCATGGAATAAAACCCTACAGAGCAGAAGGAGGCCATTCAGCCCATCGAATCTGCACTGACTCTCCAATAGAGCATCTTACCCAAACCTTGGCCTCTCGACCCCACTTATTTACAAGGTTAACCTCCCCTACCCTGCACATCGTTGGACACTAAAGGGCAATTTAGCACAGCCAATCCACTTAATCTACACAACTGTGGGAGACCCGGAGGGAACCCACGCAGACATGGGGAGAATGTGCAAACTCCACACAGACACCAAGGCCAGAATCGAACCTAGCTCCCTGCTGCTGTGAGGCAGCAGTGCTAACCACCGTGCCACCAATGCCATGTTCTAGGTGTAGAGTGGGCTTCCATCACGTGTGCCAGCTGACTTCCTTGCCAGGTGGGGGATGGAGGGGTGGGAGTGAGCGGTCTGGGCGCCCCCTGTAAAATCCAGTCCCTGTCCCCTGGTTAGGTGGATTGGCTGTGCTAAATTCTCCGAGTGTACCCGATCAGGCGTCGGAGTGTGACCACTAGGGGGATTTTCACAGTAACTTCATTGCAGTGTTAATTCGTGACGCAAATAAATAAACTTTAAAATAAAAACACCGGTGTGATAATTCGTACAGATTATGAAAGTGACCTGGGATGAGGAGTAACAGACAATCCCAGTCCGGGGGAGTACGGAAAACGCTGGGAGTGATCTTAAATTTTATCCAGTCATTCCATTTTCTCCCCATCTTCCAGCATTATTATTCTGACACCAGATTGTTGTCATGTCAACAGCAGGATTGAACCAGCTTATCATCAGTGTCATCACATTGGTTCAAATCCCCTGCTTCACATTCTGGAAACTTCCAGTCGCACGCTTCTGCATTGAAATCTGAGGCTTTTAGAATATAAAGTGACATAGAATCCTGCAGTGCAGAAAGAGACTGTTCAGCCCATCAAATCTGTACCAACCACAATCCCGCCCAGGCCCTATCCCCATAACCCCATACATTTACCCCAGCTAGTCCCCTAAGGGGCAATTCAGCATGGCCAATCCACCTAACCCGCATATCTTTCAGACTTAGTTCGAATCTCATCATGTTGGATGGTGAAATTTGAATTCAATAAAAATCTGGAATTAAGAATCTACTGATCATGAAACCATTGTTGATTGTCGGAAAAACCCATCTGGTTCACCTAGAGTCCTTTAGGGAAGGAAATCTGCTGTCCTTACCCGGTCTGGCCTACATGTGACTCCAGAGACACAGCAATGTCGTTGACACTTAAATGCTCTCGGGGATGGGCGATAAATATTGGTCCAGCCGGCAACATTCATGTCATACGAATGAGTAAATAAGTAATGGTCGAGAGTAGACTGGGCAGATATTGGCCAGCTTGGATTTGTCCTGCTTTTTTGCGTATGGGACATACCTGGGCAATTTACCACATTGCCAGTCAGATGCCAGCATTGTTGATCTTGGCTAGGGGAGCAGCAAGTTCCAGAGAACATTAGCAGCTGCCTTGATCCAACTCTAACATGCAAGATTGCATTAAATCCACAGAACCTCTGATGAGCAGTGGCAATTTTCCATCCCTCCTGGTGACTGGAGGCTGTCAGTGAGCACATTCCTGCTTCCAACTCTCCGAAGGAGTTAGAACATAGAACATTCCAGCGCAGTACAGGCTCTGGGGCCCTCAATGTTGCACCGACCAGGGGAACCAATCTAATGACCCTCTAACCTAAACTATTCCAATATTATCCATATGCCTATCCAATGACCATATGAACGCCCTTAAAGTTGGCGAGTCCACAACTGTTGCAGGCAGGGCATTCCACGCCCTTACGACCCTCTGAGTAAAGAACCTACCTCTGACATCCGTCCTATAATTATCACCCCTCAATTTAAAGCTAAGTCCCCTCATGTTAGCCGTCACCATCCGAGGTAAAAGGCTCTCACTGTCCACCCTATCTAATCCTCTGATCATCTTGTATGCCTTAATTAAGTCACCCCTTAACCACCTTCTCTCTAACAAAAACAACCTCAAGTCCCTCAGCCTTTCCTCCATAAGACCTTCTCAAATTGGTTGGGGATCGTTCTTTGTCTTTGCATTTTGACTTCTAGACAATGTCACAAAACAACCATTGGGTAGGTTACGGGAGAGCTCGGTGCTAATCTTTTGATGTTCCTGGTCTTTCGAGAGCATTTTCTCTACCAGGGAAGCAGATGTTTTTAATAATGACTCACCTCAGGCAGGAGAAAGGATTTCAGAGTGCTGGAATAAATTACTGAGATACTAGGAGAATCTGTTAAATACATATATCCTGTATCAAAGTGAACGCTTCCGAAGGCACTTTGTTTCATTGTCTCCTTCTATCTTTTCTCTCCAGTTTCCCTCTGCAATTTGGGTCATTTTGAAATCTGTTTGATTGTTTTATCCGTGATTAGCCCAGGGCCCTTCCTGACGTTCCCACAATCAGACAGTCTGCTGATTGGCCAGTGCCGTGTGTGTCCTGATGGTTGCTTGGAGACCAGGGTTACCCAGTGTAACCACAGTCGATGACATTGCTCTGTTATAGAAGAGTGATAAGAGCTTCAATCATAAAGATAACCAACTGGCTCAGTAAGCAGCTCCAGATTTATATATTTATGCATTAACTCTTCATGACGTTGTTTTACCCTGTTGATTGCTGTTTGTCCTAACACTATTAGCGAGTCTTACTCTAATTCTGACCTGGTGATAGCTCAGTGTCAGGGAGTTAAGAACGTTATAGCTGGAGCTGGACTGACGCAGTGGCTGAGGGCGATGGTGACTCTCGTGTGTGCAGGGTCACTCACACATACAATTTCTACCAGGACTTGGCCAGTAGCTTCCAATCAGGCTGCCAATCAGGGTCTCCCGGTCTCTGAGGGGCTCCCATTTGCGCCAGTGCTGACGAACTGAACAGATGCAGCAACATTGGGGCAGCACAGTGGGTTAGCACTGCTGCCTCACAGCGCCAGGGACCCAGGTTCAATTCCCAGATTGGGTCACTGTCTGTGTGGAGTTTGCACATTCTCCCTGTATCTGCGTGGGTTTCCTCCAGGTGCTCCGGTTTCCTCGCACTGTCTGAAAGATGTGCGGGTTAGATGGATTGGCCGTGCTAAATGTGCCAATCCATCTTAGTTACCCTGCCAATGCCTCTAATCTACCCATCCCAGGACACTATGTGGGGGGGATAGGGTCTGGGTGGGATTGTTGTTGGTGCAGATTTGACAGACTTTTATAACATTTCCATGCCCTGCAGACATCTCCAAGGGCTTTACAAACAATTAAATACTTTTGAAGTGTAGTCAGTGCTGTAATGTAGGAAATGCGGCAGCTAATTTGCACACAGCAAGATCCCACAAGCAGCAATGCGCTAATGAGCAGATAACCTGCTCTGTTAGAAGGGAGAATCGGCATGTGAAATTCAGGAGAAGTGACAGCAGCAGCAGCAGCAACACACTAAAATAACACCTCTCGTCTGAGGCTGACAGTGATTTCAGAACATTAGCAACAGGGTGTGCGGATTTCAATTGTGTTCGGGATTTAGTTTCATTTCTCGGTGTCACAAGTCCAAATTCAAACTCTGAGCAACTTCCTCAGTGTGGAAGTTGATTTTAATCGTGGCATAACGCCGATTTTGTGCTGCTTATTCTCGCTGGAGCAATATGAACACATCATCCCGAGAATGGGGTGTTTTTCTCGGTGTGTTTCTGTGTACATCCTGTCGAGCTGAGTTTCCACAGCTGCCTGGCTGTGATTAGATCCAGACTGCAGATAATCACCGACTAATCTCAACACTAATACCACTGCCTGCTTTTCCTCAAACCTGCAAATAAAACATTTACATTTCTGAATGTTGCCACTATTTTGCATTTGTTGAAGACTTTGAAAAATTGAAGAATAGGAACAGTGGCCTAGAAATCTGTGCGCCTGCCATCCTTAGTCCCACAAAGTGTGTGGGATTGTGTAGAGGGGGGGGCGGCTGTGTGCACTGTACGGTGATTCGGAGGCTGCCTAGATACTGAGTCCCAAAATCCATTTGAAAAGTAGAAATGAGTAACACACTCCTCCAGCCAGAATTGCTCACCCGTTTCTACTCCACCGTGTTGGAGATTAGCAGTCCTGTTCGTAGGCAGGTCGATATCTTATACGCTTTCCATTTTGGCAGCAAAAGCAGGAAGGCAGAGGATTAAGTAGAACGGGGACGAGGTAGAAAGGGTCGAGAGCTTCACGTTTTTAGGTGTCCAGATCACCAACAATCTGTCCTGGATCCACCGCCCCCGACACTATGGTTAAGAAAGCCCCACCAACACCTCTACTTTCTCAGAAGACACAGGAAATTTGGCATGTCAGCTACAACTCTCACCAACTTTTAATGCTGCCCCATAGGAGGCATTCTTTCTGGTTGTATCACAGCTTGGTCTGGGCTCCTGCTCTGCCCAAGGCCAGAAGGAACTACAAAAGGGTGGTGAATGTAGCCCAATCCATCACACAAACCAGCCTCCCATCCATTGACTCTGTCTACACTTCCCGCTGCCTCGGGGAAAAGCAGCCGGTATAATTAAGCACCCCGGACATTCTCTCTTCCATCTTCTCCCGTCGGGAAAAGATACAAAAGTCTGAGGTCACGTACCAACCGGCTCAAGAACAGTTTCTTCCCTGCCGCTGTCAGACTTTTGAATGGACCTACCTCACATTAAGTTGATCTTTCTCTACACCCTCGCTGTGACTGTAACACTACATTCTGCACCCTCTCCTTTCCTTCTCTATGAATGGTATGTTTTGTCTGTATAGCGTGCAGGAAACAATACTTTTCGCTGGATGTTAATACATGTGACAATAATAAATCAAATCAAATCAAATCAAAGACTATCCGAGTGGCCATAAATTAAGAGAGAGGTATGGGCAATGGGATTGGGTGTCACTGAAGGTTAAAAGACAAATTTGACAAAGGGTCATTTGGACTTGAAACGTCAGCTCTTTTCTCTCCTTACAGATGCTGCCAGACCTGCTGAGATTTTCCAGTCCCGCCATCCCCGGAATCAGCCTGGGGAACCTTGAGAGCAAGAACATCCTTCCTCAGAAAAGGGGACCAACACTGCACACAATAATCCAGACGTAGCCTCACCAAGGCCCCTGTATAACTGCAGCAAAACATCCCTGCTCCTGTACTTGAATCCTCTCGCTGTGAATGTCAACATTTTCCAGCATTTTCTCTTTTGGTTTCAGATTCCACAATCCGCAGTAGTTCACTTTTGTAAGGCAAACGGTGTGTTGGCATTTACAGTGAGAGGGTTCAAGTACAGGAGCAGGGATGTTTTGCTGCAGTTATACAGGGTCTTAGTGAAGACACACCGAGAGGATTGTGTGCGGGTTTTGGTCTCCTTTTCTGGGGAAGGATGTTCTTGCTCTCGAGGGAGTGCAGCGAAGGTTTTCCAGGCTGATTCCGGGAATGGCGGGACTGATGTACGAGGAGAGATGGAGTCATTTAGAATTGTATTTACTGGAGTTGAGAAACTTGAGGGGGGGGGGGGATCTCAGACACCTATAAAATTCCAACAGGACTAGACAGATGATGCAGGAAGGATGTTCCCAATGGTTGGGATGTCTAGAACCAAGGCTCCCAGTCTGAGGATTCAGGGTAGACCATTTAGGATAGAGGTGAGGAGACATTTCTTCACCCAGGGTGAGCCTGTGGAATTCATTCCCACAGGAAGTGGCTGAGACCAAAACATTGAATATTCTCAAGAAGTGGTTGGATTTCGCACCTGGGGCGAACGGGATTAAAGGATATGGGGGGGAGGGGGGATCAGGTATTGAGTTAGATTAACAACTATGATCATAATGAATGATGGGGCAGGCTCGAAGGGACAAATGGCCTCCTCCTGCTCCTAATTTCTACGTTTAAGATGGCTCGGATTGATTGGCTGTGGATGGCTTGGACCTGTCTGCTTGTTGCTGCCTTTGGTGTGTAGTAAGAACATAAGAAATAGGAGCAGGAGTAGGCCATCCAGCCCCTCGAGCCTGCCCCGCCATTCAATAAGATCATGGCTGATCTGAAGTGGATCAGTTCCACTTTCCCGCTTTCTCCCCATAACCCTTAATTCCCCTTGTCTATCAGAAACCTATCTACCTGTGACTTAAATATATTTAGCGAGATAGCCTCCACCACTTCAACGGGCAGAGAATTCCAGAGATTCACCACCCTTTGAGTGAAGAAGTTCCTCCTCAACTCCGATCTAAACTGCTCCCCCCCCTTATCATGAGGCTGTGTCCTGTAGTCCTGCTATCCTTTCTAAGTGGGAAGAATCTCTCTACCTCTACCCTATCCATCCCTTTCATTATCTTATACGTCTCTATAAGATCCCCCCTCAGCCTTCTAAACTCCAACAAGTACAGACCCAATCTACTCAATCTCTCCTCATAGGCTAACTCCCCTCATCTCTGGTATCAGCCTAGTGAACCTCCTCTGCACTCCCTCCGAGGCCAAAATATCCTTCTGCAAATGCGGCGACCAAAACTGCACACAGTACTCCAGCTGTGGCCTCACCAGTACCCTGTACAGTTGCAGCAAGACCTTCCTACTTTTATATTCAATCCCCCTCGCTATGAAGGCCAGCATCCCATTCGCCTTCCTGACCACCTGCTGCACCTGTAGGCTGGGTTTTTGTGACTCATGCACAAGGACCCCCAGGTCCCTCTGCACCGTAGCATGCTGCAGCTTTTCACCCTTTCAATAGTAATCTCTCCTAATGTTATTCCTGCCAAAGTGGATAACCTCACACTTGCTAACATTATACTCCATCTGCCAGGTCCTCACCCACTCACTCAGCCTATCCAGATCCCTCTGCAGACTTTCCACACCCTCTACGCAATTTGCTTTTCCACTCATCTTCGTGTCATCAGCAAATTTTGTCATCCTACACTCAGCCCTCTCCTCCATATCATCTATATAAATGGTAAATAGCTGAGGCCCCAGCACCGATCCCTGCGGCACTCCACTAGTCACCAACTGCCAACCAGAATAGCACCCATTGATACCAACTCTCTGCTTCCTATTAGACAGCCAATCCTCTATCCACGCTAACACCTTACCCCCAACTCCATGCCCCCTAACCTTGCGCAGCAACCTTTTATGCGGAACCTTATCAAACGCCTTCTGGAAATCTAGAAACACCACATCCACTGGTTCCCCTCTGTCCACCGCATTAGTCACATCCTCATAGAAATCCAATAAATTCGTTAAACACGACTTCCCCTTAATGAATCCGTGCTGCGTCTGCTCAATCAAACCATTCCTTTCTTGGTGCCTCGCTATTTCTTCTTTGATGACGGATTCAAGCATTTTTCCAACTACAGATGCTAAACTAACCGGCCTATAATTCCCTGTCTTTTGTCTGCTACCTTTTTTAAACAGCTGCGTAACATTAGCCATTTTCCAATCTTCCGGCACTTCCCCGGAATCCAGCGAAGTTTGATAAATAATCCCTAATGCATCTACTATCACCTCTGCCATTTCCTTCAGAACCCTGGGATGCATTCCATCCGGTCCCGGGGACTTGTCCACCATCAGTCCCGTTAGTCGATCAAGCACTACCTCTCTAGTGACAGTGATCGCATTCAGGCCCTCGACTCCTACCATCCTTCTATCTTTAATATCCGGCAAACTATTCATGTCCTCCTCCGAGAAGACCGAGGCAAAAAACTTATTTAAAGCCTCAGCCATTTCCTCATCGCCCTCTGCTAAATCCCCCCTCTCGTCCTCCAAGGGTCCAACATTCACTCTAGCCAGCCTCCTCTTCTTTATATATTTGTTTTGGTTGGGGAGGGGGGGTGGTGGGGGAGGGAGAGTGGAAGGGGGTGCGGACAGTGGCATTAAGCAGTATTGTATCTGTGACCTGTTCTACTCCCCAGTCCAGTGTTCAGCTCCTTTTGACCTCACGAGCATGGAATCTCTGGTGTGGCATTTAGGGGTCACACATCGTTCCATCTCACTCCTTCAGAGCCTGAACAGATTGTGAAAACCTCCTTTCTTTCAGACAGTGCCCACAGTTTGAAAAGATATTAAATTAGGAGGAAGGATGTGAACACACTGGAAGTGGGGGGGGGTCGCGGAGGGGATTCACCAGGATGCTGCCTGGGATGGAACATTTCAGTTATAAAGAGAGGTTGGATGAGTTGTTTTCTCTGGAGCAGAGAAGACTGAGGGGGCGACCTGATCGAGATGTACAAGATCAGGAGGGGCACGGACAGAGTGGATAGCCGTAACCCTTAGTTGAAGGGTCAATAATGAGGGGACGCAAGTTAAAAGTGACGGGTGGGAGGTTCAGGAGGGATTTAAGGAAACATTTTTTGCCCAGAGGATGGTGGGGGTCTGGAATGTGCTGCTGGGAGTGTGGGGGGGGGCCTCACACCCTTTAAAAAGTATCTGGATGAGTACTTGGCACACCATAACATTCAGGGCTATGGGCCAAGTGCTGGCAAGAGGGATGAGGGTGGGCTAGTCAGGGCCTTTCATGCGTCAGTGCAGACACAATGGGCCGAAGGGTCTCTCCTGCACTGTAGTATTCTGTGATTCTGTGATATTTAGTTACCTTCAATCAGCTGTACGTGGTGACTAAAACGTCTCCCAGGAAAATAACTTTTCAGGTTAAAACAAATTGCAAGCATTGGAATAGAAAACAAATGTTGGAGATTGTGCTCCAACTGTTAATTGAGACAATATTTAGAAAACTGAGATCAGAAATACCAACAATATTAACTAAACGATGAAGAGTCAACGTTCGCATCTTTTATTTATGATTTATTCTCCCTAATTTTGCATTCGAACAATAATCCCGTGAACTAATTTATATGTAAATGATGTTTTATTTTTACAGTCACATCCAAGCAGGCATTAATAACTCCAGATTATTATTATCTCGCTCCTATGCCCCCAAACTCTTCCCCTTAACGTGTAATTATCTTAAACCGCGCTTTGCTAAACAGTTCCCAAAGGACAACACAGTGAGAGAAAGCCACGCTAAATCTGGTAGGGATTACTCACTGCTGATTCCAATATTCATTACTTTTTTTGCCTTGTAAACACTAAACTTTAACACTAATAGAAATGAAATACACATCTTGCATATGTGTGTGTGTGTGTGTGTGTGTGTGTGTGTGTGTGTGGGCATGTGTATTGAATCCCACAGAATCCCAACAGTGCAGAAAGCAGAGTCTGTACCAACCACAATCCCACCCAGACCCTATTCCCATTACCCTCATTTATCCTGCTAATCCCCCTGACACTAGGGTCAATTTAGCATGGCCAATCAAACTAACACTTTGCACATCTTAGGACTGTGGGAGGAAACCGGAGCACCCGGAAGAAACCCACACAGACATGGGGAGAATGTGCAGACTCCACACAGACGGTGACCCGAGGCCGGATTTGAACCCAGGTTCCTGGTGCTGTGAGGCAGCAGTGCTAACCACTGTGCCACCCCATGTGTGTTTGTGTCTGTGCGTACGGGCATGGTGTGTTTGTGTGTGTTTCCAGTTTATTTATTAGTGTCGCAAATAGGCTTATATTTACGCTGCAGTGAAGTTACTGTGAACATCCCTGAGGCACCACACTCCGGTTCCTGTTCAGGTACACCGAGGGAGAATTTAGCACGGCCGATACACCCTAACCAGCGCATCTTTCAGACTGTGGGAGGAAACCGGAGCACCCGGAGGAAACCCACGCAGACATGGGGAGAACATGCAAACTCCACACAGACAGCGGGGTTGAATGAAACTGTGGGGCAGCAGTGCCACCTTCTCTATGAACAGTATGCTTCGTCTGTATAGCACACAAGAAACAATACTTTTCACTGTGTGTTAATACATACGATAAATCAAAATCAGAAGGGCAAGACTATCACAGCCACCCCCAAGATAGCTCAGCATTCAGCCCATCCCTCTACCCTCAGACATCCTCACAATTACCCCGTCACGGCCTGTCCAAATTTCAGCAGCCTTCACATCCCACGCTGCAGACACAGGGGCCCTGGTTTGACCGGCACACCCACATCGAAATCAGGGTGGGCGAGGCTCGCGGAACGGCATTCTCCATTGGCTCCGAGCGTGATCTCACGAGTCTCGGGCGGGGATTCTGGCAAAATCCCAGTCAGGGAGTCACCTCTTCAGTGTCTGATAGGGAAAGGAGTTCCAGGAATTTGACACAGCGACCGCGAAGGAACGGTGACATATTTCCAAATTAGGATGGCGAGTGGCTTGGAGGGGAACCTCCAGGTAGTGACATTCCCCCATGTATCTGCTATCCTTGTCCTTCCAGATGGAAGCGGTCATGGGTTTGGAAGGTGCTGTCTGAGGGATCTGGGTGAGCTCCTGTAGTGTGTATCTCATAGACGGTACACACTGGAAAACCTGGTTACAGCTCATGAATACCTCAGGTGTGGAAGATGTCTCTGTGGACTGGAGAGGTGTTGGGGATGGGGTGGGGAGCAGGGAAGGTCGGTGAGTGTGGAATCTCTCAATGTATCGGGAGGTAAGGATAGATACACGGACTGGGAGCAGCAGGTTAGCGGGAAAGGCTTGATGATGGCGTGAACGGACTGGCTCGAAAGTCAGGGAGTACTGAGGTACGAACGATGGGAGGACAGCTCTGTGAATTAGAGGAAGGAGTTACAGGGGGAGACTGTTTGACTGAGAAGATTTTGAGAGAGGACGAGCTCTGTCGACTGAAGCAGAGAACTTCAGCGAGGCTGTATCTCTTTGTGTTCTGGTTAGATAGATAAGTGAATGATGAATCAGAATACACCAGGATTTTCTTGGGAATGTGTTCCTAAAATTCTTGAGCAATGCATTGTCAGTGGGTGTGTGTGTGGGTCGGAGATGCGGATGGAAGAGGATTGTGTACGATTCTGAACTTGATGCCAAAAGCTCTCAACAAACAATTCCAAAGATTTTCTGTCTCCACAGAAGCTGCCAGACCCTCTGGGTCCTCACTTGTGAGGGTCTGTTCTCTGAAAATGAAAGTACATCAGTCAGAGTTCTCCTCGGCAAGATTCTCCACCTTGTAAACATCTCAAGCGAGAAGTGGCAGCAATATGAGTAGTTGGTGCCAGGTTGGCACTGGAAGACCCACTAATGACCATCAGATGCCAAGAGGTTGCCTGGCAGGTGTTACAAAGCTTGACATTTTTCTGGGTTAACTACAGTTGATCATTTAATGAGACACATTGCAAAATATCGCTTGCTTTGATTAACCGCATCCTATCTTATCAGTCAATAAGAAACTCCAAGTGTTTTCAAAAGAACATAAGAACTAGGAGCAGGAATAGGCCATTTGGCCCCTCGAGCCTGCCCCGCCATTCAACTCAGTCCTAAATCTGTTATTTCCGAACAACTCTTCAAAACCACACCAACAGAAAGGAAACAGCCGGACAAGATTTTACTTTTTAAATCTTAAACTCTAATAAAGCAACTGAACGAAACATAACTCAAACATTAATTAGCAGGTAAAGGATATTACATATGCAAAGTAAATTTCATTTTAAATAGTCAATACAGCAAGAGATATGCCTCACTTACAAGCTTTCACATTACTTCCTGAACAAATGTGGAACCAAGTGCAATCTGTCATTCCAACTCAGCTCCCACTATGTGGGATCTCCCACTTCCCACTCAATCCTTCAGACCCTTGAGTCACTCCTGCCAGTATCTATATTGGATTTGAGGTCCCTGGCTATGATTAACATCAATAAGACACACGTCTACGAACCCCCTCTCACTCAGATCACAACGGCCCAATGGCACACAACTTATCGCGCCTCCTCCTGCTCCATCCCCTTGAAACAGTCTTATTTGATTTGATTTATTATTGTCACATGAATTGGGATACAGTGAAAAGCATTGCTTCCTGCGTTCTATACAGACAAAGCATACCGTTCATAGAGGAGGAAAGGGAAGGGTGCAGGATTTGGTGTTACAGTCACAGGCAGGGTGTAGAGAAAGCTCAACTCAATGCAAGGTAGGTCCATTCAAAAGTCTGATGGCAGCAGGGAAGAAGCTGTTCTTGAGTCGGTTGGGACGTGTTCTCAGACTTTTGTATCTTTTTCCCGGCGGAAGAAGGTGGAAGAGAGAATGTCCGGGGTGCGTGGGGTCCCTGATTATGCTGGTTGCTTTGGCGAATCAGCAGGGGAAGGTGTCATTGCCAGTCCTTGCTGACTGCGGTCTGTGGTTTAGGAAGTCATCTAGAGGGAGCTGGCAACACCAGAACAGCAGCAATGGATCTTGTCCAATTCAAAATCTCTCACCATTACCGTCATCATTCCTCTGTCCTGTCCAAGTGTATAACACAGTCTCTGCTCTATTCACAGAGACCTGCTCCAACACTAGGACCTGTTCTAAGACTGCCCAGGAAATTGTTCCATTCAGACAGAACCTTAGCTGTTTTTTGTTTTCAAATCCTCAGTGTATTCTGAGAAAGCGTAGATTGAAACCCAAGCATACCGCACCAGGGGCCAGGAGTTACATGACTGCAGACACCATCATCAACATACTTCAGAAGGAGGTTTTTTTTTGTTCTCGTTTCCTTTCCTCAACAAACCTGAACTATTCTTTGTCACGTGGAGAAGAACATCCAAAGAATTAGACGGATAAATTATTTTTGCCCAGAGAACAAATTCTTTAATATGATTCTGTCAAATTTGACAGAATAATAAAGAACAAATTCTTTATTATTCCGTCAAATTTGCACTCAACAATGACATTTATTAAAGTAAAGCAGACAGGATTTATCAGATCAGATCAAATTGTGCAGCTTGAAATATGAGATTGCCTGTATAACCCTAGCCATAATAAAAAGTGATAATTTCATTTTGGTCACAATTAGCAAACTAACAGTTTAATCTTTTGTTGGTTATGTCATCAGGTTCAATATCAAGTTATATTGCAGCAACATGACAAGCAATGCTAAGAACTCAAAGTGCTATTGCCAAGTAATCAAATCCATATGTAATAAATGTATGAGTTGATATGGGCAATAACTAAAGCTTCTGCACACTGATAGATCACTTTAACTCAATGTGAACAGCGATCCATCCCTCATGTCAATGAAACTTCTGAACAATGCCTACACATTGGATCAGAATTGCAGCTTGAAATTCGATTCATGCTACTCCTTATGTAAGGAGTTTTGTTGAACTGAATCACTTTCTACAATCTCACTGTCACAAGTAGCAGCCAACGTTCCTGCAACCTAGCAACCAGATTTATGAGGCATCGTATGAGCCAAAGATTGTGCCCTTTAGTAGGACTTGCAGAGGACTGTAAAAATGGTTCTACTGATGAACTATTATATTAAGGAGCAGTGAGAGATAGCTTAAAACTAAAAAAAAAAGGGCTTGTGTGAATTTAAAGAACAGTAGAGATCCTGCCAACTGTGGAGATAATGGGATGAATTCTTCCAAAAATATAATGGTGTCTAAAGGACTCGCGTGTTATTAATGCTTCAATCAGCTGGTTACTTGCCCTGAGAGAGAGTTACATCCTGTGAATGTGAATCATCACAAGTTGTTGACTGATTTTTTTGCAGCCCTACCATTAACTTCACAAAACTGACATCTCGCGTTTAACCTCTCCGTCACCTCCATGAACTCGGCACACAAAATTCTCATCCAACTCACCTCTAGTAACAGCCTAATCCCTCTCTTATCGATTTAACTATTAATGATGGCCAAGCAATCTCTTTTTATAAATGTAGAGTTCTTATTCCTTCTGTTAATCATAGAACCCTACAGTGCAGAAAGAGGCCCTTCGGCCCATCGAGTCTGCACCGAACACAATCCCACCCAGGCCCTACCCCCATATCCCTACATATTATACCCACTAATCCCTCTAACCTACACATTCCAGGACACTAAGGGGCAATTTCTTAGCATGGCTTTGGACTGGGACGAAACTGGAGCACCCGGAGGAAACCCAGGCAGACACGAGGAGAATGTGCAAACTCCACACAGACAGTGACCCGAGCCAGGAATCGAACCCAGGACCCTGGAGCTGTGAAGCAGCAGTGCTAACCACTGTGCTACCGTGCCACCCATAATGTTTTGGGAGGTTTTAAAAATGTCATAGAACATAAACTAGTCCAGCACAGTAACAAGCCCTTCTGCCCACAATGTGGTGCCGAACATGACACCAAATTAAACAAATCCCTTCAGCCTGCCCCTGGTCCATATCCCTTGATTCACGGTGACACAGTGATTAGCACTGCTGCCTCACAGCACCAGGGACCCTGGTTTGATTCCCAGCTCGGGTCACTGTCTGTGTGGAGTTTGCACATTCTCCCCATGTCTGTGTGGGTTTCCTCTGGGTGCTCCGGTTCCTCCCACAGTCCAAAGACGTGTAGGTTAGGTGGATTGGCCATGGTAAATTCTCCCTCAGTGTACCCAAACACTCACCGGGCAGTGACAACTAACGGATTTTCACACTAACCTCATTGCAGTGTTAATGTAAGCCTACTTGTGACTAATAATTGAACTCTATGCACAATGGCACAGTGGTTAGCACTGCTACCTCACAGCACCAGGGACCCAGGTTCGATCCCCGGCTTGGGTCACTGTGTGTGTGGAGTCTGCACATTCTGCCCATGACTGCGTGGGTTTCCTCCGGGTGCTCCAACCTCCTCCCAAAAGATGTGCTAGTTAGGCTGCATTGGCCGTGCTAAATTCTCCCTCAGCGTACCCGAACAGGCTGGAATGTGGTGACTAGGGGATTTTCACCGTCGCTTTGTTGCAGGAAGCCTACTTGTGACACTAATAAATAAATAAACTTAAAGAAACAATTCTAACGTGGTTTTTACAGGGTCTTCTTAGCGTGAAGGTGGATCTCGGACATCCTCTTGCATTGTCCCAGGTTGGTTTCTTGGCCATCTTTATCCTTCTTCGAATGTTTCCTGGCTTTCGGCCAATGGGGTGACAGGGCAGGAGGGGCCAGAACATCCAATGAGGTGAGGCCAGGTCACCCGAGTACATATCCCATTCCAGGATATGGTCAATAGCAGAGAGCCTGGCTAACACGAGGGAATACATACTCATCAAGTTTTCTGGCTCAGTACCTCCTGGTGGATTTCGGGCAATAACAACTTTTGCATTGTTGAAGTGCAGTACCCCTGTTCGGGACAGTTCCGGTGTGCGTCCCTGTTAGCTTTTGACCTGTGGTGACCTCGTAGAAGCAGTTGTAGCTGTTTTAGTTTAAAATCTCCAATTTTACGTTGGGCCTAATTTCTCAGGCCTCGTCCATTTGACCGCAGGATGTAGTGAAATGAGAGGCAGGTTAGGGGAGGTTCACGAGATTGATTCCTGAGATGAAAGGTTCTCTCCATCTGGGAGATCGGGCAGTTTAGGCCGATACTCTCGAGTGTTTTGAAGAGTGAGGGGAGATCTAATTGAGGTGTACAGGTTGATAAGCAGGATTGACAAAGTAGAGGTGGAGAGAATGTTTCCTCTTGTGGGACATTCTAGAACAATAGGTCATAGTTTTAGGACAAGGGGCAGCAAGTTTAAAACAGAGTTGAGGAGAAACTCGTTCTCCCAAAGAGTTGTGAATCTGTGGGATTCGTTCCCCCAAAGTGTGGTGGATGCTGGGACAGGGAGTAAATTTAAGAAGGAGTGCAAGGGGAAGAATCCTGATAGGTCAATAAGATTGTTAAATCCTCAGACATTAAGGCACTGATAGAACTACCAGCGTTAAGTTAAATGACTTTTAAAACAGGCTTATGAGCTAACAAGAAAGCAGTTTGCATGTACATATGGGATGCATTAAGAGATTTAAACAAATGATTATGTTTTAAATATGCTGATATTTTGAATGTATTAACATAATTTTTAAGGTACATTTTTCACTTTAGCCAAAGGCAATTTGCTGCAAAACATCATGGTAAAGGGCATTAGGACAAAGCCGTATTCCAAGAGAATATTCAAACATTGCGAAAATGCACGATCCATCGGAAGAATTTCAGATGGAGAGAACATTAAGAACACTTAATCATATTTCATGAGTAGGGTTTATTCACTGTCCAGACAAGGTGGATGCATGCCTAGACGCGGAGCCATGTGTTAATCTGGTTTGGCAGTGACCTATAGGGGGACTCATTAGAATGTTCATTTGAACTTTGGATTAGCATCTGAGGTTACTAGGCAACTCAAGTGGGGTCAGCCAAGACAGAAGTTAGTTCTGGAATTCTACGGACTAATAAAATGCCATTATGCCAGAGGACAAGATGCAATTGGCTAAGGTATATGACAGGTATTATTGGTGATTTATGTATATTGAAGATGATGAAAGGTGGGTGTTATTTATAAGAAAAACCTACCATTGATCTGTTTGAATTGTATACATCAGATTTCATCGGAGAGGTCTGGCTGGTCTGTCTCAGAGCTGCCTTGACTGTTTGATTTCTCCCAGTAGCTGCTGGTTAAATAAAAGTCATCTCTTTAAACTGAGACACTGGCTTCATGAATCTTGTATTGTCTGAAGTTTCGGTAATACTGGCCACCTCGGGAACCCCACCAACAAGGAGATAGACAGGTTTTTAATTAGTAATGGGTTTGAACGGTTATGGAGAAAAGGCAGGAAAGTAGAGTTTGAGGGGCTGAGTTGCCGACTGTTGCTCCTGGTTTTGTTCCTGTCTAATTCAAAGGCAATTTCTTTGCTCTGCCATCCATTTAAATTTATTTCCTTCATTTGAGCTCAGCTGTTACGTAACTGCACAGACCTGGCTGAGGAAGTCTTCCAGCTCCACCGGTTAAACAATCAGTTCTGCCTGATTAGTGTCCTGATTAGATTTGAAAAGTTACTTCTGCCTTTTAGTGAATTTTTCTCACCTTTTTTGTGATCTGGTTAGGTCCTTTGACTCTGCATTTGATCAGGTTGGACAATGGACCTGACCCCTCTCATCTGCCCAGTGGATCCTCTCCTGCCCTTCAGACTCCGTTCCTGTTACTGAGTTTTTCTCTGGACAATCTCTAGCTGTGCCTTTGATTTAGACACACTCTGTTTAGGTCAGGCTGTAATTTCTTTACTGTTTCATGTCTTAGGATTTTGGGGTTGTTTGTTTGCTGCACCATATTGTAATTGGTTTCTCTGTAAGAGGCCTGGGGTCTTGTGTGGTTGAAGATAAACCATTTACTGTTAATACAAAGCAATGTCCATTTCTCCAAGCTATTGCTCTCTCTGGGTGCTAACTTTATATTGACTTCTCTCAGGCTCTCTCTACGCACAGTGTGCCATCATATGACTCCCTACACCATGATGTGGGCAAAACTGTCCCACATTAACCCAAACATCCTGACTGTGCACCTGATTGTCACAAGATGAGGTGGGCCTTCCCAAAAAGAGGGAAAGCAAGGATCTCAGACTGGATACCGATAACTTCCCCAGCTCCACAACATTCTTCCCAATACTTCCCACTTAGTACAGGGTGGCACGGTAGCACAGTGGTTAGCTCTGCAACCTCACAGCGCCAGGGACCCGGGTTCGATTCCCATCTTAGGTCATTGTCTGTGCAGAGTCTGCACATTCTCCCCATGTCTGTGTGGGTTTTCTCCAGTGCTCTGGTGTTAGTTTTGTCACCGGCCGTATCCGCCAGATACCCGCTAGCGTGGCAGCCACCAGGCAACTCTTGGTTTCGTTGACACCGTTAGGTTTCCACCAGTCGAGTTCGGAGCGCCAGGGGCAAATTCCCCAGCCGGTAGCCCTCCCGATATATTCCCCTTTTCTCCCGATTATAGACTTAGACGACCACGGGCTGTCTCGTTCGATCACAGTTTATTATACAATCTTGCAAGATCGGGTGAGCTGGTGCGCACACCTTACACGTGTGGACAACACATTTTATACTGTTTTTCAAACATTGTGATGGCTTGTATTGTATTATTCCCCCTTATTTGGCTGTTAACCTTGTTAACTTTAAACACTGTAAATGGCTTGTATTGTGTCATTCCTTCAATTAACACTCTCTCAACTCCCATTTTGCGTTTAATCTCATCACTGCGGTTATCTGTTTCGTGTAACCTAGTTAACTGTCTGTCATGTGCCTCCCCCTTTCTGTATGCTGCTGAACTCGTCCATCACTGTTGATTGTACTGTTAGCTCTTGCAGCCTTAAAAATTACACTACTTCTCACAATCCCCCCTTTTCTCTTTACTGTCTGTAATTTTTTTTTTTACTAGCATCCCTTTTTCCAGATCTAGTTCAGATTTGCGCGAGTAGGTTGTTCCAGTTCGGCTAACATACTATCCACTTGCTCGTCCCAATCTTCATCATGGGGAGACCTATCTAGGAGGGTCTCCCTTTCCTCCCTTTCCAAGTGGATTCCCACCACCCTTCCATCAGTGACATCCCGTTTCATAAGAGCCGTCTCTATCAGTCTCTGCGTTAATCCCCGAATGCAGGGAATAACGCAGCATCCTAAGGCCGCCAGGACCCCTGATACCACCATGAAGGATACTAACATTGATACTACCACCCCTTTCCATCTCCCGAACCATTCGTCCAGCCACCCGGTCCAGTCGGTGTTTGCCCCCGAATGCTCTGCCAACTCGTCGGCTAGAGTTGACAGCCCCTCAGAGCCCGGGTGATTGATCCGTCGGGAGCGGTATTGTTGGGGATGAAAGTACAGCATTGAGTCCCGATCATAACACAGACTCCCCCTTTCTCGGCCAGAATCATATCCAGAGCTAGTCGGTTCTCCCAAGCCATTCGGGACGTAGCATCTAACTGTTCCGTTATCCCTTTTATAGCATCCCGGGTATAGTTTATGAACCTCTGTTGGTTATAATATATGTAGTTTATCCAATCTACATTTTTGTTGATAGTGACCCACCAGAACAGAGATTCGAACCCTGCCGCTATTTGATTCCTGGCTTTATGTTCATCCGGGACCCCTCTGGGTACCCCGATGGAATCCAGGTAAATCCTGTCATCAAACGAAGTGGGGATACTGCGGCGCTTCCGGGTTGTCCGGGGGGTAACCTTTGTTCCCTTTCGTTCAAAGGCTAGGGTGAATGGTATGGCCAGTTGTACTATGGCACACGTCCCAGTCCATTTCCGGGGTAAGGTGGCTCGTAGTTCTGCACCCCCGCAGTACCACCAAAGGTCGGCCCGGGGGACCTGTATCTGGGAATAATTCCCACCATCCTTAGTAGTGTTTACTTGGATGACCTGCTGACACAGAGTCAGGCTCCCAACGTTCTGATCCCACTCTTTCCCCATCCTCTGTATGCAGGTTTGATGGACACCCGATGCCCCGGAAAAGGAGGGCGCCTGGGAGTATCGGTTGCGCTGGACCGGTGGGAACGTTAAGCCCAGAGACTGACATGTGGGATCTTCCCAGGCGGTTCGGTGTTGGTACAGTTTCACCAAACACTCAATTCCACCTTCTTTTAGTGTAGGGAGCGGAACCACCTGCGGACTCGGTCTACTACCCGCGCACGCATAACAGTTGTCTTTTCCAAGACTCTGGACAGTATACCGAACCCACTCCAACCATGCGTTAATTTCCCTGAACCCTGTCTCTATCTCTACGGTCTCCCTTAAATCTTTTATCTGTATCACTTTAACCTTTTCGGAGTTTCCAGGAGTCAGGGCAGTTACACGGGGTATGGACGAGTTTGTGGCTGTTGCCTCTTGGAGGGTAATTCTTACACAGCACAGCCACTCCTCCTGAACCCGTACTCCAAGTACCTGACCCTCTAGCCCAGTGTGCAGATTTTTCTTGACCAACCAGTTGGTTTGTTTTATGGTCAGATAAAGGGAGTTGCACTGATCTATTCCACAGTCCCTCGGGTAGATCGCTTTCGGCACCAATGTTATTCTTTCCCGTACCCCAAGAGCTTGATCCTCTCCCAATCCCGTCCCCAGAAATAGTAGCTCCATCGATTTTCCCTGATATCTCTTTTGTCTCGCCAGGCTGTTTTTAGGGTCATTTAGTTCCCCCGCTGTCCCACATGGTACCATCCGGCATAAATCTATCTCTAATACCTGTGTCTGGGTTGCTTTTTGTGCAGTAAGACTGTATTGCTGACCAGCATTTTTCCCTTCCTCAGCGTACCACCTATCTACCGCGTCCCCTTTCCATCCCCCTCCCACCAAAGTTACAGTGTACACCAGCAAGAGTACAAGCCACATTTTTGAGTTCTCGTGCCCTGACCAAAGTGTCCGTTCAGTTGTCTTCTGCTGGATTGCTTCTGTCCGGGGTTGAGGTGATGTTCTCGTCCGGTGCCGGTACGGGCCCCTTTGCTCGGGTGTAGTGAGTCCAGCCTCGTTCTGCTGTTCGGACAGCTGTTTCAGTTGTTAGTAACACCAGGAAAGGGCCGTCCCAGACCGGGTCTAGGGTCTTCGGTTTCCAGGTCTTGATGAGAACCCAGTGTCCGGGCTTGATCGAGTGAACCGCGAAAGCCAAGGGCGGTGTCTGGGCTGAGTCCCTGTTGGCGCAAATGAGAAAGAGCAGATACCAATGCTTCAACATATTTTTTTACAAAGACATCCCTGGTTTCAAAAATAGGCAGCTCACCTCGAGGTCCCACAAAGGGAAGACCGAACATCATCTCATATGGGGAAATCCCTAAATCTCTACGTGGTTGCGTTCGTATTCGGAGTAGGGCGAGGGGCAAGCATTTTGTCCAGGGTAAGCCGGTTTCCACTGTCAATTTTGTGAGTTGTGTTTTGAGGGTCTGGTTCATTCTCTCTACTTTCCCTGAGGAAGGGGGATGCCAAGGAGTGTGGAAGTCCCAGTCTATCCCCACCGCACGCATTACACCCTGCAGCACTGTCGAAGTAAAGTGGCTTCCCTGGTCGGAATCTACCGCTCGGGGGACCCCAAACCTCGGAACAATCTGTTCTAGTAGGATCTTGGATACCTGACTCGCGACCGCAGTGGCGGTGGGGAAGGCTTCTACCCATCCTGTTAAATGATCCACCATTACCAGGAGATATTTCAGTCGTCCGATCGGGGGAAGTTCAGTATAGTCAATCTGGATATACTCGAAGGGCCGGTATGCAGGGGCCCGGCCCCCTCCCCTAGTCTGTCGTAACCCCCTTTTGTTCACCTTCCGGCATATCAGGCAGTCCTGCATGACCTGTTGGGCCACCGTATGGACCCCTGGGTGGGCATATTGCCGCAGGAAGGCATCGCACAACGCCTGGGTTCCCCAATGGCTCCCCTGGTGTAGCTGGGTCAGAACTTCCCTGGTTAGGGATCGGTTCAATAACTGACGTCCATCTGGTAGCAGCCACCTCCCTTCCTCTCCCTTTTCCCCTCCGATCATCCTGAGCTCTTCCTCCTCTTTTTCTGTGAACACTGGCACTTCTTGTATCTCCGATACCTGTGGTATCCACGCCAAACAGTCGACCAGGTCCCCCTCCATCCCTGCTATTCTAGCCTGTTCATCTGCTAAGCGATTCCCCGTGGCTTCTGGGCCAACCCCTTTTTGATGCCCTCTAATGTGGACTACTGCTATCTCCCGTGGTTTTAACAGATCTTCCAAAATCTTAACAACTAGTTCCTCGTGTACCAACTCCTTGCCGCGGCTGTTAATCATGCCTCGCTCTTTCCAGATCTTTCCAAAGGTATGTACCACCCCATAAGCGTATTTTGAATCTGTGTATATAGTCCCTACTGATCCTTCCAGGCTGGTCAGGGCGCGGTGGAGGGCATACAACTCGCAAGTCTGTGCCGACCACGAAGGGGGCAACTGCCCCCGTTCCTCTACCTTCCATCCCTCTTCGTTAATTATGGCATACCCGTTATGCCTCTTGCCCTCCACCATCCTAGAGGACCCATCAATGTACCACCTCTGTCCCGTGTGCAAGGGTTGATCTCGTAGATCCTCCCGCACCTTACTTTGTAATTCTACTATGTCCACACACAGATGTTCAAGGGTCCCCTCCGCCTCCCCTCCCAGGAATTCCGCTGGATTCTGACACGTACTAAGTTCTAGTTTCAGGTCATCTCGATCTAGTAATATCGCTTCATATTTCAAGATCCTCGAGTCTGTTAACCAGCGGCCCGCTTTTTGGTTTAAAATTGTCCTCACCTGGTGTGGGGTAACCACCGTGAGTGGCGCCCCAAAGGTCAGCTTTCTACTCTCCTCTACCAATTTTGCCGTGGCTGCTACCGCCTGGACACATTCGGGCCACCCTCGGGATACGGGATCCAGAATCTTTGACAGGAAGGCCACCGGTTTCCTGTGTCCTCCCCATTCCTGGGTCAGTACCCCGAAGGCTGTGCCCTGTTTTGCATTGGTGAACAATAAAAAGGTCTTATCATAATCCGGTAAACTCAGGACTGGGGCAGTCACTAGTTTTTGTTTCAGGCTGGTAATCAAATCTTCCCCCTCCCTATCCCACCAGATTTTATCCGGGGCCCCTTCAACCAGGCGTAAATACAGATCCTTCGTCAGGGGGGCATAATTATCTATCCAGAGTCTGCAATATCCGAGTAGACCCAGAAATTTCCTGAGTTCTCGTTTCGTTCTAGGGAGTCCTAATCCTACAATTCCCCTGATTCTTTCAGGACTTATTTTACGCTGGCCACAGCTAATTAGATGCCCCAGATATCGAACTTCCCGTTCTGCATACTGTAACTTTTTCTGACTCACTCTTAGCCCCTGTTCCGCGAGAAAGTTAAGTAGGGCATTGGTCCCAGTTTGAACTAGCCGGTCGGAGGGCCCCGAAAGTAAAAGATCATCTACATACTGTATCAATTTTAAGTCTGGGGGTAAAACTAGGCTCTCTAAGACCTGTTCCAAAATCTGCCCGAATAGGTTCGGAGATTCCGTAAAGCCTTGTGGAAGAACCGTCCACCGGTATTGTTGTTTTCTTCCCATGTCCGGGTCTTCCCATTCAAAGGCGAACAGGTCTCGGCTATCTGGGTCAAGGGGACATGCCCAGAAGGCGTCCTTTAAGTCCACCACACTGAACCAGCTGTGGTCTGGCGGAATCCGCCCTAGGATGGTGTAGGGGTTAGGGACTACCGGGTGACGGACTTGTACAATTTTATTTATTTCTCTTAAGTCCTGGACCATCCTGTAGTTACCATCAGGTTTCCGGACAGGCAAAATGGGGGAATTATACTGGGACATACAGGGCTCTATCAACCCATCTGAAATTAACTCCCGTACCACCCCGCTAAGTCCCCGGCGCCCCTCCCAGGAGATCGGGTACTGTCGGACTTGTACCTCCGGGCTTCCTGCCTTTAGGGTAACTTTTATGGGGGTCACCGATAGTCTTCCACGATTACCCTTGGCCGTCCACACTTTGGGGTTTATTTGTTCCATTTGCTGTTCATCTAGGTAAGCCATAGAGATCAGCAATTCTTCATTCTCTCCCACACTAATTTGAATCCCAAATTTTACTATTAAGTCTCGGCCCATCAGTCCGTAAGATAGATGGGGCAGGTGAAGGAGTTCTGCCGTGACCCTCTCGCCCTCCCATTCAATTTCTAAAGGAGTGAAAAGCCGAGCCCGGAAAACCCCCCCTTTTACCCCTGAAATATTAAGCGTACGAGTTTGGTAATTACTCCCCTTGGGATGAATGGGAATTGCAGACTTCCCGGCGCCTGTATCTACTAAAAACGTCACCTCCTCCCTTTTCTGGCCCACCCTCAAGTTTACCAGGGGTTCTTGGTAGGCCCTTATTTCGAGTGCCCCCCCGGTCTCCCTAGTCTACCGAGTACTCCATCTCATAGATCCCCTCTCGCTCCTCCCTTAAGTCTGGGCATTCCCTTTTAAAATGTCCCAATCGGCCGCAATGGTAACACCCGGCCGGTCGCGGTCGTTCGTTTCCATAGGGTCGTCCACGGCCCCGGCCGCGGTTTTCCCTCCCTCCGTTATGCCAACCCCCTCTAGACCGTCCTCTACCTTCCGTTCGTCCTTCTTCTACCATTCCTGTGGATTTGCAAACTTCCCTTACAGCGGCTACCATCATCTTGGCTTTTTGTTTCTCTCTTACCGCGTCCCTCTGAACAAACACTCTCTGCGCTTCATGCAACAGATCCCCAATATCTTTCCCACTCCAATCCTCAATTTTCTGCAGTTTCTTTTGTATGTCTGGCCAGGATTTGGTGACAAAGTGGACTTTCAACATTCCTCGCCCTATTTCCCCATCTGGATCGAGGCTGGAGTATTTCCGGACCGATTCCCTAAGTCTATCCAGGAACGCACTGGGTGACTCATCTTTACCTTGGGAAACCTCGAAAGCTTTACTTAGATTCTGTTGTTTGGGGACACAGGTCTGTATTCCCCTAATTATCAAATTCCGGAGATCGGACATATGAGTTCTCCCAATCTGGGTATTATGGTCCCAATCTGGGTCTTGGAGGGGATATTTCTCCTCACCCTGGACCCCCTGTTGGTGTTCGCGGTCCCAAATTTCCATAGCCTTCTTCCTGATCATACCCCTCTCATCATAATTAAATAATACTCTCATCATGGCCTCCAACTCCTGCCACGAATACAAGTTAGGACCCAGGAATTGGTCAAGTTGAGCTGCCACCGCCTCGGGGTCTTCTAATAAAGGTGGCAGCTCCTTCCTGAATTGCCTGATATCCCCGGTATTTAAAGGGACTATCACATATCCCGTATCTCCCCCCGCAAAGGGGACCTCTCGAAGGGGTTTCATTTTAACCACTTCTTGGGGTTTTTTGTTCTCAACTTGCTGCCTGGCCTCTTTTTGTTCCCTAGTTTTACTTCTAGTACTCGGTCCCGAGGGCTCTGACTCCGACAGTGAGGAAGTCTTAGATGCTGATGGCCCGGGGTCTTCCCTGGAAGGGCCGGGGGTGTCTCTTTGTCCATCTGTGGTGTCTCCCTTGGGTTTGTTGCGGGACCCGTCGTAGGGTGGGGGTGAGTGGGGTCTAGGGGCCGGCGGGGGTGGCAAAACGTCCAATACTTCCCACGGACGGGACTGACCACGACGGGACTGACTACCCTGATGGGGGGACATGGCAAACACGTTTAACGGCGGAGAGGTATTCAGGGGACCGGATCCCTCCCAACAAGCTGCATATTTTATCTCTTCAGGGTTTGGCTTTGACCTTCCATTTACACACAAGTTTAACAGTTGACATACCCAATCTTCGTCCGAACCGTATTTTGGCCAGAACACGGTCGGTGGTCGGATTGGTTCCTTAGTCCAAATAAAACAACAATACTTAATCATTACTTTCCGATTGAGGCCACGGGTTTTCTCAGAATCTTCCCAATTACTTAATTTTATTCCCAACGGACTATCCGGCGGTATGCCGTTTGACCCCTTTGCCTTACTTCTCCTTCCGTCTCTCGTCTTAGACGGTTTTCCTTCCATAATAGGTCACCTCGTCCTCTTGGGTTGCTTCCAAACCCTCAAACAGAACTGTCCTATTATGTGGTCAAACAAGGAAGAGACCACTCTCAACTTCTAACCGTAATTTTGTTCTTGGAGAGTAATTCTCTTACCTTGCCCCGTGCACGGAGTTGTCTGACCTTTATTCCTGTACGTCCCTTCGTCCGTTAAACCTAAACACAATTTGAGCTGAAAAACCCGAGGCACTGAATCAGACCCCGAGAGCAGCCAGTGGTTCTTACTTTATCTTTAATTTAAGCCCAATTAGAAGTTTTTCTTTGTCTCGCTCATGGTCGGGTTCTGAACTCAGTAAGTCTGTGTAAATATACACGGTGACGCGTCTGGTTATTACTGAGATCAATTCCCTAGTCCAAGCGAGAGGGCCGGGTATATAAGCGATCCCGGACGAGCCCCCAAATTGTTAGTTTTGTCACCGGCCGTATCCGCCAGATACCCGCTAGCGTGGCAGCCACCAGACAACTCCCGGTTTCGTTGACACCGTTAGGTTTCCACCAGTCGAGTTCGGAGCGCCAGGGGCAAATTCCCCAGCCGGTAGCCCTCCCGATATATTCCCCTTTTCTCCCGATTATAGACTTAGACGACCACGGGCTGTCTCGTTCGATCACAGTTTATTATACAATCTTGCAAGATCGGGTGAGCTGGTGCGCACACCTTACACGTGTGGACAACACATTTTATACTGTTTTTCAAACATTGTGATGGCTTGTATTGTGTTATTCCCCCTTATTTGGCTGTTAACCTTGTTAACTTTAAACACTGTAAATGGCTTGTATTGTGTTATTCCTTCAATTAACACTCTCTCAACTCCCATTTTGCGCTTAATCTCATCACTGCGGTTATCTGTTTCGTGTAACCTAGTTAACTGTCTGTCATGTGCCTCCCCCTTTCTGTATGCTGCTGAACTCGTCCATCACTGCTGATTGTACTGTTAGCTCTTGCAGCCTTAAAAATTACACTACTTCTCACATCTGGTTTCCTCCTACAGTCTGAAAGACGTGCTGGTTAGGTGCACTGGCCGTGTTAAGTTCTCCCTCAGTGCACCCGAACAGGCACTGGAGTGAGGTGACCAGGGGATTTTCACAGTAACTTCATCGCAGTGTTAATGTAGGCTGGCGTGTGACACTAAAAAATAAACCTGGGGGAAAAAAAACCTAGGTTGGGGGACAAGCCATGGTAAATGTGTGGGGTTACAGGTTTGGGAGGGAGGGTTTGAACGCTGTCGGAGAGTCAGTGCAGGTTGGGCCGAATGGTCTTCTGCACTGTAGGGATTCTAAGTTTCGATGACCAGTGAGGTTCAAATAATAAACTATATCGAAGGGCATCGTGAAGAAATCTTTGAAGCATCGTTACCAACGTTGGATGGGATTCTCCAGCCACGCTGTCTGGAGAATCCCACATGAGGTCAATGAATCCCCCCCCCCACCAATCCTCTACAATTCCCATGGCAGCGGGACAGGAAAATCCCGGCCATTACCTTTACAATACTTACAGGTCATCTAAAAATAATTTAATGAGTGACAAAGTCAATGTTTGTTTTCAGTGGTGATGTGGAGATGCCGGCGTTGGACTGGGGTAAACACAGTGAGAAGTCTCACAACACCAGGGTAAAGTCCAACAGGTTTATTTGACAGTAAACCCACAAGCTTTCGGGGTTTCCCTCTTCGTCAGGTGAATGGAGAGTCCTGGTCTCAAACAGGGCGTATAACAGCACACACAGTTTACAGATTACTGATTGGAATGTGAGTCTTTACAGGTAATCAAGTCTCAAAGGTACATAAGAACATAAGAAATAGGAGCAGGAGTAGGCCATCTAGCCCTTCGAGCCTGCCCCGCCATTCAATAAGATCATGGCTGATCTGTCGCTGCTCAGTTCCACTTTCCCGCCCTCTCCCCATAACCCTTAATCCCCTCTCTTATCAAAAACCCATCAACCCGCGTCTTAAAAATATTTAGCGAGGCAGCCTCCACCACTTCAACGGGCAGAGAATTCCAGAGATTCACCACCCTTTGAGTGAAGAAGTTCCTCCTCAACTCCGTTCTAAACCGCCCCCCTTTTATCTTGAGGCTGTGCCCCCTAGTCCTATTGTCTTTTTTGAGCGGGAAGAGTCTTTCCACCTCTATCCTATCCATCCCATTCATCATCTTATACGTCTCAATGAGATCTCCTCTCATTCTTCTAAACTCTAACGAGTACAAGCCCAGTTTATTCAGCCTCTCCTCATAGCTCAACCCCCTCAACTCCGGTATCAGCCTAGTAAACCTCCTCTGCACTCCCTCCAAGGCCAAAATATCTTTGCGCAGGTGCGGCGCCCAAAAATGCACACAGTACTCCAGCTGCGGCCTCACCAATGCCCTATACAGCTGCAGCAAGACCTCCCTACTTTTATATTCAATCCCCCTCGCTATGAAGGCCAGCATCCCATTCGCCTTCCTGACCACCTGCTGTACCTGCAAGCTGGGTTTTTGCGACTCATGCACAAGGACCCCGAGGTCCCTCTGCACCGTCGCCTGCTGCAGTTTTTCGCCTCGTAAGTAATAGTCCTTCCTACCATTTTTCCTACCAAAGTGGACCACCTCACACTTGCCAACATTAAATTCCATTTGCCATTTCCTGGCCCATTCGCCCAGCCTATCTAGATCCTTCTGCAGACTCTCCACACCCTCCGCACAATTTGCCGTTCCCCCAATCTTGGTGTCATCAGCAAATTTCGACACCCTACACTCGGTTCCCTCCTCCAGATCATCTATATAAATGGTAAATAGCTGAGGCCCCAGCACCGACCCCTGGGGCACTCCACTAGTCACCATCCGCCAATCCGAATAGCACCCGTTGACCCCCACTCTCTGCCTCCTATTTGACAACCAATCCTCTATCCACGCTAACACCCTGCCCCCAACTCCATGTCCCTCGACCTTCTGCAATAACCTCTTGTGAGGTACTTTGTCAAACGCCTTCTGAAAATCTAGAAAGACCACATCCACCGGCTCTCCTCTATCCACCGCCCTAGACACATCCTCATAGAACTCCAGTAAATTTGTCAGACACGACTTCCCTTTAATGAAACCGTGCTGCATCTGCTCTATCAAGCAATTCCCTTCAAGATGCTTTGCAATTTCCTCCTTAATGACAGATTCTAACATTTTACCTACCACAGACGTTAAACTAACCGGCCTATAATTCCCCGCCTTTTGCCTGGCACCCTTCTTAAACAACGGCGTAACATTAGCCGTTTTCCAATCATCCGGCACTTCCCCGGAATCCAGCGACGTTTGGAAAATAACCACCAAGGCATCCACTATAACCTCCACCATTTCTTTCAGAACCCTCGGATGCATTCCATCCGGTCCTGGGGACTTGCCCACAATCAGCCCCTCCAGTCTGTCGAGCACCGCCTCTCTAGTAACAGTAATGTCATTAAGACCCTCCAGTCCTACCACCTTTCCATCGCTAACACCCGGCAAATTATTCACGTCCTCCTCCGTGAAGACTGAAACAAAAAAGTTATTCAATACCTTAGCCATATCCCCATCCCCTACCACTAGGTCCCCTTTCTCATCCTCTAAAGGACCAACATTCACCCTAGCCAGCCTCTTCCTTTTTATATATTTATAAAAACTCTTGCTATCCTTTTTTATATTAAGTGCTAGCCCAGCTTCATAGTTTCTCCTACCCTTCCTTATCAACTTCTTTGTCAATCTTTGTTGACATTTAAACCTCTCCCAATCCTCTTCTCGCCCACTACTCTTAGCTACTCTAAATTCCTCCGCTTTTAGTTTAACACTTTCCTTCACCTCCTTTGTTATCCACGGCTTATTACCTCTCCTCCTACTATCCTTTTTGACCATCGGAATAAATTTCCGTTGAGCACCAAGAAAGATCTCCTTAAAGATCCTCCACTGCTCCTCAGCAGACCCTCCCTCCAACGCGCTCTCCCAGTCCACATTCGCCAATTCTTCTCTCAACCTACCGTACTCCCCTCTATTCAAACAAAGTACGCGTGTCAGGGAACCTACTTTCTCCTCCTCCATCTGCACCAGAAACTCCACCATACAATGATCACTCTCCCCAAGAGGATCCTTCACCACAAGGTCCCTAATTCTACCCGCTTCATTACATAGCACCAGATCCAAGATAGCTCGCTCCCTCGTCGGCTCCAACACACACTGTTCGAGGAAACTATCCCGGCAGCATTCCAAGAACTCTTCCTCGAGCCCCCCACGTCCAACATGGGTCGACCAATCAATATGCAGATTGAAATCCCCCATAACTACGGCCATCCCATTCCTGCACGCCGCACTTATTTGCGCGTTAACAGCCCGCCCCACCTCCAGATCATTATTCGGGGGCCTATAGACGACACCCACCAGCGTCTTCCTCCCTTTGCTGTTCCTAATCTCCACCCACAACGATTCCACGTTCTGCTCCTTGGCTCCAATATCATCCCTTGCTACCACCGTGATGCTATCCTTAATCAGTAGAGCTACGCCCCCCCCTTTTCCCTCCTGCCTATCCTTCCTAAACACTTGATAGCCCTGTACATTCAGCTCCCAGTCCCTGTCACCCTGCAGCCACGTCTCTGTACTGGCCACCAGATCGTATCCATTTGTGTCGATCTGCGCCATCAGCTCATCCACTTTATTCCGAATGCTTCGTGCATTCAGATAAAGCGCTTTCATCCCAGCCTTCACCTGGACCCTATTTGCCACAACGCCACCAACTATACTCACGCCCCCTACTCCCTCTATTATTGGGACATCCTCGGCCTCTTCCCTTACCTGTACACTCTCCTTAACTTTAGACCTCGTAAGGTCACCTACCCTCACACCCTCCCCCCCCTAATTAGTTTAAAGCCCTGTCTACAGTCCTCTTTACTCGAATCGCCAGCACTCTGGTCCCAGCACGGTTCAGACCAACCCCATCCCTCCCGTACAGGTCCCACCTACCCCAATACTGGTGCCAATGTCCCATAAATTCAAACCCATTCCTCCCACACCAATCCCTGAGCCACCCATTCACTTCCTTAATCCTGTCAACCCTACGCCCATCTGCACACGGTTCAGGCAGTAGCCCAGAGATAACCACCTTGTCGGTTCTACTTTTTAATTCCATTCCAAGCTTTTCATACTCCCTCCCCAGATCCTCAGTCTGCATTTTGCTTACGTCGCCGGCACCCACATGTACCACAACAACCGGATTCTCACCCTCCCACTCCAGGTTCCTCTGCAGCCCAGCTGCGACATCCCGTACCCGAGCACCAGGCAGACAACACACCCTTCTGTGCACTTTGTCATTGTGACAAAGGACAGTGTCAACACCCTTCACCCCACTATCCCCAATAACTACTACGTTCCTTTTCCCTTTCTCTTTGCCTATGTCCTGCTGCAGCACTGTACCGTGTGCAGCTTGCTCACCAACCTCACCTGCCTCGTACAGACAATGTGTGCGGAGAGAGGGTTAAGCACAGGTTAAAGAGATGTGTATTGTCTCCAAACAGGACAGTTAGTGAGATTTTGCACATTTAGGCAAGTCATGGGGGCTACAGATAGTGTGACATGAACCCAAGATCCCGGTTGAGGCCGTCCTCATGTGTGCGGAACTTGGCTATCAGTCTCTGCGCTGTCGTGTGTCGTGAAGGCCGCCTTGGAGAACATTTACCCGAAGATCAGAGGCCGAATGCCCTGGCATTTAAGAATTGATTAGTTGTAAAGACTCGCATTCTAATCAGTATTCTGTAAACTGTGTGCGCTGTTATATGCTCTGTTTGAGACCAGAACTCTCCACTCACCTGGCAAAGGGGCAAACCCAAAAGCTTGTGGGTTTATTATCAAATAAACTGGTTGGACTTTAACCTGGTGTTGTGAGACTTCTTACTGTGTTTTCAGTGGCACAGTCCTGGAGACCACATAAAACACACAGGGTCTGTCAACTCACCTCCTGGAGCATCAGCTTGTCTGAGCATGCAAATAATACACCTCTATCGAATCAGACCCTATTACTGAAGGACGCAGAATCATTCTCTTCGTTCGATCCTCTTGCCTTTTCCTATTTTCCCCAAATATCCGGGCGCTAAGGTGTCAAATGGTTTGATAAATTCACAAAGGAGAAGGATAATTGGTTAAAATTGCTATTACTTTGCATGCTGAAAATGTGTTTGGCATTAAACAGGATGTTATAGAGTTATAGAGGTTTACAGCATGGAAACAGACCCTTCAGCCCAACTTGTCCATGCTGCCCTTTTTTTAACCTGTAAAAACAAAAATCCCAATTGCCCACATTTGGCCCATATCCCTCTATACCCATCGTACCCATGTAACCACCTAAATGCTTTTTAAAAGACAAAATTGTACCCGCCTCTACTACTACCTCTGACAGCTTGTTCCAGACACTCACCACCCTCTGCGTGAAAACATTGCCCCTCTGGACACTTACGTATTTCTCCCCTCTCACCTTAAACCTCTAGTTTTTGACTGCCTTACCTTCCTTCAGAATCCAGAGCAGACATGTGGTTTCCAAAAACCAGCGTTATTGATGAACATCATTAGAAAGGCATTTGGTAAAAGCAATTTGCAAAAACAATGAAATCTACTTTGAGAAACGCGTGTTAAATTAATCTAAACCATGTGATGCTTCAATCCAAGAATAGCGATAAATGAGTTTCTGCTCATTCTTAGGACCTTTTCGAAAACTCCAAAGTATTTTCAGATAAATACATCCAACTCAAACGTGGCAAGAATCCGTTTCCACTCCCTGAGATCCACAGAAATTATTTTGACTCATTTTGATTTGATTTTCTTAAGCAATTAAATTTTCAATGGGTGGAAAATGATGGGTAATTAAATCGTGTTTGTAACAAAGCAAAGACACAAAGTAAGCAGCATTTCAATAAGTGAAACCCTTAACTCCGGCAATAGTGTTGAAATTTGCAAAATGTCATTGTTAATGTAAACCTCCTGTGTACACTCAAACATGCAAATAAAACCACTCAAATGCTGCAACCCATTAAAATTCCGTATATTCCTACGTGACACTCTGACCATATTTGCTGTGCTTTTCCAATAGGAGTTGATATCTACTTTTAAGGGCAAATTTAAATTAAACTTCCATGCTTACACCGTGATTATAAAAATGTAGAAACATAGAAGATAGGAGCAGGAAGGAGGCCATTCAGCCCTTCGAGGCTGCTCCACCATTCATCACCATCATGGCTGATCATCCAACTCAATAGCCTAATCCTGCTTTCTCCCCATAACCTTTGATCCCATTCACCTCAAGTGTTATATCCAGACACCTCTTGAGTATATTCAATGTTTTGGTATCAACTCCTTCCTGTGGGAATGAATTCCACAGGCTCATCACTCTTTGGATGAAGAAATGTCTCCTCATCTCCGCCCTAAAGGATACCTTGAATCCTCAGACTGTGACCCCTGGTTCTGGACTCCCCCCACCACTGGGGAACATCCTCCCTGCATCTACCCTGTCTAGTCCTGTTTGAATTTTATAAGTCTCTATAAGATCCCCCCTCATTCATCTGACCTCCAGTGAAAACAATCCCAACCTGGTCAATCTCTCCTCATATGTCAGTCCCCGCCATCCCCAGAATCAGCCTGGTAAACCTTCGCTGCACTCCCTCGAGAGCAAGAACACCCTTTTTCAGATTCGGAATTCCAGGTATTTTATTTTACTGAATTCAAATTCCACCATCTGCCATGGTGGGATTCGAACCTGGGTCCCAAAACATCAATTGAGTTTCTGGATTAATAGATTGTACCACTAGGCCATAGTCAGCTCCTACAGGGGGTGGGGTGTCTCTCGATCAAAGGCACTCAATACACTGATCGGGGCGAGACACTCCTCTCTCCATAAACCCCACCCTGCTAATCCCCCCCAACCCCCATTACTTACCTGTGGCCTGGGACGTTTCACCAGCCTGGGACCCCAGTGCCTGTCCTTCCAGCAGCAGTCATGATGTGGGTATGCCGGCGTTGGACTGGTGTAAACACAGTAAAAAGTCTGACAACACCAGGTTTTAGTCCAACCGATTTATTTGATAATATACTCGCAAGCTTTCGAGGGGACTGCCTCTTCGTCAGGTGAATGGAGAGTTCTGGCCTCAGACAGAGCATATAAAGCACAGACAGTTTAGAGATTACTGATTAAAATGCGAATCTTTACACCTAACCTGCTGTTCAAGACCTGAAGTGGCTGACAATGTGAGTGGAAGGAGCACTGATCACAGTTTAAAGAGATGTGTATTGTCTCCAGACAGTACAGTAAGTGAGGTTTTGCAAACCCAGGCAAGTCATGGGGGTTACAGATAGTGCGACATGAACCCAAGATCCCTGTTGAGACCGTCCTCATGTGTGCGGAACTTGGCTATCAGTCTCTGTTCAGCGACTCTGCGCTGTCGTGTGTCGTGAAGGCCGCCTTGGAGAATGCTTACCCGAAGGTCAGAGGCTGAATGCCCGTGACCACTGAAGTGTTCGCCAACAGGAAGGGAACAGTCTTGCCTGGTGATTGTCGAGCGATGTTCATTCATCCGTTGTCATAGCGTCTGCATGGTCTCCCCAATGTACCATGCTTCGGGACATCCTTTCTTGCAACGTATCAGGTAGACAATGTTGGCCGAGTTGCAAGAGTATTTACCGTGCACCTGGTGGATGGTATTCTCACGTGTGATGATGGTATCGGTGTCGATGATCCGGCATGTCTTGCAGAGGTTGCTGTTGCAGGGTTGTGTGGTGTCGTGGACACTGTTCTCCTGAAGACTGGGTAGTTTGCTGCGAACAATGGTCTGTTTGAGGTTGTGTGGTTGTCTGAAGGCAAGAAGTGGGGGTGTGGGGATAGCCCTGGCGAGATGTTCGTCTTCATCAATGATATGTTGAAGACTCCGGAGAAGATGTCGTAGCTTCTCCGCTCCGGGGAAGTACTGGACGACGAAGGGTACTCTGTCCACTGTGTCCCGTGTTTGCCTTCTGAGGAGATTGGTGCGGTTTTTCGCTGTGGCGCAACGGCCCTCTGCATGGTCCGCCCCCTGCCTGCTGCGATTCCCATGGCGGCAGGATGGGAAAATTCCACCCAGGGCCTTTATTCCAGAGGAAGGCCCAGCACTGCCTTCTCCAGCGTCTGGACAGCTCGTGGTCCAGTAGGTAAAGCGCTGCAGGGGCCCCTCGCTGGGCGTCCAGCAGGCTGGCGAGCCCCTCGACACCTCAACAAGATTCCATCCCTAACTCCAGCGATGAGTGAGAGCGTACGCCAATCGGCATGGATGAACAAAGAGGGGACAACCAACCTTCCTCATCAGTAATTATCCTGTCGCTGTTCCAGTTAATTCAGAGGGTGGAACAACACACCAGCTTCCCAGAACAGAGCCACCGGTATCCGTTGTTTGAGTTACAGCATTTACCTCTTACATCCCAGAACGATTTGCTATTCAAAGTGAAGTATTTGTAGTGAAATGCTGCAGCTTTGTAAATGTCAAGGTTTCAGCCCAATGGGTGAGCAAATTGATTGCTCCCTCAAAGACCAACTTGCCGAGACAATGAATGGAAAATAATTAAATCCATTTTTAATTTCTGGAAATATGTTTGGCACACAGCTTTGACCTTGCACCCGTCCTGTGTGAAGGACACAGGGACTGGCTTTGCTGCATTGAAGAACGATTCCAACCTGAGATAGGCACAGTGCTGGGGCAGTGCCGTGCTACTGGACACCCTGTTAGTCTATCCCCCCGACACTAAAAATATTCCACACAGAAGTTTCAAAGTTCCCGGAACTGCAGTTGACAGCGTGGATATTTTTAAGATGTAGCGTTCTACTCATAGAAAGTGCAGAAGAGGCCATTTGGCCCATCAGATCTGCTTCCTGACAGAGTATCTTACCCAGGTCCTCTCCCCTGCCCCATGGTGTTGTGAGACTTCTTACTGTGGCTATTCCCAAAACATTTACCACGGCTAATCCCAACCAACCTGTATATCTTGGAACAGGTAAGGGGTGATTCAGCCTGGCCAACTCCCCCGGTCATAGCGGAACTGTAGAGTGAAACCGGCGTACCCAGAGGAAACCCACGCAGACATGTGGAGAATGTGCAAACTCCCCACAGACCCAAGGCTGGAATTGAACCCGGGTTCCTGGCACTGTGAGGCAGCAGTACGAGCCACCGTACCACCCCAAACACGAACTTGAGTTACACCACAATGTAACCTCATTGTTCCTCACAGATAATAAATAACGTGATTGAAGTGTCTGGTTAGATCAAAACCAAACATAATAAGGTAATAGTTATATTCAGTTATTGCCTGCGTCCAATAAAAGTCATGATGTGGAGTGTTGTCAGACTTCTTACTGTGTTTACCCAATAAAAGTCACCAATAAACTGATCTAAACTAAACATTTTTATCTAGAAGTTGTTTTTTGACCCCTCTTCAAACTCCGTCCCATCGCTACAGACTCCGTCCCTCCTCCCGGCGATAGTCTGAGGTTAAGCCAGCCTGTTTGTGACCTAGAGTCACGTTTGACCCCGAGATGAACTTCCGACCTCGTCGCCAAACCATCACTAGGACAGCCCATTTCCATCTCAGTGGCATCGGCCAGTTTCTGTCCCGTCTCAGTTCAAACCCTGCATTAACCCCCTCTGGATTTTATTATTCTAACACTCTCCTGACCGCTCCTCCACCTTCCTCCCTCTGTAAACCCAAGATCACCCACAACTCTACTGCCCGCAGTGACACTGGGTCCCGTTCTCCCATCAGCCCTGCGCTCGCTGACCCACGCTGGCTCCTGGTCAAACAATGCCTCAATTTTAAAATTCTCACCCCCGTTTTCAAGTCCCTCCGTGGCCTTGGCCCCCCTCTCCCTATCTCTGCAATCCCCCCAAACTCTACAAGCTCCTCTGAGATATCTGTGTTCCTCTAACTCCTGGTCTATTGTATATTTATAGGAATTAGGAGCAGAATTCGGCAAATCCAGCCTCTCGAGCCTGCTCCGCCATTCAATCAGATTGTGGCTGATCTCTCCCTGGTCTCCAATCCACCTCCCCACCTGTTCCCCCATATCCCTGTTTCCTTTTTTCATTAGAAATATATCTATCTCCTTGTAACCATTCAATGATTCAGGCCCCACCGCACTATGGGGCAGTGAGTTCCACAAATTCAACCCCCCTGCCCCCCGGTGAGAAATCATTCCTCCTCATCTCAGGAGGAGGATCAGTTTTAAATCTACTGCCTCTCAGCCTATCCCTGTGTCCTCTTGTTCCAGATCGCCCCATCAGAGGAAACATTTGGTCTACATTTACTCTATCAATTTTAAATTTTTATATACCTCCATCAGGTCCCTTCTCATCCCTCTAAACTCCAGCGAGGACGTGTTCAAACTGTTTAATCTCTCCTCATACCACAATCGTAGGGTGGCGCAGTGGTTAGCACTGCCGCCTCACAGCGCCGGGGACCCGGGTTCAAGTCCGGCCTCAGGAGTTTGGAGTGTGGAGTTTGCACATCCTCCCCGTGTCAGTGTGGGTTTCCTTCAGCTGTCCCGGTTTCCTCCCAATCCAAGTATGTACGGGTTAGGTGGATTGGCCAGGCTAAATCGTCCCTTAGTGTCAGGGGGATTAGCAGGGTAAGTATGTGTGGTTATGGGGATAGGGCCTGGGTTGGATTGTGGTCAGTTCAGACTCGATGGGCCAAATGGCCTCCTTCTGCACTGTAGATTCTATAATTGTTCCACCATTGGTGGGCAAGCCTTCAGTTGTATAGATCCGAATTTCCGGAATTCTTCCCCAACCCCTCCCCTCACTCCCTCTTTCCTCAAAGGACGTCGTTTGAAACGTTGATTTTGGTCTCTGACCTCAGCTCTCTGTGTTGTTCAGTTTGGGGCTTTATTTCCTAACCCTCCCGTGAAGGGCCTTGGGATGTTTCATCACGTTCCTGGCACCATTTGTTGCAGGACGGTAAACAGTGCAAACGTCTCCAAGGACAAAGCTTGGGAAACGTACAAACCCAACAGGAAAATATATATAATGATCCAGATTCAGGTGGCTGTGACATTCAGAGATGGATAGGGAGTGCGCTATTTTCCCTTAATTTCATTCTATTATTGGTGAACATGGGCTGGAAGATATACGAGGCTGGAATTAATGGCTTGTTGGTCACTGAATCACCTTCCTGCGCAATGTTTCCCAACACAGGCATCGAGCTGGAAGAAAATTTATCTTTTGGCAGCTAAGGAGGGAAGATTAAGCGATTTTTTTTTTTTTCCCTCCCCCCCTCCCTCCTCGAGCCATCCTCATCACTCAGGGACACTTGTGCACAAAACACCATGATTCTCCTTGACCGCTTTTCCACTCGATCCGCTGAGATGGGAAAAGTCCGACCTCTGGGGAGAGAGCAAATGCAAACGGTCTTTCCCTCCCTCGGAGGAGAAGGTGGTTTTTAAGATCAGTTTAATTTCATCCTGTTGCCCTGGAGAGGGGGGGTTATCGCTCTGGTGGGTTCCCAAACTATGGCGAAGCATTTAGATGCAAGAAAGAATGAGAACAGAGGTGACCTTAACAAGGGAAAGATATTTAAAAAACCCGTAAATAACAGCAATCATTGTAGAGGAACCTTGCTGGACAAACATACATACAGGTCAAAGCTTCAGTTTTCTCTCTCTAATGGGAAGATCCTGTCTCCTTGTTAATCACTGACCCACAGTGTTATTGATCCATCATCTACGGAGGTTCCACTATGGCTTCACAACATTAACCCTAATAAATGAGGTCAGGAGAGAATTAGATGCTAATCTGAATGAAGAAAAGGATTGAGGGACGTGGAGAAAGGGTTGCTATTTAGCAGCTGGGGCGTGTTGGAAAACACAGTAAGAAGTCTCACTACACCAGGTTTAAGTTACAAAGAACAAAAACAGCCCGGGAAACAGGCCCTTCGGCCCAACGAGCCCGCGCCGCCATTTTAACACCACCAGCTCCCCCCCCTCCACCCATGACCCTTATCTATGCTTATGGCATTCCACATTGAGGGAAACTAATTTAGGGACAATCTACTACCTCCAATCAGCCTAACAGCACATCTTTGGGGTGTGGGAGGAAACCGGAGCACCCGGAGAAAACCCACGCAAGCACGGGGAGAATGCGCAAACTCCCACAGACACCGGCCCAAATCCATGTGTCTGCACAGCAAACAGTGATAGTCACTGAGCTGTCGTCTTGCCCAGTATCTGGTTCAGTTTAGGCACACACTAATGACATGAAGCACTAGGCTACTCTCGAAACATCCAAGAGCAGCCCCAGTACGACCCATTGCGTGTATGCCCCTCGTTGGACAACAAGGCGGACCCACTTAAAACCTGTGAATTAAAAGAGAAAAACATTAGTATCATTCCACATCCTTTTACATTACCAGGGACGTCCCAATGCTAATGAACCTTATTTAAAACAATCTCCTATATCCACCCATCTCCAACCCACTCATGTGCCTGTCTAAATAACTCTTAAACAACTCCAGCGTGCCTGCCTCCACCACCTTGGCAGAGCATTCCATACCCCCGCTACCCTCTGTGTGAAAAACCTCCCTCTAATATCCGTGTTATACCTCTCCCCCCTCACCCTAAGCCCGTGGCCCCTTGTACTGTGTGTCTCTAACATAGGAAATAGCTTACCTCTGTTTACTCTATCTATACCCTTCATAATCTTATATACCTCTATTAGATCCCCCCTCAGTCGCCGTCTTTCATGGGAAAACAGCCCCAATTTGCTCAATCTTTCCTCATACCCCAGTCCTTCCATACCAGGCAACATCCTGGTAAACCTCCTCTGCACTCTCTCCAGAGTCTCCACGTCCTTCCGGTAGTAAGGCGACCAGAACTGGCCGCAGTACTCTAAATGCGGCCTAACCAACATTCTGTACAACTGCAACATTAGACTCCAGCTCTTATATTCTATACCCCTTCCTATAAAGGCTAACATACCATAGGCTTTCTTCACCACACTCTCCACTTGTACTGCCGCCTTCAAAGACTTGTGCATTTGCACCCCCAGGTCTCGCTGCGTTTCTATACTCTTTATAGGCTTACCTTTTACCATATAACTCCCCCCTACATTATTCCGGCCAAAATGCATCACCTCACATTTATCCGGATTAAACTCCATTTGCCATATATCTGCCCAATATACCAGCCTATCAATATTCCGTTGTATTGCCAGACACTGCTCCTCACTGCCCGCCAATCCAGCCATCCTGGTGTTCCTTCATCAGGTATGTGCAAGATTCTGATTGGAGAAAGACATATAAAGACACACACAGTTTACAGAATACTGATTAGAATGCAAGTCTTTGCAGCTAACCTGCTATTCAAGTCTTAAAAGTGCAGACAATGTGGGTGGAAATATACACAGTGCTTGGCATAATTTCCCTGTTTCTTGAAGTAAAATTTATTTATTAATCGCAGGTAAGGCTTACATTAACACTGCAATGAAGTTACTGTGAAATTCCCCGAGTTGTTACACTCCGGCGCCTGTTTGGATCAATGCACCTAATCAGCGCGTCTTTCTGAATGTGGGAGGAAACCGGATCTCACAGAGGAAACCCACGCAGACACGGGGAGAATGTGCAAACTCCACACAGACAATGACCCAAGCCAGGGATCGAACCCAGGTCCCTGGCACTTTGCCATCTTGCTGCCCCGGTAAAGAATTCTAAAATTAGTGCCTAGAGTTTCTGTCCATTCTGTTCACAGCCAATCCATTTGGAGTGGCACAGTGGGTTAGCACTGCTGCCTCACAGCGCCAGGGTCCCGGGTTCAATTCCAGACATGGGGCACTGTCTGTGCGGAGTTTGCACATTCTCCCCATGTCTGCGTGGGTTTCCTCCGGGTGCTCTGGCTTCCGTCCACAGTCCAGAGACGTGCGGGTTAGGCTGATTGGCCATGCTAAGTTGACCCTTAGTGTCAGGGAGATTAGCAGGGTTATTATGGGGATAGAATTTGGGTGGGATTGTGCAGACTTGATGGACTGAATGGCCTCCTTCTGTCTATGTAATGTTGATGTTCCTGGGGTAAGTAAGAGTTATTCCAACGACTTAATTATTTCTTTTGGTCGCCTTTATTCTGTTTAATTTTTAATCATTAGAATTTGATTTGCCTGTTTGATGCTAATGAGATTTGGGTATGTTTGTAATCCGTTATTGTGGGTTTTTGTGTCGAATGGACCTTGAGACCCAACATTGTGTTTGAAATGGAAATCTAAAATATAATCCAATCTTCCTTCTATGGTCTTCAGATTAATTTTGGTTAGTGAAATGTCACGCTGATCTTTTGTAAATGTGCCAGGAATCTCCAGACTCGTGACAATGTTTACCAGTTTGTGGTTGTGATTAGAATGGCGAAAGGTCTCATTAACCTCCAGCCCCGCACGACAGAAGAGATAAGAATGTCAAACATTGGCTGTAATGTCTATAGGAGAATCGAAGCAGGCCATTCGGTCCATCAAGCCTGCACCAGCTCTTCGATAGAGCATCCTACACAGGCCCTTATCCTGTAATCCCGCGTACTTACCCCGCTAATCCTCCCTAACCTACACATCTTGGGACATTAAGGATCAATTTAGCAATCCACCGACACATCTTTGTGGGAGGAAACCAGAGCACCCGGAGGAAACCCACGCAGACACGGGGAGAATGTACAGATTCCACACGGACAGTGACCCAAGGCTGGAAATGAAGCTGGGTCCCTGGCACTGCAAGGCAACAGTGCTAACCCACTGTGCCACCATGCCATACCGTGTTATACCAGCTACTTTCCAGATTGAATGCAAAGAAAGATAATGCTGAATTCAAGCGATTTTAATATAGGTTGTTAGAAAAATGATACAACAACGCTAGACCTTTGCACTGGTTTGAGAAACTCAGATTCACATCCACCAGTTCCAATGATATGAGTGAAATCATAGAATTGCTGCAGTACAGAATGAGGCTATTCGGCCCATCGAGTCTGCACTGACCACAATCCCACCCAGGCCCTATTCCTGTAACCCCACATATTTACCCTGCTAATCCCCCCCCACACTAGAGACAATTTTTTAGCATGGCCAAACAACCTAACCCGCACATCTTTGCAGTGTGGGAGGAAACCGGAGCACCTGGAGGAAACCCACGCAGACACGGGGAGAATGTGCAAACTCCACACAGACAGTGACCCAGGGCTGGAATCGAACCCGGCTCCCTGGCACTGTGAGGCAGGGGTGCTAACCACTGTGCCACCCTTGCATCTCATTCATTTTTCTCTGACAGTTTCACAACTCTCTCCGCTCAGCGATTGGAAATAGATTGAAGGAGTGTTATTGCAGCCCTGCAGCAAGTATATGGACCATTACAGGGAGAAGTTTGTAATTTCTGTAAAATTGCATGCAAAGTTGCAGCTTTTGTATAAATCAAGCATTATCTTTAATCATTAGAGCAGATATGACAGTAAATGGAACAGCTTGAAGAGGAATTCAAGATGTGGTTTTAGTGTCTAACATTCAGAGTGAACAGACCCATGGGGATTATGTACAGTAATTGCACAGCAGGGAACAATGTTTATTATATTTATGAAAAATGTAACTCTTGTAAGCAACAAGAATTAGACCGAATCTGATATCTGGCAGTTACAATTTAACTGTAACCAGATGCTTTCAAGCCTTAGTTTGAACATCAGAGTTGGTGACATCCAGAAGTTGCATCAATGTGTGGTTGTAGTTTGAAAAATGTTCGACTGGGTACTTGTCAAGGAAAGGAATTGCTTTCTGCAACTCAAATATCAAAAGAAGAACGTTGTCCTTTAATCTTTCCATAAATTTCTTCCCTCATCGTGGGGACCAGTTCCCTGGATGCTGACTGATCTATTATTCATTCATGTTCTCCTGTTAGTTCTTCAACATTCAAGGTACTGCAACATTATTACATTCAAGGTGCTGCAACATTACTACATTCAGGGTGCTGCACTGTTGTCACATTCAGGGTGCTGCACTGTTGTCACATTCAGGGTGCTGCACTGTTGTTACATTCAGGGTGCTGCACTGTTGTCACATTCAGGGTGCTGCAATGTTGTTACATTCAGGGTGCTGCAATGTTGTTACATTCAGGGTGCTGCACTGTTATTACACTGGTCTCTATGATCAATGAGCAGGCGCCGGAGTGTGGCGAATAGGGGATTTTCACAGTAATATCATTGCAGTGTTAATGCAAGCCTGCTTGCGGCAATAAAAAAACTTTAAATTTCAGTGAGGTATCAAAAAAACCATTTGAAGCAGCAACTAATCAAAAAGTTCAGTTCCTTTGATTTTAAACAATTTAAATACCTGTGTGAAGGTTTGATTATTTTGCAAGTTCAAAAAGAGGCGTTAACGGAACGGATTGGTTTGATGATTTGTACAGTTGAGTAATTTAATCTCTCCCAATTCATACCGGAATTCCTGATCTCAAGAATAATCCTACAGATAATTGTGTTTCTCGTTGATAAATGGAGTTCCTGGCCCACACAAGCTGAATATTTGGACTGTTATTACTGAGCACTGAGTGTGCACTGAAGCTGTGAGTGTATCTATTATGGTAAGTTATGTTCAATTGTGTTTGTAATGTTTACCAGTGCATGAAGTCAGGACAGTAGATGAGAGAAGTAGCTCTATATTAAAGGAAACTGTATTACTGGCGCCCAAACACAGTACGACACAAAAGCATTGATGTGAACAAATTGTCCAGATGACAACTTGGAAACGATTGGCCCAGGTCTTTCGCTATTTGGGCAGTCAGAGACCAGACAAACCCCGACCCCCCCAGCCCCCCACCCCAAAGATGCATTACTTCTTAAAGTTTATTTGCGGGATGTGGGAGTCGCTGACTAGACCAGCATTTATTGCCCATCCCTAATTTCACTTGTAAGAAGTCTCACAACGTCAGGTTAAAGTCCAGCAGGGTTATTTGGGACTACGAGCTTTCGGAACACTGCTCCTTCACCTGATGAAGGAGACACTCACCTGATGAAGGAGCGGTGTTTCGAAAGCTGTGAGGCAGCAGTGCTAACCACCATACCACCCGAAAGCAAATGGAGTTTCGGCCAAACTTCCTGTTCTCATTTGCAGTGGGGTAGAAACGGACAAGATGGGAGAATCCCTCCCATTAAGTGCAAGTAGTTGGCTCGAGAAAGGATCTGCAAAGAAATCTTCAAAGTTGAGGGAAAGATCATGTTTAAAGCATTATTTTCATAGAACACAGAAAAACTGCAGCACAAACAGGCCCTTCGGCCCTCAAGTTGCGCTGATCATATCCCTACCTACTAGGCTTACCTCAATCCTAATAGAACTTCATCTTCCACTCATCAGGAATACCAATGTCAGGACAGCCAACAACTTTGTAAGAAAGTGTGGATTGGTTGGCAAATGGAGTCTAATTGGTAGAGGTGTTGCCATGGAGAATGCACAAGGTAATGGTGACTGACAGTTAACTGCCAAGAACTGCTCGAAAATTTAACCCAAGCCGTTCGATTCTGATTCATCAAGGCATTATCCTGAGAAATGAACCAGCAAATGGCTATCATTTATTTTGTTTAGCTGCAATGAGCAAAATGTGCACATGTCCTTTCTATCTGCAACAACCATGTATTCATATATTAATAAACAGGGCCCTGTCCTTCGTCAACAGAAAGAACAGGTACACACATTGCACCTGTTTTAGCTAAACAATATAGGTGTTAGCCATTTATTGGTTCATTTCTCAGGGCAATGCCATTCCTATCAATTACAGCACCCACTCACCGCCCCAGCTATCCCACCCCACCCCTCCCTCCTGATCCTCACAGTATAAATCTTGTCTGATTTTCCTTGTCTTCAGCTCTGACAAAGGGTCATCCAGAAATATTCTGTCGGGTTTGAGTGTGCACAGAACCCTAGCATGGAAGGGGAAATATAACACAGTGTAACACACCAGAAAGATTGGCTCTATTCTCTCTCCACAAATCCTGTCAGACCTGCTGAGATTTTCCAGCATTTTCCGTTTTTGTTTCAGATTCCAGCATCTGCAATATTTTACATTAACCATATTTAAAATAATCAGGAAAAGACCCTGGGGTGAGATCTTACCAGCTGTTCACACCCCACTGCCACTGCCAGTGAGGACAGAGAATTTGGCACTCAGCCAAATCTTCATTCACTGCAGCAGGACCGGAAAATCTCGCCAGTGTGAACAGCTGTAAGATTCTGTCCCTAGAGGGGAAATGAGGGTGATTCTTTTCGCACTCGAGCTCTTGGGATCTGAAATGTGGACATCAAAAGGTGTCCACATTATTTAATGCCAAATATTAATGCCATAAATTGAGCACTGTCTGTGTGGTGCAGTGGTTATCACATTCGCCTGACATGCGAAAGGTCCCCAGTTCAAAAAGGAGAAATATTTGTACTTGTTTAATCTGAAAATGAAGAGAAATCAGTAATTCATTGTTGAATATCAACTGAAATCAGCATCTGACACTGTTATATTTCCCCTTCCCTGCTGGGGTTCTGTGCACACTCAAACCCGACACAATATTTTGGGCGACACGGTGGCACAATGGTTAGCCCTGCTGCCTCCTAGCGCCAGGGACCCAGGTTTGATTCCCGGCTTGGGTCACTGTGCAGAGTCTGTACGTTCTCCCCGAGTCTGCGTGGGTTTCCTCCCACATTCCAAAGATGTGCGGGTAAGGTGAATTGCCCCTTAGTGTCTGGGGATGTGTAGGTTAGAGGGATTAGCAGAGTAATAATGTGGGGTTATGGGGATAGGGCCAAGGTGAGATTGTGGTCAGTACATTCTCGATGGGCCGAATGGCTTCCTTCAGCACTGTAGGGATTCTATGATTCTAAATCATTTTAAAAATAAGTTGGGCAGGTATTTGATCAACTTACAGTTTCTGGGCAAAAGCGAGGATGTGGAGCTGAGCATGAGAACCGGGTACGTTTATTTTGTTTATTAATGTCGCAAGTAGGCAGACATTAACACTGCAATGAAGTTACTGTGAAATTCCCCTAGTCGCCGCACTCCAGCACCTGTTCGGGTAAATGCACCGAACCAGCGTGTCTTTCGAACTGTGGAGGAAACAGGAGCACTCGGAGGAAACCCATGCAGACATGGGGAGAATGTGCAAACTCCACACAGACAGTGACCCAAGGGTGGGAATCGAACCCGGGTCCCTGGCGCTGTGAGGCAGCAGTGCTAACCACTGTGCCGGACTGAATGTCTTCCCTCTGTGCTGCCGTCTCAATGATTTACAAGATGTCTAAGTTCCAGCTTTCACCCTGTGATTTATCAGTTTATCTTTCCTCTGACTCAATCACAGGATTTGATTCAAGTGAACGAGAGAAGCAGATTTTCTCTTTCAAAAGCCATTCATCTCAGCTCGGTTGCGAGGTTTGTTGGTTGGAGGTGTTTCTTACAGTATTTCAGCTTTATAGAAGAGTCCAAAATACAACTTTACACCAGGAACTGAGTAATTCTCAGAAATGCAGCCATCTTCAAGTTAACTTACTTCAATTTGATTATTAATAACAGAAATACGTCTTATTTTAAATCAGGGAACAACGTGTATTTTAAATAATGAAGTTTTCTAATCTTCAAGTGGTGATTAATAATTGGAAACTAAATCATGTTACTGTGTGGGAATCACAGCAGTTTCTTCATTTCCCCTCTGAATTCAGTTTAAAATGTTCCTCTGTAGGAGAGCAGAATATAATCACCCCACCGGCAACATCGCTGATCGTCCAATCCGCCTGCACCAAATGATAATTTACTTGTGATAATAGTTAAAATTAATTGCTGATACACAAAAATATTTAAAGGAATATTTCAGGATTAAATTACAAAACTGTGAAATCTCAGGCTTACTTTAATGTTTCATCCCCCACCCCACCCTATATCATAGAATCCCTACAAAACAGAATGAGGCCATTTGGCCCATCGAGTGTGCACCGACCACAATTCCACCCAGGCCCTATTCAAAGAACAAAACACATCACAGGAACAGGCCCTCTGACCCTGAGCCGATCACATTGTCTGCGCTAGACAAACCACTTATATCCCTCTATACCCCGTCTATTCATATGTCTATCCAGATAAGCCTTTTTCCTCGGATGGAGATGGCTAGCACGAGGGGACATAGCTTTAAATTGAGGGGTGATAGATATAGGACAGATATCAGAGGTAGGTTCTTTACTCAGTAGTAAGGGTGTGGAATGCCCTGCCTGCAACAGTAGTGGATTCTGTGCTGTAATGTTCTATATGTTTATCCACTCACCACACCAGTGACCATCACTGCGCTAAACAGAGAACAGAGAAAGGAAAAACTGGAGGGGGTGGGGAGGGCAGACAGGATTTTCCAGCTCCTCCTTCCCCAGGACCAATGGGCCTTTCAACTATCCGTCAAACTGTCCATCCCGCACACGACTATTCCCCGATAGGTGGGATGGAAAATTTACCCCAGGTTATAGTCACAGAGCCAGAGGTTTACAGTATGGAATTAGACCCTTTGGCTCAACTTGTCCATGGCACCTCTTTTCTTTAAACCCTGAAGCTAATCCCAATTGCCCGTGTTTGGCCCATATCCCTCTATACCCATCTTACCCATGTAACTGTTTAAATGCTTTTTAAGACAAAATTGTAACTGCCTCTACTACTGCCTCTGGCAGCTCGTTCCAGACACTCATCATCCTCTGTGAGAAAAAAATTGCCTCTCTGGACCCTTTTGTATCTCTCCCCTCTCACCTTAAACCTATACCCTCTAGTTTTAGACTCCCCTACCTTTGGGAAAAGATATTGACTATCTAGCTGATCTGTGCCCCTCATTATTTTAGAGACTCTCAGGCTTCTACGCTCTGGGGAAAAAAGTCCCAGTCTATCCAGCCTCTCCTTATAACTCAAACCATCAAGTCCCGGTAGCGTCCTAGTAAATCTTTTCTACACTCTTTCTAGTTTAGTAATATCCTTTCTATAATAGGGTCACCAGAACTGTACACAATATTCCAAGTGTGACCTTACCAAACGCCTTGTTGAAGTTGTACAAGGTTCTTGTGCAATCTTGTGTCACACCTCAATCTAATCAGTTTAAACAGTTTAATGGAAGTACATGGGAACAGACTGACCAGATGCACCCTTAACCACAGAGTGTCTGGTGAATCCAGGAGAAATAAACAAGGGAAAATAGAGACAGCAGCAAATGTTCCATCAAAGTTATATTTATCTTCATTTATATTCCATTTCAAAGCATCAGTAAAATATTTATATCTCTAATCTGTATGCAAGGAAAATATAGTCACGATACCTTAAACATACAAGAATCAGTGAAGAAACAACTAACTTAAGGTCGGTGATTCTTCGTCAGAACAGATCATTAATCTGAATTTTTTTTTCCTTTGCAGATCACGCCAAAACCTGCTCAGTACTTCCAGCACTTTGTTTTCATCTCAGATTTGTTCTTAAAATTTAAAAATAGTGGCTCAACTCTCCGAGTTGACAGGAACCCAAATCCATAGCTGTTTCTGCGAGATTTAGCAATTAACTTACTTGAAGGGTAAAAATCAGGCTGATGTCCAATGCAAACTCAGCTCATCTGGGCAGGGCTAATTAGGTTATAATTACACCATCTTAACCGTCCAACCAACATAATGATGATCAGTAAGATTAGAGTACAAGTGAACTCAAACTTTTATCAATCCTTGATATTAAATGGGCGGCATGGACAAGTTGGGCCAAAGGGCCTGTTTCCATGCTGTAACCTCGACAATCGACGATCTAGCCTGAATTTAGTAGTTGACAAACGCCTTGAAAAGGTGGAATTTACTACAAAGCTGGTATCATATCGAGGGGAGCCTAGATTACACTTCTTATTATGGAAATCAATTTATTTTAAAGTAGAACCTTTTTAGAAATTCCAATAACGTTTTCCATTCTATACCTATTTATTGATGGAATCGCTGCAGTGCGGAAGGAGGCGATTCAGTCATCACACTTGCACCAATTCTCCGACAGAGCATCTTACCCAGACTCACCATCCCGTAACCCCTCATATTTAGCCTGCAAATTCCCCTTACACGTTTTGAGACACTGACGGGCAATTTAACATAGCCAATCCATCTAACCTGCATATCGTTGCACTGTGAGAGGAAACCCATGCAGACACAGGGAGAACGTGCAAACTCCACAGATAATGTCCCAAGGCCAGAATTGAACCCGGCTTCCTCGCACTGTGAGGCAGCAGTGCTAACCACTGTGCCACCCAACATATGTAGATGTAACATTGCTCAGAATACAAGGATCTACAACCTACACAATGCATCTCTCCAGTTGAACTGCAGTGAGGATGGAGTCCACCTTTATAATGCTGCGTATCTGCATTAATAACGAATGCTGGTGAGTAAGTAACCCATATTAACAGATTATATAAAGCTGAAGCTTGCTGTACAGTCACCATGTGCAAGGTTAATCCACTAATAAAGTGCCTGTGGAACTGGCAGCCTGACTGCCAGGCTTACAGGGGCATTAAGGTGCCCAAATACATAAATGACTTAATGATCCAATAATATTTCCACAGACACTCAGAGCCAATGTAACTGCACGACAGACTCGCATAACCACATTTGATCCTATTTTTGTCAATCTCAGTTACAGAGTCACAGATGCTTTGTTTGCCCAGGCATGTAATGTTACAAATTTCCCAATGGAAAATGGTCATCTGGCTGGATTCTCCAAACAGCAGGGCATTGATGATGATATATTTGACCACACAAACTCCCCTTTTAGTACCATCTAACGTAGTGAAAGAACCTTTGCTTTAACCAGAAGAAAAAATGCAGGAAAATCTCAGATCTGGCAGTATCTGTAGGGAGAGAAAAGAGCTGGTGTTTCAGGTCCAGATGACCCTTTTTCAAAGCTTTCTACAGGCTGCCATTAGCAGCCTTTCCCCTGGTTTCTGTGGCTATGACTCATCTTTTATTCCCTCCCCCTGCAGTATAAATATCTCCCACTTTCTATGCCTTTTAGCTTTGACAAAGGATCATCTGGACTCGAAACATCTGCTCTTTACTCTCAAAGAACAGTACCACACAAGCACAAGCCCTTCAGCCTCCAAGTCTGCACTGATCATGTTGTTCTATCCAGACCAACCATCCTTACAGATGTGGTCAGACAAGCTGAGATTTTCCAGCATTTTCTCTTTTGGTTTCAGATTCCAGCATCCGCAGTAATTTGCTGTTATCGTTCCTTTAACAGCCTGGTGCAAGGTATTTTAGATTGGTAAATCAGAAAACTGGTGAAATCAATTTCATCCACCCTTCCAGTACATGGTGCAGTTGTGTTTTATGTCAGTATTTTGTAATTCTATCTCTTAATCAGGTTTTAATAAGCTTTTCCCACGGTGGGAAGAGGACGCTTGGGTAGAGGACTGACCAGGTACCAGTGACTGTCTCTGGGGATACGGCTGTATAGCACTGCCCTGTGCTAATATCTCAAGTACCATCGGACACATCTGCAATCATTTCAGCAGGACAACTTGATCATACAGATACTTTTCAACAAAAAGTATCTCCGTAATCTGCATTTGCTCCGTCCTTTCCTGCGGGTCTGGCCCCAGCTTGATCCGAGATCTGAGTGGGAGCAGGTCAATAGGCAGCATCTAGTTTCCTGGAGCTCTGCATTCAAGTTGTCGCAATCTAATTCACGAAGACGGTGATTTAAAAGTTGGCAGATTGCTGAAAACTGAAGTCTGTCAGACTGGAGGCTGGACCTGAGCCTGGGCCCCTGGGGCAAGGGGAGTCACTGCTGAATGTTTAAGGTGGTGGCTGAGGGCCTAAGAGCCTTGTCCTGGATGGTGCTGAGCAGTGATGGGGCTGAATTTACACAGGCAGCAGCAGTGGCTGAGGCTGGACATTAACACTCATTCCAAAGATGTGTGGGCTAGGTTGATTGGCCATGATAAATTGCCCCTTAGTGTCAGGGGGATAGGGAGGCTAAACACATGAGGTTATGCAGATAGGGCCTGGGTAGGATTGTTGAAGGTGCAGGCTTGATGGGCTGAATGGCCTTGTTCTGCAAGGTAGGGATTCTGTTCTAACTTTCTGCTAGGTTTTTGATAGCCCATTAAAATATATGCAGACTTCTACCCATTTTTTCAAATATTTTGCCAGAGGCTCACAATACACAGAATTTAAAGATAAAATTAATCAAATGGTGTTCTTTCTGTGGACCTATTTGCCATTTTAAAGTATCTACAAAAATGACTTTCTGTAGGTTGTATAATTAGAATATAACAGATTTACAATAATGTAAAAGACCATTGGACGTCAACCTATAATTTCTCAAAGACAGAAACTAAATTTCAAAAGGCCTGCCCAAGTTGGAGTGCATGATGTGGAGATGCTGGCGTTGGACTGGGGTAAACACAGTAAGAAGACTCACAACACCAGGTTAAAGTCCAACAGGTTTATATGGAATCGTGAGCTTTCAGAGTGCTGCTCCTTCATCAGGGGAGACTCAGCTGATAAACCTGTTGAGACTTTAAGCTGGTGTTGTCAGATTTCTACAAGTTGGTGTGAGATAACTTTCATAGTTTAAATGATGCCAAGTAACAAAATCCATGGTAAAATCAGGAGAATTGATCTGGGCGGCACAATGGCACAATCGTGCCTCACAGTGCCAGGCACTCGGGTTCGATTCCCGGCTTGGGTCATTGTCTACGTAGGTTTCCTTCGGATGGTCTGGTTTCCCCCCACTCCGAAAGACATGCAGGTTAGGTGCATTGGCTGTGCTAAATTCTCCCTCAGTGTACCGAAACAGGCACCAGAGTGTGGCGACTAAGGGGACTTTCACAGTAACTTCATTGCAGTGTTAATGTAAGCTTACTTGCAACTAACAAATAAACTTCTAACTTTTAGAATGTCATTATTCAGATGGAAATGAAGCTGTGAAAATAGTTTTTTTAATGTAGGGTTTTACATCTTTCAGTTTTCCGGTTCATTCAATAACGCATCACAACTGCAGATCGAATACTCACATTTGACCACACATCAAACTGGCTCAGTTCAAATATACAGTACATTATAAAACAAGCACCATTCACTTCATGGCGCTGCAAGTTCCAACAACAATGGAAATAAATTATCTTTTATAATCAAATTTCTGCCCTACTGTTATTGTAAATCATTAAACCAATTCAGAGCATTGATTACAATAAACAAATGTAACCCCAAATTTTACCATATATACAGTCAAATCACATTTGGATTCAAGTCATTGGAAGTTAGCAGTAAAAAGCCAGATGCACCATATAAAACAAAGGATTTGAACAATGGCGGTGCTTCATCTGAATAAACCAGACTTTAAACGTGGACACTGCAACCGTACAGAACTGACTAGAAAGCTGGATCAGTGAGTTCACTGGTATTTATGTACGCCTGGTCTTCAACCTTTTGGCTTGCCTCTTTGCCTCCTCCTGACTAACACCATCCAAACCGCCTTGACTGAGAGCCCTCACACCCTGTAAACGATTCACCAACTGCATCAACAACGGGATGAGCTGCAGAGATAAAGGAAAAGTCAGACCCATTATACACAATACTCCAAACTTCAATAGGAATTACACCTAAATAATAAAACTTTAACATAAATCATATCTTAATGAGAACTAAATAAAGAGAAAGGCCTTTAATGAGATTTATGAGTGAACTTACATGTTGTTAAATCTTAACAGGAATATTGAATGGTAAGTTAGGTTTGAGTAACATACATGAGAGATTTGCGTTGGTCACTAATTGTAACAAAATTGTAATATATTTTTAAAAATCTTTACAGTCACCAAAAAACTGTATTCGCTGGAATTCAGAATAGGGGGCAGGGATTTCATAGAAACCTATAAAATTCTAACAGGACTAGAGGGTGTAAATGCAAGAAGGATGTTCCTGATGGTGGGGGTGTCCAGAACCAGGGGTCACAGTCTAAGGATACAGGCTAGATCACTTAGCACTGAGATGAGGGCAGCATGATGGCACAGTGGTTAGCACTGCTGCCTCACATCGCCAGGGGCCCCCATTTGATTCCATCCTCACGTCACTGTCTATGTGGAGTTTGCATGTTCTCCCCATGTCTGTGTGGGTTTCCTCCCACAGTCCAAAAATGCATGTGTTAGGTGGATTTGGCCAAGCTAAATTGTCCCTTGGTGTCGGGGATTAGCAGGGTAAGTAGGTGGGTTATGGGGATAGAGCCTAGGTGAGATTGTTGTTGGTGCAGGCTCGATGGGCTAAATGGCCTCCTCCTGCACTGTGTTGATTCTGTGATGAGGAAGAATTTCTTCAGCCACGCAGTGGTGAGCCTGAGAAATTCATTACCAGTTGAGATCAAAACAGACGCAGTTAAGATACAGCTCCTGGGGTGAAGAGAGATCAAAAGATTTAAGGGGCGGGGGGGAGGAAGAGATCAGACGATTGAGTTGGATGATCACGATTAATGGCAGCTGGGAGGCCTCCTTCCTGCTCCTTGTTTCAATGTTAAAGAGTAAACAGGTCGAAAGAGGTCTCAATAATCCAAAAATAGGGAGTAAGGGAAATAATATCCATTTATTTTACTGAGACCCCCAACTAATCACAAACAAGCGACGGCGGTGGGGGGGGGGACATCTCAAACAGAACAGCACAATATATCGTAGAAATTTATTACTGCACATGACACAGTAGATAAGAGCTCCATGGTTTGCCACAAAAATTAATGCCATGTGAAATTGGACTAAATAAATGGCTTACATGATCAAATGTGGTACAAATGAAAAGCATCCACTGTGTGCAAAAGTAGATTACAACAGTATTTCCCCCTCTTCAAAGCTGCCGTATCCAAGCACGTTGTGGTATCCTCACCGTACAGTGCTGAAGCATTGAAAATGCTTACTCTGTCCGAGTACACAAAATTTGAAGAACTAATTTTAAAGGTTTATAATTTCCTCATCAACTGGATTTAATTAGTTCCCAGATCTTCCTGCTGACAGTGTTATTTGAGGGTTGTGCATCAGACTAAATTTAATGCAGAATTTTGAATATAGGGCTTTTATCCTCTATCTGTGCTCAGATATTTAGAGATAGCATGAGCTCATAACTCCAGTCAATTTATTAATGCTGCCACTGCACTTTTGAAAACAAAATATTTTATGAATATATCCTCAATACTACTCTATCAATGCAATTTGCAACAGGAAAATCCCATCAGTTTATTCTATTGGAGAACAGATATATCTCACAGGTAGAATATAGTATCATAGAATCCCTACAATGCAGTAGGAGGCCATTCGGTCCATTGAATCTGCACCGACAACAATCCCACCCAGACCCTACCCCATAACCCCATGTATTTACCTTGCTAATTCCCCCGAACACTAAGGGGCAATTCAGCATGGTCCATCAACCTAACTCACACATCTTTGGAGTGTGGGAGGAAACTGGAGGAAGCCCACGCAGACATGGGGAGAATGTGCAGACTCCACACTGATAATGACCTGAGGCCAGAATTAAACCTGGATCTCTCCCCTGGGTGAGGCACACTGGTGCTGTGAGGTTGCAGTGCCGTCCACATGGTTATTCTGTGTTGGTAAGTTGAATGTTTGCATCATTTGCTATGAATGGTTCATATTTTATGTACAGCTGTATTTCATCCTCAGCAATTGGGAGTCTTAAAATAAACAATGCCACTTTCTACTGGAAAATATGTAATAAAAAACATGTCCATATGCTGTTCTCAGCTGCACAGAACCCATTTAGAGCGCTTGAAACACAAGCTTACCTTATCGTGATTGTAACCAGCCAGAAGCAGGAGCAGAGTAAGGGGCAGGGCGATATACGATCCCTGAGCAACATCCTGTTCAGGTAGCTTTCTCTGGGAAAAAATGATGTAGCACAGTGAGACAGAATTCTACAGAACCATTTATCCCCAAGATATCATTTACTGTACTGGTAACAGCAACTCGACAGGGAGGGATGGCGACATAATTGATTTCAATTAAAACTACACATTGGTGATTTTAGTTTGTGACATTTTTGTTAAATGTGCCCACCATAAAATAGGAGCTACCAACTTTAGAAAAAGAGACTCTGGTGTAATCTTGTTGAAAGCAGTAGCTTTTCAAATTGTGTTGAGACCTTTGCAAGTGGGATAATGAAGGCACAGATCTACAGGAGTCATTACAAATCAAAAGTCCATTTCTGTAACATGTACCGAAACCCAGTCACTTCGACTGTCATAAACTCACATTCAAGCACAATGCCTTCATAGAATTTCAGCAACTGACTCACAAATGCAGCACTCTCCCCTCAATTACACAATTAGTCGGGTCACTATTGTGAAGATGGAAAATGTCCTCGGAAACATCCCCATTGCTTCCAAACCACGTCAGACTGAAATACAGCATTTAACCACAAAATCATAGCTGGTTTTTTTTTTATGTTATTTGGCAGATTATCTGAATGGTTCTGATGCCGTGGGAGGCACAGCCCCAAAATGTAACATACGGATACACCGGGTCATTTTGACATTGGCTGACGGTTCCAATAAAAACAATACAAAACATGCTAAAGATGGCAGTTCATGGGCTGCAAAACAAGATAAACTATAAGACATAGGAGCAGAATTAGGCCACTCTGCCCACTGAATCTGCTCTGCCATTCAATCATGGTTGATATTTTTCTCATTCCCATTCTCCTGCCTTTCCCCCTGATCCCTTTATTAATCAAGGACCTATCTATCTCTGTCTTAAAGATACTCAATGACCCGGCCTCCACAGCCTTCTGCAGCATAGAGTTCCACAGATTCACCACTCTCTGGCTGAAGAAATTCCTACTCAACTCTTTCAAAGGATCGTCCCTTTAGTGTGAGGTTATACTCTGGCTCTAGTTTTTCCTACTAGTGAAACATCCTCTGCACGTCCACTCTATTCAGGTCTCGCAGTACCCTGTAAGTTTCAGTAAGATCCCTGCTCATCCTTAAACTCCAACGAGGACAGATCCAGAGTCCTCAACCATTCCTCATACGACAAGCTCTTCATTCCAGGGATCATTCTTGTGAGCCTCCTCTGGAGGTTCTTTCCAAGGCACATCCTTCCTTAAATACGGAGCCCAAAACTGCTCACAATATTCCAAATGGGGTCTGACCAGAGCCTTATACAGTGTCGGACAAGCAATCAGTTAAAACCCAGCTTGTTGATATTAAAAGTTGTTCAAGATGTAGATATTGCTGGAAAGCCAGCATCTGCTGCCTGTCCCTTGAAGCCCTGGAAAACCATTACCTTTCCAACGACATCCACTAACCCCAAATTCCTTTCCCTGTTCATATCAAGGGGACAGCAAGATGTATAAAGTCATCTTAAAACTAATGTATGAGACTGATGTATCCCGTCAATAAGGGCATCTGAATCATTTGCAGAATGCCCTGTTGAGAAAAAAAAACAGTAAGAAGTTGCACAACAGCAGGTTAAAAGTCCAACAGGTTTATTTGGAATCACAAGCTTTTGGAGTGTTGCTCCTTCATCAGGTGAGAACTCCCTCCTCAGCACTCACCTAATGAAGGAGCGACGCTCAGAAAGCTCCTGATTCCAAATAAACCTGTTGGACTTTTAACCTGCTGTTGTGAAAGTTCTTACTGTGCCCATCCCAGTCCAACGTCGGCATCTCAAGAAAAGAAAATGGAGTTTGAACATTCTCCCATGTCTGCATGAGATTCCTCCGGGTGCTCCGGTTTCCTCCACACTCCAAAGATGTGCAGGTTAGTGGGCTGGCCATGCTAAATTATCCCTTAGTGTCAAAGGGATTATCTATGTAAATACATGGAGTTATGAAGGTAGGGTTTGGGTGGGAGTGTGGTAGGTGCAGGCTCGATGGGCCAAATGGCCTCTTTCTGCACTGTAAGATTCTATGATTCTATTTAAAAATCAACTTCTGCCAAGTTTTGTTAAATCCAATGCAGTATTTCAAAGTTAATTAGGTAACAATAGGTTCAATTAAAATTAAGCAAGACAGTTAAGCCTTTACAGTTTAAGAACATAAGAACATAAGAAATAGGAGCAGGAGTAGGCCATCTGGCCCTTCGAGCCTGCCCCGCCATTCAATAAGATCATGGCTGATCTGTCGTGGCTCAGTTCCACTTTCCCGCCCTCTCCCCATAACCCTTAATCCCCTCTCTTATCAAAAACCCATCAACCCGCTTCTTAAAAATATTTAGCGAGGCAGCCTCCACCACTTCAACGGGCAGAGAATTCCAGAGATTCACCACCCTTTGAGTGAAGAAGTTCCTCCTCAACTCTGTTCTGAACCGCCCCCCCTCTATCTTGAGGCTGTGCCCCCTAGTCCTACTGTCTTTTTTGAGCGGGAAGAGTCTTTCCACCTCTATCCTATCCATCCCATTCATCATCTTATACGCCTCAATGAGATCTCCCCTCATTCTTCTAAACTCTAACGAGTACAAGCCTAGTTTATTCAGCCTCTCCTCATAGCTCAACCCCCTCAACTCCGGTACCAGCCTAGTAAACCTCCTCTGCACTCCCTCCAAGGCCAAAATATCCTTGCGCAGGTGCGGCGCCCAAAACTGCACACAGTACTCCAGCTGCGGCCTCACCAATGCCCTATACAGCTGCAGCAAGACCTCCCTACTTTTATATTCAATCCCCCTCGCTATGAAGGCCAGCATCCCATTCGCCTTCCTGACCACCTGCTGCACCTGCAGGCTGGGTTTTTGCGACTCATGCACAAGGACCCCGAGGTCCCTCTGCACCGTCGCCTGCTGCAGTTTTTCGCCACGTAAGTAATAGTCCTTCCTACCATTCTTCCTACCAAAGTGGACCACCTCACACTTGCCAACATTAAATTCCATTTGCCATTTCCTGGCCCATTCGCCCAGCCTATCTAGATCCTTCTGCAGACTCTCCACACCCTCCGCACAATTTGCCTTTCCCCCAATCTTGGTGTCATCAGCAAATTTCGACACCCTACACTCGGTTCCCTCCTCCAGATCATCTATATAAATGGTAAATAGCTGAGGCCCCAGCACCGACCCCTGGGGCACCCCACTAGTCACCAACCGCCAATCCGAATAGCACCCATTGACCCCCACTCTCTGCCTCCTATTTGACAACCAATCCTCTATCCACGCTAACACCCTACCCCCAACTCCATGTCCTCTGACCTTCTGCAGTAACCTCTTGTGAGGTACCTTATCAAACGCCTTCTGAAAATCCAGAAAGACCACATCCACCGGCTCTCCTCTATCCACCGCCCTAGACACATCCTCATAGAACTCCAGTAAATTTGTCAGACACGACTTCCCTTTAATGAAACCGTGTTGCGTCTGCCCTATCAAGCAATTCCCTTCAAGATGCCTCGCAATTTCCTCCTTAATGACGGATTCTAACATTTTACCTACCACAGACGTTAAACTAACCGGCCTGTAATTCCCCGCCTTTTGCCTGGCACCCTTCTTAAACAACGGCGTAACATTAGCCGTTTTCCAATCCTCCGGCACTTCCCCGGAATCCAGCGACGTCTGGAAAATAACCACCAAGGCATCCACTATCACCTCCGCCATTTCTTTCAGAACCCTCGGATGCATTCCATCCGGTCCTGGGGACTTGTCCACAATCAGCCCCTCCAGTCTGTCGCGCACCACCTCTCTAGTAACAGTAATGTCATTAAGACCCTCCAGTCCTACCACCTTTCCATCGCTAACACCCGGCAAATTATTCACGTCCTCCTCCGTGAAGACAGAAACAAAAAAGTTATTCAACAAACTTCAGTTTTAAATTTAATAGGTGAAGAAAGACCCTTCACAAGAAGCCACTCTTCAATAACCATTTCAATGCCTTGTATCCAATTAATTAAAGTTTAAGTTTATTTATTAGTCACAAGTAAGCTCACATTAACACTAAGTAGTCTTGCAACACCAGGTTAAAATCCAGCAGGGTTTATTTGATAGCACAAGCTTTCAGAGTGTTGTTCCTTTGTCAGGTGAGTGCCTAGGCACTCTGTTGGACTTTAACTTGGTGTTGTGAGACTACTTACTGTGCCTACCCCAGTCCTACGCCAGCAACTCCACATCACGGCTTCCACATTAACACTGCAATGAAGTTATTGTGAAAAATCCCCTAGCCGCCACACTCTAGCGCCTGTTCGGGTAGACTGAGGGAGAATTTAGCATGGTCAATTCACCTAGCCAGCAAATCTTTTGGATTGTGGGAGGAAACCTAAGCATCCGGAGGAAACCCATGCAGGCACAGGAAGAACGTGCAGACTCCACACAGATAGTGACTCAAGCTGGGAATCGAACCCAAGTCCGTGGCGCTGTGAAGCAGCAATGCTAACCATTGTGCCAATTTTTACTCTTGCCAAAGTGCAATGCTGCCAAATAACAGAAAAACAAGTGCAATAATAAACGCTTCACTGAATTGGCCAATGTTAAATGAAAGGCATTTCAACAATCTTCAACGATGAATCAGTTGTAATGGGTGTTGCTGTGGCAAAACAACTTCATTCAAAGATTCTGAAGAATAATCGTTAAATTATTCTTAATCATTCACTTACCGAAGGGGTGAACATCAGGGTGATGTGTTTATGGTAACCGGTTGCACTGAAGGCGATCTGGGGCAAGATGTACTCATACAGTGACTTGGGCAATGTGGACTCCAACATGACAACATAATTCTGCAACAAGACAGGCAAGAAGTTCATTCCCACACAACAAGGGAAAGAAGATGTTTCTGAGACCAACAGAAGCTATTTGCATTCATTTACACAGCAGAGTTCAATGCCGTCCAGCTCTACAGGATGCAAACTTACCTCTCCATCCCTTAGCAGTGGTGGGAACTGGAAAAACAGGGATTGCCCGAGTGACACCGTTTGAATGGGATTATCCAGATTTTCACTTTTATACAGCACCACCTGAATCAATTAAACATATCCATTTTAGCTTTTTAAAGGATTAAGAATATAAGAACTCGGAGCAGGAGTAGGCCATCTGGCCCCTCGAGCCCGCACTCAATAAGATCATGGCTGATCTTTTCATGGTCTCAGCTCCACTTACCCGCCTGCTCATCATAATCCTTAATTCCTTTACTGTTCAAAAATTGATCTATCTATCCTTGCCTTAAGTTTATATTTCAGATATTTGCATATATTCACAATACAATACAATAGATTTAAGATGCTATTACGTTCACTAAACCGTAACTTGTAAAATGGTAGCAATTTTACAATGATGCAGCTTAACAGGGGCAAGAAGTATAACACAGAATGGCACCAGGAGTTTGATTCCATACTCAGACTCTACCCTCCGTGTTATCCACTGCAGTGAATCACAGATTGCGAGACTGATGCTTCGTCACAGGGAAAGCAGGGTGAGGAAACGGGAAAACTGATTATTATTTCTTTTTCCTTTCAGATAGAAATCAAAGAACATCCAAAGATGTGCAGGTTAGGTTGATTGGCCAACCTAAGTCCCTTAGTGTCAGAGGAACTAACAGGGTAAATATGCGGGGTTAGGGGAATAGGGTCTGGGTGGGATTATGGTCATTGCAGACACAATGGGCCGAACGACCTCTTTCTAAGGACGGATGTGCTGGCCTAGGAAAGGATCCAGAGGAGGTTCACAAGAATGTTCCTTGGAATAAAGAGCTTGTCTTATGAGGAAGGGCTGAGGACTCTGGGTCGGTACTTGTTGGAGTTTAGAAGATGAGGGGGGAATCTTATTGAAACTTACAGGATACTTCAAGGCCTGGATAGAGTGGACATGGAGAGGATGTTTCCACTAGTAGGGAAAAACTAGAACCAGAGGGCACAGCCTTAGGCTGAAGGGACGATCGTTTAAAACAGAAATGATGAGTAGGAATTTCTTCAGCCAGAGAGTGGTGAATCTGTGGAACTCTTTGCTGCAGAAAGTTGTGGAGGCCAGGCCATTGAGTGTCTTTGAGGCAGAGATAGATAGGTCCTTGATTAATAAGGGGATCAGGGGTTATGGGGAAAAGGCAGGAGAATGGGGATGAGAGAAATATCAGACGAGATAAAACTGCAGCAGGCGACGGTGCAGAGGGACCTTGGGGTCCTTGTGCATGAGTCGCAAAAACCCAGCTTGCAGGTACAGCCGGTGGTCAGGAAGGCGAATGGGATGCTGGCCTTCATAGCGAGGGGGATTGAATATAAAAGTAGGGAGGTCTTGCTGCAGCTGTATAGGGCATTGGTGAGGCCGCAGCTGGAGTACTGTGTGCAATTTTGGGCGCCGTACTTACGCAAGGATATTTTGGCCTTGGAGGGAGTGCAGAGGAGGTTTACTAGGCTGATGCCGGAGTTGAGGGGGTTGAGCTATGAGGAGAGGCTGAATAAACTAGGCTTGTACTCGTTAGAGTTTAGAAGAATGAGGGGAGATCTCATTGAGACATATAAGATGATGAATGGGATGGATAGGATAGAGGTGGAGAGACTCTTCCCGCTCAGAAAGGATAGTAGGACTGGGGGGCACAGCCTCAAGATAAAGGGGGGGCGGTTTAGAACGGAGTTGAGGAGGAACTTCTTCACTCAAAGGGTGGTGAATCTCTGGAATTCTCTGCCCGTTGAAGTGGTGGAGGCTACCTCGCTAAATATTTTTAAGACGCGGGTTGATGGGTTTTTGATAAGAGAGGGGATTAAGGGTTATGGGGAGAGGGCGGGAATGTGGAACTGAGCCACGACAGATCAGCCATGATCTTATTGAATGGCGGGGCAGGCTCGAAGGGCTAGATGGCCTACTCCTGCTCCTATTTCTTATGTTCTTATGAGATTGAATAGCAAAGCAGATTCGATGGACTGAATGGTCTAATTCTACTCCTATATCTTATGGTCTTATCGTCTTTTGCACAGTCAGGATTCTATGATTCTAAAATCTTTGACAGAAGGTTGAGTTCGGGTTGTTTAGCCAGCCGTTTGAGATGATTATTATCTGAAATGAAAGAATTTGCAGGACTGTGGGGAGCAGGTGGGTGAATTGCTCCTTCAGAGAGAGCCAGCACAGACATGCTGGGCCAAATGGCTGTGCTATAACTATTCTCAACTGGGGGTGGCAGAAGGAAAAGTAGGCACTTTTGCAAATGAACCAATCCTACTTACCCGCAAAGTAGAAAGGTGCTCGGGTGAAGTGATGACATTTCCACTTAAATCAAACTGATTAATTTGTCGGAATGCTAGAATATTCACACCTTCGATATCGCTACTATCGACCTGTACAAACAAAAATCAAAGGGATTGGATGAAAACTGGCTTATGTGTGACCATTTTTTCTACTGCAGAAGGATTAACATAAAAGCTTTACATGCACAAGTACGTAACAGCAATGTCTCCTGCGGGGCCAGTTTCTCCTGGAGTATTCATTTTATTAATGGTGCTAATTAAACTGGCACAATGATGCGTTCTTAAAAGCCAAAGATTGAATTTCCCTGAAATTTTAGAAAGATTTTTCTGAATGTAAAATCCGCAGTCGTACAGATTTATAAATCTGAATGTTACACCAGCATCTTGGGCCCTTCAAATTCTGGTCATCTTAGAAGATCAGCCAGCCCTCGGTTAAGTCTGTGGGGAGGCGGATTGGAAAAGGGCTGAGTGCGTACTGGCCCAGTTACATGGGTAAAATGGATATAGAGGGATATGGACCAAATGTGGGCAATTGGGACTAGCTTGGTGGTTTTAAAAAAAAGGGTGGCGGCATGGACAATAGGGTCAAAGGGCCTGTTTGCATGCTGTAAACCTCTGTGACTCTATAGTAGAGAATCAATCCTGGCTCCACATTAAGGTAAGTTTCAAAAAGAACTTGATTTGACAGTTTCTTCAGAAGCCTCCAACCGTCCTGATAGGACCACTGGCTAAAACTGCTGCAGCTTCTGTGCCGTTTTTAGGTAGGCATCAGGGCCATCCAAATACAAGTCACGCAAGGTTTGGTTACCAATGTAACTGGGCCAGTATGCACTCATCCCTTTTCCGATCCACCTCCCCACAGACTTAACCGAGGGCTGGCTGATCTTCTAAGATGACCAGAATTTGAAGGGCCCAAGCTGCTGGTGTAACATTCAGATTTATAAATCTGTACGACTGCGGATTTTACATTCAGAAAAACTTTCTAAAATTTCAAGGAAATTCAATCTTTGACTTTTAAGAACGCATCATTGTGCCAGTTTAATTAGCACCATTAATAAAACGAATACTCCAGGAGAAACTGGCCCCGCAGGAGACGTTGCACCTTGAAGGCAAATTCTAGCATTTTGTCAGTGAGTGTCTAGATGAGCAATATGGCACCGCCCACCACAAGAAACACCTTCACACCTCGCTGCAACCCCCTCAACACAGTGTGCAAGAAACAGCAGTCAGACACAGTCAGTGAGCTTGCGAATTAACAAGTGAGTCACAGCACACTGGAAGAGGAGCAAGTGAGACTGTTGAAGAAACAGGAACCTGTTGCCAAATGGTTGTCATCAGCAAACTCCTTCCTTTTGGAAATGCAGCAGTATTTCGGCGATTAATGTTGCTCTCAAGTGGGAAAGGAAATAAAATACTGGCTACTCATCAATCTGTGAAATATACATAGGCAGTATATAGGCTGATAAACACAGCTTATCCCCTCAGGGAAACTGGGAGTGGGAATACTGACAGCGCTGTCACTGTCGTGGAGGTTGGCTGCTGGCACCCTTGAGGTACAATTCATTAACTGTCTCCCCTGTATGATAGCAAAGGCAGCTTCCCTTGGTCACTGCCAGAGAGCTGCATCAGGACCTGGGGATAATAACTAGTGTGACAATGCCTGGTGCTGTGACTCCGCTCAGGGGCCTGAAAATTCCTGGAACACGTTTTCCAATCCTGTACCACAACAGCCAGGAAAGACTGTGCTTCAAAACCAAACTCTTTCACAATTTAAACATGGCTTGCTGCCCAGCGCAAAATGCTGAGGCTTATGGACAGATAGCCCACTAGGCTCCAGTCAAAGGCTATACAATGATACAGTGTACAATGTTGAAGTTGTACAAGACATTGGTAAGGCCACACTTGCAAAACTGTGTACAGTTCTAGTCACACTATTATAGAAAGGATATTACTAAACTAGAAAAGAGTGCAGAAAAGATTTACTAGGACGCTACCAGGACTTAACGGCTTGAGTTATAAGGAGAGGCTGGATAGACTGGGACTTTTTTCTCTGGAGCGTAGAAGACAGAGGGATGATCTTACAGAGGTCTATAAAATAATGAAGAACACAGATCAGCTAGACAGTCAATATCTTTTCCCAAAGACAGGGGAGTTTAAAACTAGAGGGCATAGGTTTAAGGTAAGGGGGGAGAGATATATAAGTATCCAGAGGGGCAATTTTTTCCACACACAGGGGGTGAGTGTATGGAACAAGCTGCCAGAGATAGTAGTAGAGGCGGGTACTATTTTGTCTTTTAAAAAGCATTTAGACAGTTACATGGGTAAGATGGGTATAGAGGGATATGGGCCAAATGTGGGCAATTGGTTTTAAAAAAAAGGGCGGCATGGACAAGTTGGCCCAAAGGGCCTGTTTCCATGCTGTAAACCTCTACAGTTCGAATAAGAATTCCCTTTAAATGTCTGCTGTTCTGTGTTTAAGTTGTCATCTTACTGGGGAAATTAATCTTTACAATTAACCTAGAATGCATACAAATATTACGTAACACTTTGAGCTGAATTGTTTTAATGTTCTTTAATTGATACCTCCAAAACATTGGAAACATTGGGCAGAAATGGCTAAAAGGGGTTTATAAGTTTAAGAGCTCCATCCAACAGGGAGCTCCCCCTAGGTTCAGTCCAGATGGAGAAAAACAATATACAGCTCAATCCCATCACAAATAGATGAGAAATCACTTGATGTTTAATTTAAATAGATTATAAATCTTTAACCCATATTGGCTGGCAGCAATTGCATCCAGTTTAAAAGGCCATTTGGAAGATCATGTACAAAAAGTGGCAAAAAAAACTGGCAATATGGAGCTCTGCCCAATTTCTTTGGATTCTAATCTCATTTACACAACAGCCACGTTCAACTGGAGGAACTTCAGAAACGTGGCTGAAACCTTAAACATGAATACAAGATATTCCACGCTCAACTAACCTCAATAGCGCGATACTGTGGTAGAGCTCTCTCTATATGGTCATTGCCTTCAGCTTTCAGTTGAATGTGGTACACACAACTTGGCTACAGAGAAAAGACAGAAAAATAATCAATCATTTCTCAGTTAAACTCACTTCAAAAACCAAGCATTGGAAATACAGGTATCGAACCATTCCAATTTTAACATCAATTACTGATCAACCAGCCAATTCACATATATACAATTTTAAAATGTTAAACATGCATGAACATTACATTACACAGCGGATTTAGCACCTTGCTTCATAGCTCCATTCTCAAAAAAGTTCCACAGCACAGCAGTTAGCACTGCTGCCTTACAGCGCCAGGGACCCAGGTTCAATTCCAGCCCTGGTCTGTGTGAAGTCTGCACATTCTCCCGGTGTTTGCATAGGTTTCCTCGGGTGCTCCGGTTTCCTCCCACAGTCCAAACATGTGCGGGTTAGGTGGATTGGCCATGCTAAATTGTCCCTTAGTGTCAGGTGGATTAGCCGGGTAAATAGGTGTGGTTACTGGGATAGGATGGGATTGTTGTCAATGCAGGCTCAATGGGCCGAATGGCTTTCTTCTGCACTGTTTGTATGGATATGGGTATGGATATGATGAGTTTCTGAACTCACGTACGTGAAGCAGTGAGCAGAGGAGTGGCATGGCAAAATAAAGCAGCATTCAAAAATGGATGGGGATTCATTTTTCAAATATAATCCATCACAATAAGCGTAAAAGATTAATCTAACTCCCTGCAAAACAACAAGGAGTTTTAGCTCCAATTACCTGGTTTAAATATAATTTTAGTGCTTGCACCCAAAAATATATAGCAATTTAATGGGCCACCACTGATGACTAGTTGTCAAATAATATTTGGTCAAAATTATATAAACACTCACCCAATTTTTATGGAGAAATTTTCAAACATTAACAATTTATTTTTCATTGCTGCTACTAATTTTCCATTGAATCTTTCTACTTATGTTGCAGATTTTGAACTGCGGTTCCCAGACCCAAGAAACGTGCAAATCATCAAGGCCAGCTGATCTCTCTGTTCAGATTTCAACACTTGGCTCAACTGTACGTTATCTAGACAGCTCACTACTCATCAAAATATACCTTCCTCAAAAACTAGATTGTTTTTCTTCCAGTAGTGGACATTCTGTGAGAAATTAGGTCAGCATAAAAGCAGAGCTGCAGACTGTAAAATCACAGTCTTATAATTTCAGAATCACAGAATGCTACAGTGCAGAAGAGGCCCTTCAGCCCATCAAGACTGCACCGACACATGAAAGGCCCTGACCTGCCCACCTAATCCCACTTGCCAGCACTTGGCCTTGAATGTTACGACATGCCAAGTGTTCATCCAGGTACTTTTTAAAGAACGTGAGGCATCCCGCCCTCCCAGGCAGCGCATTCCAGCCGTCACCATCCTCTGGGTAAAGACTTTTTTCCTCAAATCCCCCTCACTTTTAACTTGTTTCCCCTCAAAGCTGACCCTTCAACTAAGGGAAAGAGCTGTTCCCTATTCACCCTGTCCATGCCCCTCATCATTTTAAACACCTCAATCAGGTCACCCCCTCATGTTTCTGAAGTAAAGTTTCAGAATGGTCAATATACATCCAAAGCCAGCCGTATCTCCAGGCAACGACCATGGCAATTTGTAGGAAACCATAATTGGTTGCCAGACCAAAGTCCAGCAGCTTTTGAAGTCAAACTAATCACAGAATCCTTACAGTGCAGAAGAGGCCATTCAGCCCATCAAATCTGTATGACTCTCTGTCAGAGTATCTTACCCAGGTCCTCTTCCCCCACCCTATCCCTGTAACTCCGTATATTTCCCATGGTTAATTCATCTAACCCACACATCTTTGGACAAGATGGTTATCCCCTAAACTGAACAGGTTCACACTCAGTTAATTTCAAATACTTTCAACCAACATTACAAATGATTTTGTTCACAGACAAGAAGTTAATGAAATTAACTTGGAGTCTAGGGAAACAGACATACAGTAGAATCTCTGCAAAAGTAATACATTTAAGTGTTTCTTTGGCACAAAGGTCCTGAGTTTCTACTCAACTCTCATTCCAGTTCTTCCATGCCAACCATTTGATCTTCAAGTTGTCTCAGCAGGGGGACAGAACTTCATAAGGCAGAGTTAAATGATCCTGAAAAGGTCTCAATTGAAAATGTTCTTATTTTGAAGATAGTTTAAAGTAATGTACAAGTTGAGCATTTGATTTGCTTATTACTCTGCTGGTTTCCTTTTGTTTCTGTGTGTTCATAGAATCCTTACAGTGCAGGAGGTAGTCATTTAGCCCATCGAACCTGCACTGACTCTTACACAGGCTTCCCCATAACCCTGTGTATTTACCCCACTAACCCCCTAACTGCTGTATCTTGGGATATTAATGGTAATTTTAGCATGGCCAACCAACCTCACCTCCACATCTTTGTAAACCTCATTTCTGATTTTAGCTTTGCCCCTAGCCTGATAATGTATCATCTTTTGGGATGAACAGTTGTGCAACAGTGGTACAAAATAACTTGGTAAAAATGGTCATTGTTAATCCTCCAGCATACTAACCCTTGCCACAACACGAAGACTCCAAGTTTTGGATCAAAGTTAAACTAGTGACAAAATACTGCAAAAAATTGGAAACCTGACAAAAAAATGTTGTAAACGCAGCAGGTGAGGCAACATATGTGGACGAAGAAACATTTAACTGCTCAAAATCTCCAGACAATTTGTCAGATCTGGAAAATATCAATCAATAGCTGATCTCCTGGCATAAAACAAGAGAAGTCAGGGTACAAAATTTATTATTTATTTGATACGTATGGCCATTTGCCACCACCCATCCCTATTTCCATTACAAATTCCTCATCTGTTTCTGACAAAGGGTCACAGAATCCCTACAGTGCAGTAGAGGCCATTCGGCTCATCGATTCTGCACTGACTGATTATCTTACCAGGCCCTCTGCCCTGCCCCTATCCATGTAACCCCACACATTTTCCCATGGCTAATCCATCTAACCCACACATCTTGGGACACTAAGGGGCAATTTGACATGGCGAATCAACCTAAGCTGCACACCTTTGGACTGTGGGAGGAAACCGGAGCAGCCAGAAGAACCCCACACAGACATGGGGAGAACGTGCAAACTCCATACAGTCACTCAAGACTGGAATGGAACCCAGTCCCTGGCACTGTGATCACTGTGCCACCCTCTAAGATATGAAGTGTTAACCATGTTCGCCCTCTCTGTATGGGTGCTGCTTGACCTGCTCGGTCTTCCCATTTCCTTCCTGTTGAAACTGTAACTTGCTGCAAAGTCAATAAAGGGAGTTGGAAGAGAGCCCAAACCCTAAAAATGGAATACTCTGCAAGATGTCAATATTTTCAAAGGGTCCATGTGATAATGCCAAATTCTGCAGAGTTCCCTGCCAAAACAGTGAGCAATCCAGTGACTTCCATTATGGTAATCTTGGCTGCATGTGATTTTGTTATTGTTTTCATACTTGATCAAATTGAACAAGACATGTTAAAAGTGTACAGGGAGAAAGTTCTCAGCAATAAACATCTTCACAATTAAACAGATCCACCACAGCAAACTGCTAACTCTTACCAGAAGGCCACGGAGACGGAATTTTCCATCTTCATCCGTCACTGTATCCTCTCCGTAAATGCTACAATCTTTCTGGCCAACAGCTTCCACGGCAACTCCCTGTTCCGGCTCCCCGTTCAGTGAGGATACCATTCCGTAACAGCTTTAAAAAGAAATGGATGTTTGATGGGAATATTTGAAACAACCGGGCAGCAAAAACTGAATGCCATTCTCAGAAGGCTTCCAAACATCTCGATGAATAATCTTCCCAAATCATCTGGTCTGCAATTTGTTTTAAATCCTTTACAGAACGTTTAATAATAAAATAGAAATCAAGCTTTTTCATGAAATCTACAAGGGTGCACACCCTATGAATCAACATGGCGTTTCAACATCTCACTGCACAACTCAGGTAAACCTGCTTCTTGTGGTAAGTTACTGATTTTGAAGGTTCCCTATCCCTTCACAGGTTGTGACACGCTATGATGAACAACTTATTACAGAACGGACTTCCAGATTGCAAAAAGAAACAGTGCACAGCATCATCACTACACATAGTGATCACCATACATATGGGCAGCACGGTGATACAATGATTAGCACTGCTACTTCACAGCACCAAGGATCCGGGTTCGATTCCTGGCTTGGGTCACTGTCTATGTGGAATGTGCACATTCTCCTTGTGTCTGTGTGGGTTTTCTCTGGGTGCTCCAGTTTCTTCCCATATTCTGAAAGATGTGCTGGTTAGGTGCATTGACCCAGCCAGGCACCAGACTGTGGCGACTAGGGGAATTTCACAGTAACTTCAGTGCAGTGTTAATGTAAGCCTTACTTGTGACTAATAAATAAACTTTAACTTTATAGTCACAGATACCCTACAGTGCAGAAGGAGGCCATTTGGCTTATCGAGTCTGCACCGACCACACTCCCACCCAGGTCCTATTCCTGTACCCCCACATATTTACGCTGCTAATCTCCCTGACACTAGGGTCAATCCACCATGCCCAATCAACCTAACCCGCACATCCTTGGACTATGGGAGAAAACTGGAGCACCCAGAGGAAACCCACACAGACATGGGGAGAATGTGCAAGCTCTACACAGACGGTGACCAAAGGCTGGAATTGAACCTGGGTCCCTGGTGCTGTGAAGCAGTAGCGTTAACCACTGTGCCTCGGTGCTGCCCCTGTGGAGGGGGGAGCAGGGGGCTGACAATGCAGCCCCATCTGAAACCAACGTTTGTACTTTTTTTCACTCCTGGGATGTCAGGGTCACTGCCTAAGGCCATTTGTTGCTTACCCCTAATTGCCCTTGAGAAGGTGACAATGAGCCTTCCTGAACCAATGCATACTGTAGGCACACTCATGGTGCTGTTAGGAAGGGAGTTCCAGGATTCTGACTCTTTTTGATATGGAGCCTTTAATATTGTAAAGCATCCCAAAGCACTTTATGGGAGCATTAACAAACAACATTTGATACCAATCCACATAAAGAGACAAGAAAGCAAATGAGAGTGCTCTTAAGTAAAAAGAGATAGAATCCATAGAATCCCTACCAGCCCTATTCCCCACATATTTATCTAGCTAATCCCCCTGACACTAAGGGACAATTTAGCATGGCCAAGCCACCTAACCCACATATCTTTGGACTCTGGGAGGAAACTGGAGCACCTGGAGGAAACCCACACAGATACAGGGAAAATGTGCAAACTCCACACAAACAGTGACCCCAGGCCATAATCAAACCTGGGACCCTGGCGCTGTGAGGCCGCAGTGCCAATCACTGTGCCACCATGCCAATAGGTTTTAAGGAGCAACTTAAAGTAGTAAAGAAGGAGAAGTTCAGCAAGAGAATTCCAGAGCTTCATGCCCAGGCCATTGAAGAATGACTATCAATGGCAAATCTGGGCATGTGTAGGAGGCCAATTTGTTTATTCTGTCACTAAATAAGTTCATCTTTCTAAGAAAATGTGTTTTCTTTTATTATTTCCCCCTCCTGTCATACTGTGCTACAAACCATTCCCAACCTGGGAGACTTTTCCTTAGCACATCCTCTGGAGATAACCACTCAAGAGTTCATGACAGCAGCTTTAGAGTGATTCTCCCCCTCATTCCCACTGGTCAATATTTGACTTCCAGTCAACACAGCAGAGCTCACTGTTAACTATGTGGAACAGCAGACTATGAACCTAGTGGTCTCTGGTGCAGAGTATGTGACTGTCTCTTCTAAAAGGTACAATGCCTGAAATTACACACCAGAACATGCCTGACAGATATGTACTTAAACTCAAAAATTATTTAAAATGATCCACTCCAATTCAGCTAAAGGAAACACAAGTTAACAATAAGTTTTATGAAGCATATTAAAGTTTTGACACATTAGAAGCAGAAATTGAAGTCAAGTTCAAGCATGCAACATTAAATAAATTCTTCAATTAAAACAAATTTAGCTTAATACTTTTAACTTACTCTCCCTATAATCAGTAAATTGAAATCACTTTTATTAGTGACTGCTTCACTATAAAATTTCATTCCAACCATTGCATATTAGTTTTCTTTTCAATTTTATTCTGTGAAAAAATTTGCAGCAGTGTAACAAATTGTGTTTTATGAACTGTTCCAGTTGTTACCGATTACACAGGGGCACAGTGGTTAGCACCGCTGCCTCGCAGCGCCAGGGACCCGGGTTCAATTCCGGCCTCAGGACCTGGTCTGTGTGAAGTTTGCACATTCTCCCCGTGTTTGCGTGGGTTTCCTCCAGCTGCTCTGCCTTCCTCTCTCAATCCAAAGATTAACTGGTTAGGTGGGCTGGCCATGCTAAGTTGCCACTTAGTGTCCAGAGATTGTATAGGTTAGGGAGATTAGTCACAGTAAATGTGTAAGATTACTGGGACACAGCAGGTGGGTGAGCCTGCTGACAGAGTTGGTGCAGACTTGATGGACTAAATGGCTTCCTTCTGCATTGTAGGGATTCTATGGTTCCATGGTGGCACAGTGGTTAGCACTGCTGCCTCACAGCACCAGGGACCCGAGTTCAATTCTTGCCTCGGGTCAAGGTCTGTGTGGAGTTTGCACATTCTCCCCATGTCTGCATGGGTTTCCTCCGGGTGTTCCAGCTTCCTCCCACACCTCAAAGACTTGCAGGTCAAGTTGATTGGCCATGCTAAATTGCCTCTTACATTGGAATGTTACCAGTGCATCCTCCCGAGGTTCTTACGATCCTGTCTGACTGCAACAGGGAATGCCGTTCTCGGAGCCTTGCCCATCCCTGGAATCGGAGCGGGCATGCCAGTAAAATTCTGGCCTCAGTATCTGGCTGAATAGCAGGGTAAGTATGTGGGGTTAGGGGTGTAGGGCCAGGGTGGGATTATTGTCAGTGCAGGCTCGATGGGCCAAACAGCCTCCCTCTACACCACAGGGATTCCATGATTCCTATTACAAAACACACCCACACAGGTTCACTGTACCAAAACCTACACAGCAATTGTTTCTAACAACAACTTGTATACAATATAGGAAAACGTCCAAAGGCACTTATTCAGATATAGATTATTCTTCTCCCCCACCCGCGAACAAACCTGTAGGCAGTCCGATAGCCTGTAATTTTGATGTTAAGAGTTTGTCCTTCTTCTATTTCAATCATCTGTGATGCAGGTTCAAAGCGGAACTCCTTCATCATGGGTTTGAAGTAGTACTGACCAGGACTCTATACAACAATGTAAAATACAGGTACAGATTGTGATTACTTAATGGTTAGATACAGAAATAAGGATCAGTGCTTAATTGCAGCAGTGATAAAGATATATTTCATCCTATAGCAGTTGAACGTTGTTACAAATTCATTTATATGAGTACATTTAAAAGAGAATGGTGTTAACACGCGGTAGACCGTATTTTTTAAAAAAATATTGGATTCGTGAGCTAATGATTTTCCCTCTCTGCTAGTTGAAGGAGTCCTAAGCAAAATTAGTCTGTACAGACTCGATTCGGTTTTTAATGAGTTTGCAGGACAAAGCCCATCACAATTAGCCAGCCAGACTGGCAGTGAGAGAAGTGGGAAGAATGTCAATTCAGTCTACTAATGGGTGTTCCTCCGAGGCTGCAGTAAGCACAATGACTTTGAGCTGTCAGAGGTTGACTCTTGACAACAGAAGTGCAAAACCATTCTATTCCCACCAATAGTGTGCCTCATCTTAAAGAGCACAAAACTAACAAGAACATCACCAACTATATTTTAGAATTGGGTTAAATAACTTCTTTTTTTTTACAAAAAGTAAAATAAATTTTACCAGATTTGCAAAAGTAAGCATGCCATTCTCTTGTGTCAGCAGATTGGAACGGAACTGTCCTCCACTAAGAGATAAAAGAACTCCGGCAAGGGGCTGGTCATCTTCAGTTTTTATCTATTTATACAAAAGTTACATTTGTATAGTTTCAAAAAGACATTAAAAACAAAATTCACAAATCCTACTTATTTTGCAGTAAGAGTTATAAGCATTTCATAATTAAGCATTAATTTACAATTCTATTCAACTAATGAATAATGAACTTCCTCAGATGAAGCAAATTTGGCATGTGAGCTACGACTCTCAACAAGTCTACAGATGCACCATAGAAAGCATTCTTTCTGGTTGTATCTTGGTATGGCCTCTGTCCTGCCCAAGACTCCAAGAAACAGCAATGAAAGTAGCCCAATCCATCAATCAAACTAGCCTTCCATCCATTAGCACTGTCTACACCTCCCACTGCCATGGAAAAGCAACCAGCATAATTAGGACCCCATGCACCCTGGACATTCTCTCTTCCACCTTCTTCCGTCAAGAAAACGATACAAAAGTCTGAGGTCACTCAAGATCAGATTCTTCCCTGCTGCCATCAGACTTTTTTGAATACACTTAGTTGTTCTTTTCCTACATCCTAGCTATGACTGTAACACTACATTCTGCACTATCTCCTTTCCTTCTTTATGAACGGTATGCCTTTTTCTGAATAGCATGCAAGAAACAATACTTGTCACTGTATACTAATATATGTGACATTAATAAATCAAATCAAATCCTGTTATCTATAGAAGATATTATGTAACCGAACATGGATATGAACCACATAGAGGCAAAGAAATATTAGATGAGAGAGACATCTGCGTTGGCACAGACTTGGTGGGCCGAAGAGCCTGTTTGTGTGCTGTACTGCCCTTTGCTCTTCTTAATACAGTCAACACGCACGTGATTTTAAAAGGCAAGGCCTCAGAATTAAATATGAAATCAATGTAAAGAACTTTTCCATTTATATCAGGATATCCCAAATTGTTCCACAACCACAGAGTTACTCTTGGATTTGAAGTTGCTAATGAACCAAGTAGACCCATCTGTTTGCTAACAGTAAAGCCAAAGCACCCTGCGGCTTTAACACTAATCCAAAAAGATTATAAGAAAACACATATTTGGCTACATTTCCAACTTTAGATTTTTAACAGTTATAAACTACCAACCGCACTCCACGGTTAAACCCAATTCAAGTGATTTTAACTGAACATAAATCCTGGAAATAATCAACTACATTTTAGAAGAATTCTAGAAGAAAAAAGTTACATTTTTGTATCTTTGCTAATGACAAACAACGATTGGACCATTGAAGGTGGCAGGTCATAGAATCCCTACAGCGCAGGAGGCCATTCAGCCCATCGAGACTGCACCGATAACAATCCCACTCAGGCCTTATTCCCATAACCTCACATATTTACCCTGCTAATCCCCCTGACAGTAGGGTAAATTTAGTATGGCCAATCAACCTAACCTGCACATCTTTGGACTGTCCGTATAAGGAGAGACTAAGTCGGTCAGGATTATACTTATTGAAGATTAGAAAAGTGAAAGGGAATCTCACAGAAACTTATAAAATTCTAACAGGGTTAGACAGAGTAGATTCAGAAAGAATGTTCCCGATGGTGGGGGAGTCCAGAACTAGGGCTCATAATTTGAGGATAAGGGGTAAACCTTTTAGAACTGAGGTGAGGAGAAATTTCTTTACCCAGAGGGTGGTGAATGCGTGGAATTCACTTCAACAGAAAGTAGTTGGGGGCCAAAGTGTTGTGTGATTTCAAGAAGATATTAAACATAGATCTTGGGACTACAGGGATCAAGGGAAATTGGGGGGGGGGCGGGGGGCGGGGGTGGAAGGTGGAAGTGGGATCAATATATTGCATTGAATGATTAGCCATGATCAAAATATTTGGCATAGCAGACTCAAAGGGCTGAGTGGACTCCTCCTGCTTCTATTTTCGATGAAGTTATTAGTATGTGACTCTCTATGAAACTCTGTGCTATGTGACCATATCTGTACCCTCACTAGAAAAATGCAATAAGTAGGCACCATGTTTCTTACATGGTTTGGGTTCTTATGAAGTACTTAAATCATGAAATTTTGATGCTTCTACTGTAGGAATGGTATATCATACGCAATTTTCATTCAACAATCCTTCCTTCAACATCCTGCTGAATTTGTTTGGGTTTTTTTGGTACTACATAATTGTTACATGTTTGTATGTTTTTAACCAGATTACCTGGTCTAAACATGAAATATTCCACATGAGCTACACTGCAATTTAGCTTGTGGGCTACAAACAAGTTGCTTGAATAAAATACCAAGACAAAAATATTGACTAAAATAAAACATCAGGTAAATTTAATTCAGTGTTTAATTAAAAAGTACAATTTGCACCAAGCTTCATATTAAACTTACCTCAAAAGTAACTCCTGCTAATGCAAAAGCTTTAAAATCGCCACGGGTTCCCTCTAATGCAGTCAAAACAAAACCTTCCTTTTGGGCGGTCACAGAATACTCCTGATCTCTGTGTAATGGTCCAACTCTTGCAAATTCAACAAAAAAAAAGAGTTATGTCACTTCTGTTGTGTCAAATGGTTTAATCACGTAAGAAGGTAGAAGAAACAGGAGAGAGAGGATGGCTGTTTGAACATCACATAAACCAATAAGACTTCCACAACTCCAAATAATCCTTTTGTGAACAAAATGTTACTCAACACGTTCAGCTCTGACCAAATAGTGCTGTGTTTCTGTTTCATAATTTGCAGCAAATACTGACATTGAAAATAATAGCCATCTTAGAATAAGCATTTCTTTACTGACATTCTTTACTGGATTTAAAAGCATTATTTAATAAAACTCCTTGTGACAAGGTGTTTGAAAGAATGCTGCTCTGTAAGTGTCGTTTTTAGGGGCAGCACGGTAGCACAGTGGTTAGCAATGCTGCTTCATAGTGACAAGGACCCGGCTTGGGTCGCTGTCTCTGTGGAATTTGCACATACTCCCCATGTCTGCATGGGTTTCCTCCAGATGCTCCAGTTCCCCCCAACAGTACAAAGATGTGCGGGTTGGCAATGCTAAATTGCCCCTCAGTGTCAGGGGGATTAGTGGGTAAATATGTGGGGTTGTGGGGATAAGGCCTGGGTGCGATTGTTGTCAGTACAGACTCAATGGGCTGAATAGCCTCCTTCTGCGCTGTAGGGATTCTACGATTTCTAAGAAGTTGCAAAGTGTATGTTGCCACAACAACTCAGACTTCTTGAAATGAACTGTAACACACCATCTTGTACTTGAGTTTGGAGGAGAAGGAATAATTGGAAATGGAGAGGTTTGCAGGGAGAGTCCAGCCAGCATGAGTTTTGAGGAGAGGGTGACAATATTAGATTTGGAAAGGGTGATGGGTAGGAAGGCTGGGGTGGATGTTCAGCAAATTTGCTTTTAAAAACCTTCTCAATACAGCTTCTGCTATAAATCATTTCCAGAGCAGGTCCTATCCCTGCAGTTAACAGCAGTCAGTACCCTGGTGGACATTTCTGCCAAGTTCAGGGCACACTAGCCCAAGTCTCCAATGGCAGAGTCAAAATGCCAAGTGTCAGAAACATCCATGGGCAGGTCCAGGCTGAGCATCTTGTCCTCCAGAAACTGAAGTTACTCAAGTGCCACGTGCGTGTGTGTACGGCACGACTTCTGCTGGATCCCCAACTCTCAACGGCAGCAAATGTCTGAAAGTTTGCAGATATTCTGGAATATCTGGGCCATTATTTATTAAAATCATGATAATTAAATAGGCACAAATTCAATATAATTTTATTCCATCTTACCACTTAAAATTTTATAATTTGTTTTAGACACCAGGCATTTTTTTCATTAGATGGAGGTAAGAAATGAAGGGAATTAAAATTATAACACTGTGCTCTGGCCATAGGTCTACATTGCCCCCTAGTGTCTCTAAACGATGATGGGCCTGGGCCTTAAGGAAAACATAGGAATCTGGTCAAAGTATCCTTTGGAAATTTTCTGTTGCAATGATCACCCAATTTTACCTTTAAGTAGCTTTTAATCCTTTACCTTCCATTCAAAGTCAGTAATCTCAGTCATATTGGAATACTTCCCTGCCTGCATGCACACATCCAAACACTTCAGCGTGCACTGCAAAGGAAACAATTTGAGTTTGTTTCCGTAACATGTACCATGTCTGTCACTAGGACGGCATGGAGGCACAGTGGTTAGCACTGCTGCCTCACAGCTCCAGGGACCCGGGTTCAATTCCCGGCTTGGGTCACTGTCTACGCACAGTCTGCACGTTCTCCTCGTGTGTGCGTGGGTTTCCTCCGGGTGCTCCGGTTTTCTTTCACCAAAGTCCAAAGATGCGTGGGTCAGGTTGACTGGCCAAGCTAAATTGCCCTGAGTGTCCCAGGATGTCTGGATTAGAGGGATTAGTGGATAAATGTGTTGTGGAGATAGAGTCTGTGTTGGGATTGTTGTTGTGCAGACTCGAAGGGCCTAATGGCCTCCTTCTGCACTGTAGGGATTCTATCTTTCTATGAAGCTACAATTTCTTGATGGTAAGGGACTGGTCCCAGAAGTACTCCCAGCTCTATTCCCTCCTACCTCCTACCCCCTGCCCCACAAACTCAAACACTTTACAGAAAGTTGGAACATCATGAAATGAGATGGAGAAAAAATAATCTTTTGTGTTACTGCAGCACTAGAAATCAAATAAACTTCAACCTTATTAAATTTACCATCAGATTTCTTCAGCTTACCTGTACGAACCCTCTTCGTTCGTGAACACGGTGATAAGTGGCTTGGAGGTTTTCTCAGTGATAATAATCTCCACGCCCTCCAATGCTGGGTGTATCTGTCCCTCTAGAAATAGCCCAGCTTTTCCCTGAATCTCTATGAGTCTTCCAGGACAAGTATCTGCCACAAAACGCCATCCTTTAATGTCACAACACACTCTAAATGTCTAATATAAAGTGCAAAGCACTCTGTTGTGCAAGGACTAATCAAAAACATCTTCACCAACAGCAAATGAAAATATTTCCCGAGAAACAACCTTTCTTTTACACTGATGGTTGGAAGTAGTTCATATTTTTTTTTGAGGCAGCCACGAATCCAATTAGTTTCCTCATCTAGATAATTAAATACTCTGCACATCGAACCAAAAGTTACAAGGTATTTATAGAAAAGCTGAAAGCATTCAGGTCACCATACTATTACAGCAGACCCATTTAAAATTCTGAGAATTAATCATGTCAGAGTCAAGTACTGCATGCAGACTGAAATTATATAAAACAGTAAACACAATTAGTAAGATCAAAATGATGACATTAACAGCATGAATTCTTCATCCTGAAACATTTCTATTTAATTATTCCAATATACATGCGGTGTGCAAATTTCAGTCCAATACAGTAGATGATTACAATGGCTGATTATTAATACATGAAGTAATTCTGTGCTAGCAATAAAACTGAAAGGGCTGGGAATTTTTAAAATGCAGAAATTGCAGGGGAAAAATTGTCACATGATTAATTTTGACACAAAAGGGACCCCCAATCCAAAATATTTGCACACACATTACCAGTTTCAAATGCTATTTATCGGATGTGCAAAATTGCTGCAGTTACAGACATGAATGAAAAGTTTAGCTTTTCTTTCTAAATGGAAGAAATGGTGCCCGGTATCATCCCAAAGAGTTGGGAGGCACGGTGGTTAGCACTGCTGTCTCACTGCACCAGGGACCGGGTTTGATTCCAGCCTCGGGTCACTGTCCGTGCAGGATTTGCACGTTCTCCCCGTATCTGCGTGGGTTTCCTCCAGTTTCCTCCCACAGTCCAAAGATGTGCAGGTGAGGTGAATTAGCCATGCTAAATTGTCCCTTAGTTTCAGGGGGATTAACAGGATAAATATATGGGATTACGGGTATAGGGTCTGGGTGGGATTGTTGTCGGTGTAGGTTTGACGGGCCGAACAACCTCTTTCTGCACTGTCGAGTTGCTATGATTTCTATGAAGTTGGGTGGCACTGCTGCCTCACAGCACTGGGGACCCGGGTTCAGTTCCCGGTTTGGGTCATTGTCTGTGTGGAGTTTGCACATTCTCCTCGTGTCTGTGTGGGTTTCCTCTGGGTGCTCTGGTTTCCTCCCCTATTGTGAAAGATATGCTGGTTAGGTGGACTGACCTCAACAGGCACCGGAGTGTGGCGACCAGGGGAATTTCACAATAACTGTGAAATGTTAAGGTAAGCCTACTAATAAATAAACTTTAAAAAAAACTTTAAAGTTACGTGACTAACCTTGAATCATCCTCCGACTTTATCAATCATGCTCTAAGAGTTCTAATGTGTGAAGAAGCTTGTGCTTAAAAATGTCAAGTGCATGACAAAGACTTTGTACTTTAGATTAATATAAAACTTGACTGTCCAAACAATTATTCCTAATCCTTTTACTGAACTAAAACGAATCCATTGCCGTGGGTAACATTTCTTCTTGTTCCATCAACACTGAGCCTTTATCCTTTCTAGAACTTCATGTACCTTGAATTCTGCCTACAGTGTTGCACAAGTCACGATTCAAAACAGCGTTATAAATGATGAGACTTGTTCAAAAAGGTGCAGGAAGCCAAGCAAAGCAGAAGTGTCCAAACTAATGCGCAAATCTTTTCCAGTTCATAAACCCTGGCAATTCAGCCTTCAGAGTCAAGGCATCTCCAGTTCATTTCTATTTGTGTTTTTCCTTGCTGCTTTATTATGTTCAAAAAATAAGCTGCAAACCTGAAATCATGGTCTCAGCACCACTGTCCAAATGTTAGATATATGCTAAACAAGAACAGCAAATTAGTTTCTAGTTGTGTGCAAATTAATAGCACACTGATTTAAATCTAAGATAAAAAGCTTATACAGCAGCCTGAATGATATTACACTGATGCCTGGATTTAGAGATTTGCATCGTGACTTTATTGCAATTAGAAAGAGAATCTCTCCAATAGTCAAGTACCTAAATTTATTTATAATGTTCATAACTCACATTGTTCCTTTTTTTTAATCTCTGGTTTTTAAAATTACAAATTATTGCTCACCAAAGGTTTTCTTCGTTGCCTTCCCCTGCCAACATGGGAGGGGACAAGTGATCCGTTCCTCAGGCTTTTTTGAACGTAAGTTAGAAGCTGTTTCTCTTACTCCATCCCCTCAACCACAGAGTGACAGAACGCTCCTGAAGTGCCATGTTCAGTTAGCAGCCTTAGAATTGGCAAATCTCAGCCACGAAGACTTACTATTATTATACCAGGGGAATTTCACATTGACTTCATTGCAGTGTTAATGTAAGCCTTACTTGTGACTAATAAATAAACTTTACCTTTTTATTCCGAATTTCTACGTCAGGCAGGCACATACATCCAATTTTATGCTAAATACATCAGGCTCCCCACAGAATCTTTAAAGTTTATTTATTAGTTGCAAGTAGGTTTACATTCACACTACAATGAAGTTACTGTGAAAATCCCTTAGTCGACACTCCGGTGCATGTTCAGGTACACTGAGGGAGAATTTAGCATGGCCAGTGCACTCAACCAGCACATCGTTCGGACTGTGGGAGGAAACTGGACACCTGGAGAAAACCCATGCAGACATGGGAAGAACGTGCAGACTCTGCACAGACAGTGACTCAAGCTGGGAATTGAACCAAGGTCCTTAGCGCTGTGAGGCAGCTCTGCTAACCACTGTGCTGCCATGCCATCTTTAAATCCATTCTTGGCATTGGCATAAGCATTGGGCAATGTGAGGAGACAGGAAGATGGCTATTAGACCCATGTGTTGCAGGAATTCTTAACAATCAGTGTGCTTTAGCAATTAACATGAATATTGAAAACTGAGAAGCCCCAAACTAAATGAGTGCAAAACAGTCAACACTGCACATTGAATCTGTAATGTAAAAGGTTACCTCCAGTAATGATAGCCTCCACTGATGGAGGGTAGAAGAGAAGTTCCTTTGATGAGGGTGTGACTGTAATCTTTTCTCCAGCCCTACCAGAGAAAATAAGACAATTAATACAATCAAAATAAATATTGCTAACAACCACCCCATCTATCAAAAACACCTGCATAATCTGGGTTAAACACGAACACGGTGATATTTGGTACCGTACCACTAAAAGAGTCACTGAATTTTACAGCATAGAAAAAGGCCCTTTGGTCCATCGAATCTGCAGTGACAACAATCTCACCCAGGCTCTATTCCCACAACCCCAGGTGTTTAGCATACTCATCCCCTGTCTGTGTGCAGTTTGCATATTCTTCCTGTGTCTGCGTGAGCTTCCTTCGGGTGCTCCGGTTTCCTCCCACAGTCCAAAGTTGTGCTGGTTAGGTGCACTGGACGTGCTAAATTCTCCCTCAATGTACCCGAACAGGCGCCGGAGTGTGGTGACGAGGGGAATTTCACAGTGGGAACGTAAGCCCACTTGTGACTAACAAAATAAAGTTTAACTTTTTAATCTACAGATCTTTGGACACTAAGGGGCAATTTAGCATGGCCAATCAACCTAATCTGCATGCCTTTGGAGTGTGGGAGGAAACTGGAGCACCCAGAGGAAATCCACACAGACTCAGGGAGAATGTGCAAACTCCACACAGACAGTGACCCGAGGCCAGAATTGAACCTGGGTCCCTAGCGCTGTGAGGCAGCAGTGCTAACCACTGAGCTATCCCGACACGGTGGCACAGCGATTAGCACTGCTTGCATGTCTGCATTGGCCATTTTTCAGCACTCGCCTGAAACTCTGTCAAACAAGTGAAAATAATAATAAATAATTTTAGAAAATATAAGCACAGCCATGGAAGTAAAGTGTGCACCAGACTTTTTTAAACGTGAAAACTAAACATGATCAAATTCAACTGCAAGATGTCTTTTTACATTTCAAACCAGGTTATTCAGAAGGGTTAGTGCTCAACAATGGGAATAGCCCAAAATCAAATGTCCTCTGTATGCTATAAAAATGAGGGGAGAGCATTTATGGAGATACGTCCACAACTCTAACTCCCGCTCATCATAGCTTTGATGTAAAATGGTCCGTAAAGCCAGATTTTCATGTAGGTTCCTCAACGTTGAGGGGCGAATCAAAATGACAGCCTCCGTTTTAACGATACAGACTATATCAAACATATAATGATTGAGAATATTTCTATTTGTTTTATAAGCCTATTAAAATACATCATGCAGCAGGATTAAGGAGCCAAGAAGATGATGAGAAAATGCCTCATTAAATCTGATGAATGTGTGACAGAATGTTTTCAAGTTACTGTAACCAACAAGCCCATGGTCATGTGCAGAATGCATCTATATGTGTTGATGCTTTTGGCTTTTTTGTTTTGGAAGTGTTTATATACCCAAAAGGATCATATGATGGCTTTAAAAGCTGATCACATGATTTGATGGTGATGTCATTAGGGTGTTGTACCAGCTACTATTTTGCTTTCAGTTTGCACTTTATACAGGCAAGCCCTCGTGGAATAAATCTGTTTTTTAATTCATTCTTGGGACGTGGGTATCACTGGCTGGCAAGCATTTATTGTAAAAAGTCTGACAACAGCAGGGTTAAGTCCAACCGATTTATTTGATAGTAGACTCACAAGCTTTCGGGGTTAGTCCCTTCGTCAGGCTCTTCATTCACATGACGAAGGGACTAACCTCGAAAGCTAGTGAGTCTACTATCAAATAAATCGGTTGGACTTAAGAACATAAGAACATAAGAAATAGGAGCAGGAGTAGGCCATCTAGCCCTTCGAGCCTGCCCCGCCATTCAATAAGATCATGGCTGATCTGTTGTGGCTCAGTTCCACTTTCCCGCCCTCTCCCCATAACCCTTAATCCCCTCTCTTATCAAGAACCCATCAACCCGCTTCTTAAAAATATTTAGCGAGGCAGCCTCCACCACTTCAACGGGCAGAGAATTCCAGAGATTCACCACCCTTTGAGTGAAGAAGTTCCTCCTCAACTCCGTTCTAAACCGCCTCCCCTTTATCTTGAGGCTGTGCCCCCTAGTCCTACTGTCTTTTTTGAGCAGGAAGAGTCTCTCCACCTCTATCCTATCCATCCCATTCATCATCTTATACGTCTCAATGAGATCTCCCCTCATTCTTCTAAACTCTAACGAGTACAAGCCTAGTTTATTCAGCCTCTCCTCATAGCTCAATCCCCTCAACTCCGGTATCAGCCTAGTAAACCTCCTCTGCACTCCCTCCAGGGCCAAAATATCCTTGCGCAGGTGCGGCGCCCAAAACTGCACACAGTACTCCAGCTGCGGCCTCACCAATGCCCTATACAGCTGCAGCAAGACCTCCCTACTTTTATATTCAATCCCCCTCGCTATGAAGGCCAGCATCCCATTCGCCTTCCTGACCACCTGCTGCACCTGCAAGCTGGGTTTTTGCGACTCATGCACAAGGACCCCGAGGTCCCTCTGCACCGTCGCCTGCTGCAGTTTTTCGCCACGTAAGTAATAGTCCTTCCTACCATTCTTCCTACCAAAGTGGACCACCTCACACTTGCCAACAATAAATTCCATTTGCCATTTCCTGGCCCATTCGCCCAGCCTATCTAGATCCTTCTGCAGACTCTCCACACCCTCCGCACAATTTGCCTTTCCCCCAATCTTGGTGTCATCAGCAAATTTCGACACCCTGCACTCGGTTCCCTCCTCCAGATCATCTATATAAATGGTAAATAGCTGAGGCCCCAGCACCGACCCCTGGGGCACCCCACTAGTCACCAACCGCCAATCCGAATAGCACCCATTGACCCCCACTCTCTGCCTCCTATTTGACAACCAATCCTCTATCCACGCTAACACCCTACCCCCAACTCCATGTCCCCTGACCTTCTGCAATAACCTCTTGTGAGGTACCTTGTCAAACGCCTTCTGAAAATCCAGAAAGACCACATCCACCGGCTCTCCTCTATCCACTGCCCTAGACACATCCTCATAGAACTCCAGTAAATTTGTCAGACACGACTTCCCTTTAATGAAACCGTGTTGCGTCCGCCCTATCAAGCAATTCCCTTCAAGATGCCTCGCAATTTCCTCCTTAATGACGGATTCTAACATTTTACCTACCACAGACGTTAAACTAACCGGCCTATAATTCCCCGCCTTTTGCCTGGCACCCTTCTTAAACAACGGCGTAACATTAGCCGTTTTCCAATCTTCCGGCACTTCCCCGGAATCCAGCGACATCTGGAAAATAACCACCAAGGCATCCACTATCACCTCCGCCATTTCTTTCAGAACCCTCGGATGCATTCCATCCGGTCCTGGGGACTTGTCCACAATCAGCCCCTCCGACTTAAACCTGGTGTTGTCAGACTTTTTAACTGTGTTTACCCCAGTCCAACGCTGGCATATCCACATCAAGCATTTATTGTCCATCCTTAGTTCCCCAAGGGCAGTTGAGAGTCAACCACATTGCTGTGGCTCTGGAGTCACATGTAGGCCAGACCAGGTAAGGATAACAGACTTTCCTTTCCCAAAGGACATTAGTGAACCAGGTGGATTTTTCCAACAATCGACAATGGTTTCATGGTCATCAGTAGATTCTTAATTCCAGATTTTTTTTATTGAATTCAAATTCCACCATCTGCCGTGGCGGGATTCGCACCCGGCTCCTCTGAACATTAGCTGAGTTTCTGGATTCATCATCTAGCTATAATACCACGAGGCCATCACCTCCCCAGGTACACTTTGAAAATACGTGAGCAAACCACATTCTTTACTTTTTCTTAGAACCCACCAACCCCAAGTGTATTTAGGGCATTACAGAAAGTCACCCGAAAGGTAACAAAAAAAGGTCACTTTTCCAACTCTGGAGGAGATTCGAAAGCACATTTTCCTTTACACGCCAGGGCTGTTTCCTACAGGTGTTTAAATGCAATTGTCACTAACGAATGGAAGGCATCAGAAGGAAATTGGTTACAATCTGGCAGGATGTTTAACTTAATTAAGTGACAAAATAGTGCTCATGACTCACAGCACAACCTAAATCATTACACTTCTAGCAGAGATGGAGGAATTAGCTTTAAAGTTTATTCATTAGTGTCACAAGTAAGGCTTTACATTAACACCGCAATGAGGTTATTGAGAAAATCCCCGTCGCCACATTCCGGTGCCTGTTCAGGTCAATGCACTTAACCAACACGTCTTTCAGGCTGTGGGAGGAAACCTGAGCACCCGGACGAAACCCACACAGACACGGGGAGAACGTGCAAACTCCACACAGACAGTGACCCAAGCCAGGGATCAAACCCAGGTCCGTCGTGCTGTGAGGCAGCAGTGCTAACCACTGTACCACCATGAATTAATAATGTCTGCAACACAATATAAAAAGAATTTTTAGATCACTATGAATCATTTTTCTAAAAATGAAAAAAAAATCAGGCCACCTTCTTCAATTTACATTTTCAATCGTAAAATATCAAATGTAATTCCTTTTCACTTTTCTAATTCCTTAAATAGCTGTTTCTAATGTTATGTCTGTTAGGATGCTATGGTTTAAACTGTCTCCTTTAATTCAAGGCAAAATGTAGAGGAACATGTGGCCTCTTACAAGTTCTGCCTGGCAACTGGCCCACATGACCATGTTGCCATAGGGACAGAGGTCCCGGCTTGGTGTCTGGGTACAAAGGGAGTAGCGACTGTCCTGCTACAATCTCAGAATGAGTCAGACTGAAGAAGCTGAAAAGAAAATGGACAACTGGCGTTCCTACGTCAAGCAGACATAAAGGACTGCTTTTGAGTTAACCACCCAGCAAAGGGCTGGTAGAGACTGAATCCATGTTCAAGGAAACAAGATGTAAAGATGCTGGCGTTGAACTAGAGTGGGCACAGTAAGGAATCACACAATACCAGGTTAAAGTCCAAAAGTTTACTTAGAATCACAAACTTTTGGAGTGCTGCTCCTTCATCAGGTGAGCACTCCTTCCTCAGCACTCACCTGATGAAGGAGCAGTGCTCTGAAAGCTTGTGATTCCAAATAAATCTGTTGGACTTTAACCTGGTGTTGTGAGACTTCTTATCAAGGAAACAAGGATTATGAAAAGTTAGAGACAATGGAATCAGAGGGAACTTTACAGTGTGGGGGGATCTGTTTGATTGTACTCAAAGGGTTAAGTGAAGACCCCACATAAAGATTACATAGCAGTTAGAAGTACAGGAAGGTCAAATTTCCATTGGCAAATACCTTGCAATGGGAACCAGTCAAAAGTGTGATTTCAATGACAAACACCAGATGGTTCCAACTGTCTTACAGTTTTAGTTAACTGGAAAAAGTTATTAAAACCACTGGTAACTTTTGGGAACTATCCTTCAATGGGATTCACGATAGCCCTTGACAAATCTCCACAGGACACCCCAATTACCTTCCTCTCCTAACTACATTCTCCACATCCCCAACTGCCTTCCTCAACACCCAACTATAGCCCTACTACCTGACTACCTCACTGCTCAACTTCCCAAAACTAAATTCTAACAGGGTTGGACATGGTAGGTTCAGAAAGAATGTTCCCAATGATGGGGTAGTCCAGAACTAGGGGTCATAGTTTGAGGATAAGGGTAAAACCTTCTAGAATTGAGGTGAGAAGAAACTCCTTCACCCAGAGGGTGTTGAATGTGTGGAATTCGCTACCACAGAACGTATTGGAGGCCAAAACATTGTGTGATTTCAAGACGAAATAGATATACCCTTACAGCTAAAGGGGAGGGGCGGGTGGGGTAGTGGGGATCAGGATATTGAACTCAATGATCAGCTATGATCATAATGAATGGCAAAGCAGGATCGAAGGGCCAAATGACCTACTCCTGTATCTAGTTTCCATGTAACCACCCTCCAGCGTCCACCCCATTGACCACCACCCCACCACTGCCCTCCCGCCCACTGAGTTCCCAGCAACACACATCTCCAACCCCCTCAATCCACTACTCACTTATCTTCCTTCCCTACCTTCACTCTGGCTTCTCAGAGAGGCTGGAACTTCCAGCTTACCAGTTTTACGACAGCAAATGCTTCAAAAAAGAGGGTGCACCTTCCTGACTTTGAACTCAGCTGCCCTCAACACAAAGCTTTGGGAACTTGCTGCACCTTTTCTTACCTGGCTCAAAGTTGGAAATTGAGGTGAGAAAGTTACAGCTTCATTTCCAGTTAAGTAATTTGGAATGGAGTAGCAATCTGAATCTGATTAGACACTCCACAGAGGTTATGGCCTATGTGTCTATGGAGAGTGTGGTATAACATGTAAGCACAGCATGGGGTTTTTGTTGCATTAAGAGGTTAAAGGAGGGGATACCTGTTCAGTGCATTAGTTGCTCACTAAGTAATGTTTAGACAATATTGATTTTAGTCTGCTTATTACAGAAAAATTCTTCATCCATGAGATCTTATGTGATCCTTTAAGTCAATCACCTGGAAATCAAGTTTATTTTTGAAAGTTAATGGTCTCTATGGGCATCATAACACCAATTTACTAAATACTAAATAACTGTCTTACACACTAACACTGCATCTCATCAGCAATCACGCATTAATAACCAGGAAGTCTTACCTTGCCCAGTATGAAAATTCGTAAACAAAAGGTCCCTCAAGTTCCTCCACAATTTCCTGGGCAGGAGGCTCTCTTTCTACTACCTTCTGATCCTTCTTTTCGCGTTCTAGTCTCCGTGCCTCTATTTCGGCCAGTTGCTGTTCCTGACGCAGCTCCTGAAGTGATTTCAGAGGCCCTAATACTAGAGCAGGCTCACTATCAATGGAAGACCTGGGGAGAGGAAGGAGGTACAATGAAGCCAACTAGAAATACAAACAATTCAATTGTTTCAAAGCAGTACAGTATTTGCTGCATCCCAAAACAAAAACTCTGTACTTACCGAAGAACTTTAGTATCTCCGATAGCTAAATAAAGTTTAAAGTTCATTTATTAGTCACAAGTAAGGCTTACATTAACACTGCAATGAAGTTATTGTGAAATTCCCCCAGTGGCCACATTCCGTCACCTGTTCAGGTCAATGCACATCTTTCAGATTGTGGGAGGAAATTGGAGCACCCGGAAGAAACCTATGCTGACACAGGAAGAATGTGCAAATTCCACACAGGCAATGACCCAAACCGGGAATCGAACCCGGGTCCCTGGTGCCATGAGGGAGCAGTGCTGACCACTGTGCTACTGTGCCGCCAAAAAATAGTCACCTGCCAGAGGACTTTTTTAATACACAAAGATTTCCCCATCAACAGCTCTTAAAATTTAAAGTTTATTCACTGGCGCAACCAATATCAGTGAAACTGATATTTATTTATTAGTGTCACAAGTAGGCATACATTAACACTGCAATGAAGTTACAGTGAAATCCCCTAGTCAATACACTCTGGCGCCTGTTTGGGTACACTGAAGGAGAATTTAGCACGGCTAACGCACCTAATCAGCGTGTTTTTGGACTGTGGGAAGAAACCGAAGCATTTGGAGGAAACCCATGCAGATACGGGGAGAACATGTAGACCCCGCACAGGCAGTGCCCCAAGCCGGGAATCGAAACCGGGTCCCTGGTGCTGTAAGGCAGCAGTGCTAACCACTGGGCCACCGTGAATCAGGAGCAAGTTTGGGGAGTTTCTCCAGTCAAGTGGGTAGAGACTTCTATCTCCCCTTCACTCTCCTGACTGAAGGATGTTACAAAGTGGTCTCTAAAAAGCTGGTCTCATCATCAAGATGTACTTTGTGGTGCTTATTCCCACAAATAACAATTAACCTGAGTAAAAAATAGCTATTATCAGGGGGTATATTGATTCTAAGATCACATAGCATTTTGTTTTGCTGTTGGAACAGCATCAGCACTCGGTGCAGTGACCAGGAAATGTCAACTAACCCCAATATTAACAGGGGTAAATTCGGGACAGAAGGCAGAAAAAGCATAGAACTCTTAAAATGCATTCAGGTAAACATTTTTTTATCCAATATGTAGCAAGTCCAACAAGAGATGGAGCAATTCTGGACTTAATTTTGGGGAATAAGCTGGGGAAGTGGAAGATGCATCACCGAAAGAGCATTTTAGTGGCAGTTAATAGAATTTGGTTAGATTTAGGGTAGTAATGGAAAAGGATAAAGACAGACCAAGAGTAAAAGTTTTAACTGGGGAACGGCCAGTTTTACTAAAGTGAGATCTTATTTGTTAAGTTAAAGTTTATTTATTAGTCACAAGTAAGGCTTACATTAACACTGCAATGAAGTTACTGTGAAATTCCTCTAGTCGCCACACTCCTGTGCCTGTTTGGGTCAATGCACCTAACTAGCATGTCTTTCACAATGTGGGAGGAAACCAGACCACCCAGAGGAAACCCAAACAGACACAGGGAGAATGTGTAAACTCCACACTGACAGTAACCCAAGCCAGGAATCGAACCCAATTCCCTGGCGCTGTGAGGCAGCAGTGCTAACCACTATGCTATCATGCCAGCACAGTGGCAAAAGTGAACTGGAAACAAGTGGCACAGTGGCTAATACCGCTGTCTCAGCGCCAAGAACCCAGCTCAATTCCAGCCTTGGATGACTGGCTGCACGAAGTTTGCATGTTCTCCCTGTGTCTGCGTGGGTTTCCTCTGGGTGCTGTGGTGTCCCCCCACACTCCAAAGATGTACAGATTAGGTGGACTGGCCATGCTAAATTGTCCCCAGTGTCCCAAGACGTGTAGGATAGGGGGATTAGTGAGGTAAATGCTTGGGGTTACGGGGATAGGGCATGAGGGGGGCCCGGGTATGACGTTCTATCAGAGGGTTGGTACAGACTTGATGGGCCGTATGGCGTCCTTTGCACTGTAGGAATTCTATGACTCTATGAAACAGGAACTTGCAGGTAAATGAGTATCAGAGCAATGAGAGTAGTCAAAGAGATAAAGAGGGTACAGAACAAATGTGTTTCCATATATAAAGAGTTTTGGGACTCTGCTTCCACTCATTTCAACCACTCTCCCATCCCAATATCGAAGAGTTTATAGAAAATAGGGTAGTGCAAAAAAAAGCTTTGTCAAATGCGAACACTCAATATTGCGCCAAGTCTAAAGGAGTGTAGAAATTGCAGAGATGAAATTAAAAAGGAGATTATGAAAACAAAGAGGGACCCAATATGTGTCACAGATAAAGCGCAAAACAATAACTAAGGAAAGGATCTGTTAAAAAACCTCAAAGGTAATTTCTGTGTGCACACATGCAAGACACTGACATAGTTCTTGATAAAATCTTCAGTTCTTTTCATAAAAGAGCAGAATGAAGCACACACTGTAACTGAGGAAGAATATAAAATATTGGACTGGATAAACATGGTGAAGGAGGAAATATTAAGGTGTTTAGTGTCCTGAAAGTGGATAAATCACCAGGCCTGGAAAAAAAAACACAAGTTCCGAATAGAAGCAATGGAAAAAATATCAGAGGTTCTGTCTATCATTTTCAAATCCTCTCTGGCCATAATCCTCTCTGGTGTTGGAGGACTGCTAACATTGTACCAATGCTTAAAAAGTAAGAAAGAGACAAGCCAAATAATTGCAAGCCACCCAACCTGAAAAATTATTGGAAAAAATTGTTAGGGACTGCAGGCACTGTTACGGACAGCACAGTAGTTAGCACTGCTGCTTCATAGCGCCAGGGATTCAGATTCAATTCCCAGGTTGGGTCACTGTCTGTGTGGAATTTGAACATTCTCCTCGTGTCTGCCTGGGTTTCCTCCGGGTGTTCCAGTTTCCTCCAACATTCTGAAAGACGTGCTGGTTAGGTGCATTGATCCGAAGAGGCGACTAGTTGAATTTCACAGTAACTTCATTGCAGTGTTAATGTAAAGCTTACTTGTGCCTAATCAATAAACTTTTGCTTTAACTGTAATCCTTATTTAGAAAGACCGATTAAACAAGAACAGGCAGCATAGATTTAAGAGAAGGTTGTGTCTGAGTAACTTCGTTTATCGAGGAGGTAACAAGGAGAGTCGATAAGATCAGCATGTCTCATATAGTCTACATGGATTTTAGCAAAGATTTTGATAAGATTTCACACAGCAGATAATCCAGAAAGGTAAAAGCTCATGGGATCTCAGGGAGAGCATAAAATTGTCTCAGTGGCAAGAAGCAAAGGGCAATGACAAGTATTTGGGAACAGCTGTTACCAATGAGATTCCGCAGGACTCAATGCTGGGTCCCTTGCTGTGAATGGTATGTGTCAATGATTTAATGGAGATCGCAGGTAATACTAAAATTGGCCACGTGGTTACTCATGAGGAAGATCTCAATGGACAGAACAGATCGACAGAATAGACCCAATCCAGCAAAGAGTGAGATCACGCACTTCACTTGCCTATTTTTCACTTTTCCAACGTAAAAAGTATTTTTTTAAACGCAAGAGATATGACATCATACAGGTTGACAAGAGCTGACTTTGGTAGTTCTTACCTGATGGTAACTGTAACATCCATCAACTTATCTGTGATGATAGCACCAAGTGCACGATGGCGAATCGCTGTCAAGGTTAGAATGGTCGGGGCCGCTCTAAAAGACAAGAGAGAAAATGACATTCTTGAGACCTAATGCACCAGCTCATTAATACATTGATTTTGTACAAGGAAGAAAAATGCTTACGTGTCATAGATATAATATTCATGTTCAAATTGATGGCAAGAACGAGGAGTCACTTTGTAGACACCTGGTGACAGAAACAATTTATTTTAATCAGATATTCTCCCATTTCTCACAGTTAGTTATAGCATGCACTACTTTATAACAGCGAGGTGCATGTAATACCCAATGTAATATCCGGGCTGATGATTTAGTACGACCAAATGAGCACCAGGTTAGAGATAAATATGTTGCACAGGGTTGGGTGTTAGGAAGGGTTTGTATAAACTAGGCTGGAGGACCTGAAAGTTTCTAACACAGGATGGAATTGGATCCTGGTGTTTGGCTGAAATTAGCAACAGAGTAAAGAAGCTTACAAAGGATCATAGAATCCTCACTGCAGAAGGGGGCCATTCGGCCCATCGAATCTGCATTGACTACAGTCCCAGATCTTATCCCATAATCCCATGCATTTACTCTACATAGTCTTGCTGACACTAAGGAGCAAGTTAGCATGACCAATCCACCCAACCATTTTGGACTGTGGGAGGAAACCAGAGCACCCGCAGGAAACCCACACAGACACATGGAGAACGTGCAGACTCCACACAGACAGTGGCCCAAGCTGGGAACTGAACCCAGGTCTCTGGCGCTGTGAGGCAGCAGTGCTAACCACCGTGCCACCATAAAAGATTTAATTACTCTATTAAAAAAGGAGCAGGATATTTCTCCTGGTGCTCTGGATTCCTCAACCAACATAGTTGAAAACAAATTATTTGGTCATTATCACATTGTAATTTATGTAATTTTCCTATGGTTTCCTGGATATTAAGCAGCAGGTGAAATTGTAACTTCCCAAACTGACTGAGTGACAACTCAAAAGGTAATCAACTCCAAACCAGTATTTTTAACAGACTGTGGTCTTCAAATATAAACATTAATAAAATGCTCCAAAAAATTAAACAACTAAATTGAATCATGTTAGTTGAAACAGGCAATTTTTTTATGTTCTGTTAGAAATATTATTCTGAGCCTTGAAGAATTGAAATTCGGGAGGGAGGGATGGTGGGGTAAGGCAGATACATTTTGATTTATAAACAGCACATTGAGTGATATGACTTGTTTGCCTTCTCCTTTCCAGGAAATGTGAGTCTGTGGTAATCAGCTGTAAAAAAACAGGCAGTGAGCGGGAACAAATCTGCCTTGCAATCAATAGGTCACAAATATAGCAATAACTTGGCCAGAATAAGATACAAGCAGAACAGGAAAAGGAAAATGATTTCAAGCACAAAGTTCAAAAATGAAGACAAGCAATCTTTCATTTTTTTCCATAAACAAGCATTAAATTGGGATTATTGAATAAAAAATAATGCCCTAATTTCTATATCGTGAATTAACGTCTATAGTACGTTTTTGCCAAATCTCGTCCCTCTTATCAGATTTGATAGAGACGTTCAAACTCACGAGGGGGTTGGACAGAGCATATCAGGAGAAACTGTCCCCGCTCGTTAAAGGATCAAGAATAAGAGGATATAGATTTAAAGTTTTTTGTAAAAGAAGCAAACACAATGTGATAAGGAACCTTTAACACAGGAATCGTTCAAGCCTGGAATGCACTGCCTGAGAGTATGGTGGAGGCAGCTTCAATCGAGGCATTCAAGAGGGTGTTAGGTGATTATTCAAATACAAACAATGGGCAAGATGTGACGATACTGTGGTATTGATAAATTTTATGTTTAAGGGGACTGTTTTAAAGTTCAGTTTCTTCCTACAGGCTATTGGTGTGTCTGGAAAACATGCACTGTTCTCTCTTTTGGTTTTATCTTCCAGCATCCACAGTAATTTGCTTTCATCCAGTGTTTAACTCACTGCCACTTCTGTTCTAAGTATGCTTATCCTGAAAAAGTACTGCTCTTTTCTCTGACAGAAAATATCTTCCATTTTCATAGAAATCTTACAGTGCAGAAGGAGGCCATCCAACCCATCGAGTCTGCACCGACCACAATCCCACCCAGGCCCTACCCCCATATCCCTACATATTTACCCACTAATCCCTCTAACCTACGCATCTCACGATACCAAGGGCCAAGTTTTAGAATGGCCAATCAACCTAACCCACACATCTTTGGACTGTGGGAGGAAACTGGAGCACCCAGATGAAACACACGCAGACACAAGGAGAATGTGCAAACTCCACGCAGGCAGTGACACAAGCTGGAAATCAAACCCAGGTCCCTGGAGCTGTGAAGCAGCAGTGCTAACCACTGTGCTCCATGCCACCCTTTCAAGCACTTCACTGGACATCAGTAGATTCTTAATTCCAAATATTTTTACATTAAATTCAAATTCCACCAGCTGCTGTAGCAGGATTCAAACCTGGGTCCCCAGAACATTAGTTGGGTTTCTGGATTAATAGTCTAGCGATAATACCACTAGGCCGTTGCTTCTTTCTATGCCTTTTAGCTTTGACAAAGGGTCATCTGGATTCGAAACATGAGTTCTTTTCTCTCCTTACAGATACTGCCAAACCTGCTGAGATTTTCCAACATTCTCTCTTTTGGGTGCAGTTCAGACACTGGGAGAGCAGGATAATTCCTGATTTTAGCTATGGTAATTTACTTAGGAGAGAGCTGATGGATTTTTACTTACAGATGAAAATATTCCCTGGAGTTTTTTGATTAAAGGAATGGAAGGTGGGCTTAGGTATACAGGGTCATGTGATAATGTGGTTAATGGGAATAGCTAGGTCTGTAGCAAGAATTTTTATGCTGGTTTAGTTTCAGTTTGGCATTCAGCTTCTGGCTGGGTTTGTTGACAGACAGGAGTCTGTAAGCTGCTCTGAAAATCAAAACCTCTCCGAAATCTTACAGGGTATTAATACATCTTATTGCAAGTATGCCTGGATTTGCTATCTATATGTAAAGTGGCATTTGAGTCTAGGAGGACTGTTCCGTATCATATGGGGGAAAGATTTTATTTATTAGTGTCACAAGTAGATTTACATTAACACTGCAACAAAGTTACTCTGAAAATCTCCTTGTTGCCACACTCCAGCACATGTTTGGGTACACTGAGGGAGAGTTTAGCTTGGCCAATCCATCCAGCCAGCACATCTTTCAGACGTAAAAGGTAGGAGAATGGCACTAATACTTATTTGCAGAGCTGGTGCAGGTACAATGGGCTGAATGGCCTCCTTCTACATTGTAACATGATACAGTGATTAATGTACTCAGATTTTGAACCTGCTTTCAAGAATAATTTTTCGAAGCAACAGCAATTGGTAAGTTCTACAATGCAACACAATCTTCTCCATGGTTCTCTGTGACACTGCCCTTGTGTGGTTCCTCTCCTGCCCATTCTAACAAAGTAAATCCCCAATAATTATTTCTGTCATCCTGCATGGCCAACTTTGGAGTTTCCCAACAATTCATCCTTAGTTCCCTCCTCTATAGCTTGCTCTTTATTAAGCTAATGCAGAGACATCGGCTTCCATACATATGCTGCAAACTACTACCTCCTCATCCACATCAGTGGAGACGGATCGCCTGAACCTCCACTGGCTCCATCCCATTATTGGTAGTACAGCTTCCAATCACTTCAAGAAGTCTCACAACACCAGGTTAAAGTCCAACAGATTTATTTGGAATCATAAGCTTTCGGAGCGCTGCTCCTTCATCAGGTGAGTGAAGAGGAGCAGTGCTGCGAAACCTTGTAATTCCAAATAAATCTGTTGGACTTTAACTTGTTGTTTTGTGACTTCTTACTGTGGAAAGGAGATCAGCAGCCATGTTCTAGTTGACTGGTACAGTAGACTCAATGGGCCGAATGGACTGCCCCGATCTTGGTAACCATGATTGTTTTAACAGCCTCAGTATAAATTTTGCACAATAATGTAGCAGTCAGGAATGGAGAGAGAGACTGGAAAGGCATTTAATCAGTTCTGAGCCAAGAACTACCCATACAATCTTAAAATTCAACTTGAGCACGAGTTTGTACCTGGTTTAGAAAGACAAAATCTGTTCACTCCTTTTGTGAGGTTATATACACCAACATTTTCTGGGCCACTTCCATCTTGGTAAAATTCCTGAAAGGCAGACAGAAGGAACAGCGACTTCATATGCATGAGTGAAGACTATGAGATGTGTTGCCTCCAATCCGTACAGCTAAGGCAAAACCCATCTAATGCGGTGCCTCTGCAGTGACATTCTGAAATACGGTTAGCACTGCTGCCTCACAGCGCCAGGGACTTGGGTTCGATTCCCAGCTTGGGTCACTGTCTGTGTGGAGTTTGAACATTTCTTCTTGTCTGCGTGGGTGTCCTCCGGTTTCCTCCCACAATCCACAGATGTGCAGGTTAGGTGCATTGGCCATTCTAAATTGCCCCTTAGCGTCAGGGGATCTAGCTAGGGTAAATACATGGGGTTATGGGGATAGGACCTGGGTGGGATTATGGTCCATGCACTCTCAATGGGTCGAATGGCTTTCTTCTGCATTGTAGGGATTCTATGATCCTTTGCTATTTAAATCATACATATTCTCAATGAATATTACAACTGTATACACAAGAAATTCATGAACATCTCATGGCTTTTTTCTCAAATTAACCTATTTCAATGAGGTACAGAGGAAAAGGGAGTATTCCATAATTGATAAATTAGCATTGAGGTTCGAAAGCGTAAAGAAAACAAGTCTGGCCTTAAATGGTTTGCTTAAAATAAAAACATTTGAAGTTTTAATCAAGAAATTTAGATTTAAACCAAAAGTAGTCTCTTTGTGAAGGTACTGAAGGAGTTTAGTAAAACTCTCCATGGAGGCTAGTGCCGATGAGTAAAACAAAAGCAATCAAAGGGAAACCCATGAGAAAAGCAGTGGAATAACCAGCAAAGTGCTTAACTTGAAAATAGATGTTTAAGTGTGTTTTGTGCATGGACGAGTGTTTCCAGCTTCCTTCACTCAAATGATACTCCGAGACAAAATTAGCAGTCACCTTGACAAATGTGAATTCATTAAGGAAAGTCAAAATGGGTTTATGGAAAAATTGTGATTAACTAACTTGAATTTTTTGACGAGGCAACAAAGAGAGTTGATAATAACAAAGAGGACTGATCAGAGTAATGTGGTTGATGTATCGTATATGGACTTCCAAAAGGAGTTCATGGAGTAAAAAGGTCACCAGCAGATTGGATTCAAATTGGCTGAGTGACCTCAAATAGATAGCAGTGAACAATTGTGGAAGGTATATAGCGAGATTCCCCGGGGATCGGTTTTCGGACACCTATTTTTGATACGTATGAATGATCTAGACTTAGGCGCACAGGACACAGTTTCAAAATTTACAGATAACACACGGCACAGTGGCACAGTAGTTAGCAGTGCCAGGGAATCCAGGTCCAATTCCAGCCTTGGGTGACTGTGCGAAGTTTGCATATTCTCCCCATGTCTGCTTGGTTTCCTCTGGGTGTGCTCCGGTTTCCTCCCACAGTGCGAAGATGTGCGGGTTAGGTCCATTGGCCATGACAAATTGACCTTAGTGTCAGGTGGATTAGAACCTTGTCTTGTTCTGGGAACCACACTTTAGGAAGGATGTGAAAACATTAGAAATAGTACAGGAATAAGTGACAGGAATGGTTCCAGAAATGAGGGATTTCAATTACATGGATAGATCGGAGAAACTGAGAGTGATCTCCTTTGAAAGAGAAGATTAGAAGATTTGATAAGAGGCACGGACAAGTTGGGCTGAAGGGCCTGTTTCCATGCTGCAAACCTCTATGACTCTATTCAAAATCATGAATGGTCTGGACAATCGATATGAAGAAACTATTCCCATTGGGCTGAATGACCTACTCCTGCCCCTATTTCGTATGCATGTATGAAAGATCAAGAACCAGAGGACAACAATTTCAGGTAATTCGCAAAAGAAGCAATAGAAACAGGAGGAAAAATCTCTTCTGTGCAGCGAGTGGTTACGGTCTAGAATGTATTGTTTGAGTGTGTGGTGGAGGCTGGACCAGTGGTACTAGGCAAGTTGCTCTTGCAGAGAGTTGACACAAACATGACAGTCTGAATGACCTCCTTCTACGCTGTAATGACTCTGTGGCTCATAGAATTCCTACAGTGCAGGAGGAGATCATTTGGCCCTTTGAGTCTGCATCGACTCTCTCTAAGAGTGCCTTTCCATGCCTTTTCCCCTATCCTATCCCCGTAACCCCACACATTTACCATGGCCAATCCATCTAACCTACACATCTTTGGACTGTGGGAGGAAAGCGAAGCACCCGTAGGAAACCCACGCAGACACGGGGAGAATGTGCAAACTCCACACAAGGCAGTGGCCGAAGGCCGGAGCTGAACCCAGGTCTCTGGCACTGAGACTGCAGTGCTAACTACTGTGCCAACGTGCTGCCCAAAATAAAGGTCAACTGAAAAGAGAAAGCAAAACAATTGCTTCTGTTCCTATTTGCTCATGAGTTTTGGGAATTGTTATAAGACCAGGATTTATTGCCCATTCCTAATGGCTCTTACATTCACTAACAGGGATAGTCAGCATCTCTCGAAGCTGCCATTATCACCCATTAGTGTGAGTAGAACAACCACGATCATCAAAAAGATAGAACTGGCACAATTACCGTCCCAAAAAACTATTATAACAGAATTTCCGCTGTGAAGTTGGGCAGCACGCTGGCTGGTGGTTAGCACTGCTGCCTCACAGGGACCTGTGTTCAATTCCCAGCTTAGGTCACTGTTTGTGTGCAGTTTGCATGTTCCCCCCATTTGCATGGGTTTCCTCCGGGTGCTCTGTGTTCCACCGACAACCCAGAAATGTGCAGGTTAGGTGGATTGGCCATGCTAAATTGCCCCTTAGTGTCCCGGGATGCATAGTTTAAGTGGGGTTACAGGGATAGGGCTTGGGTGGGATTGTTGTCAGTGCAGACTCATTGGGCCGAATGGTCTCCTTCTGCACTGTAGGGTTTCTATGATAAATAGATAGAAGTATTCACCAAAAAAGATCATCCAATCCATTAAGTTTCTCTTACCAAGGTTATAGCATGTGAGAGTGAACATCGCAGCATATAGCCTGTCTGTTTGAATTCGATCCCACTCAAATCTTGATCCACAATCTCCAACTCAAATGATCGGTTTTTCCAGCACCATTCTTCATGGACAATGTTCACTACAAAAACCCACAACAATGGCAATCATATTCACTTGATTCAATTTGACACTCACCAACATCCATAAAGGAAACAACTGTGTTTCCAAGTTGAAAATTCTTACCTTTGTATTTGCCAGGCAAAATATCATTAAATGTGAATAACACGGAGTCAACACTTCCCGACAGCTGCAGGGTTTGTTTGTCGCTGTGACGACTCAAAGGTTGAAGGGTCACAGCAAGATCACCGCAGGAATCTTAACGAAGAACAGCGAGAGGTGGGCTCATTAAAACATTACGGAAGCAGGAAATAAATGCTCCACACCTTACACTGAAAGTTCAACTAATCCATCACAAAAGCATAAAACATTTTATCTGTTCTTTCAACAGACCATAGAGGAGAAACATAGATTAAACACAAAGATCCTACAGTATTAAAATCTCTACAATAGACCCTGGAGTAGAACTGAACTATCGTTCATCAGGCCTGGAACTCAAGGACATCTATGAGAATCTGTGCAAGCTCATTATCCATTACTCTCTCTCATGTACACTGAACCATATTTTCTGTGCACCGCACCATACAGTACAATATAAATGCATGCTGTAACATAAAATAGTCGTAATTTTTCAAACATGTACAAAACCACCAATCATTTGCTTAGACACAGAAATCCTTTAAGGAGAAACAAGGTTTATTTGGAATCATGAGCTATTGGAGCACTCCGAAAGCTCATGCTCTTTCTTCAATTGCGAAGAACAGTCACATTTGACTCAGAACATTAACTCTGTTTCTCTCACCACAGAAGGTGCCAGACCTGCTGGGCATTTCCAGCACTTTTTGTTTTTATTCCAGATTTCTAGAATCCACAATAAAATGTTTGGTTGAGATTTTTTTTGCTACGTGTACTTTCAAATTAAAATTTGGGAATTCAATTTTATTGGTGAGGAAAGCAAAAGATCAAAACAACCAATGTGGCCAAAACCTACAACAATTAGTGACCAGATATCACGAAGCTACATGCTGCCCATCTTAACACACACCAAGTCCTGTTCACCTCCCCCACCCTGTGTTCTCAACCTCACATCGGCTCCCAGTTTAGCAGCGTCACAATTTTAAAATTATCATCCCGTTTTAAAATTCCTCCCCAGCTTTGTGATTTCATACAGTCCCATAACCCTCCAAGGTAACTCAGAGAATCCCTACACTGCAGAAGAGGCCATTCGGCCCATCGTGTCTGCACTGACCCTCTGACAGAATATCTTACTCAGGCCCTCTCCACTGCCCAATCCCCACTACCCCACGTATTTTCCATGTTTAATTCATCTAACCAACACATCTTTGGACACTAAAGTGCAATTTCGTATGGTCGATCTACCTAACGGCCAGCACATGCGTTAGCACTGCTGCCTCACAGCCCCAGGGACCCCGTTCGATTCCCAGCTTGGATCACTGTCTGTGCGGAATCAGCATTCTCTCCAATGTCTGGGTGGGTTTCCTCTTATTGCTCCGGTTTCTTCCCATAGTCCAAAAGGTGTGCTGATTAGGTGCATTGGCCATGCTAATTTCTCCCTCTGTGTACCCAAACAGGTGCAGGGTATGATGAATAGAGGATTTTCACAGTAATTTCATTGCAGTGTTAATGTAAGCCTTCTTGTGACATTAATAAGTGAACTTTAAACTTTAACCCACACATCTTTGGAGTGTGGGAGGAAACCGGAGCACCTGAAGGAAACCCACGCAGACACAGGGGAGAACGTGCAGACTCCATATAGACAGTGACCTGAGGCCAGAATAGAATCCAGGTCCCTAGAACTGTGAGACATCAGCACTAATCATGGTACCACTGTAACTATACTCCTTTAATTCTGACCTCTTGAATACCCCAAATTTAATTGGTGGTTGTTGGCCAAGGCCCCAAAACTCGAGGTGGTCCACTTTGGTAGGAATAATGGTAGGAAGGACTATTACTTACGTGGCGAAAAACTGCATCAGGCGACGGTGCAGAGGGACCTCGGGGTCCTTGTGCACGAGTCGCAAAAACCCAGCTTGCAGGTGCAGCAGGTGGTCAGGAAGGCGAATGGGATGCTGGCCTTCATAGCGAGGGGGATTGAATATAAAAGTAGGGAGGTCTTGCTGCGGCTGTATAGGGCATTGGTGAGGCCGCAGCTGGAGTACTGTGTGCAGTTTTGGGTGCCGTACTTACGCAAGGATATTTTGGCCTTGGAGGGAGGGCAGAGGAGGTTTACTAGGCTGATGCCGGAGATGAGGGGGTTGAGCTATGAGGAGAGGCTGAATAAACTAGGCTTGTACTCGTTAGAGTTTAGAAGAATGAGGGGAGATCTCATTGAGACATATAAGATGATGAATGGGATGGATAGGATAGAGGTGGAGAGACTCTTCCCGCTCAGAAAGGACAGTAGGACTAGGGGGCACAGCCTCAAGATAAAGGGGGGGCGGTTTAGAACGGAGTTGAGGAGGAACTTCTTCGCTCAAAGGGTGGTGAATCTCCGGAATTCTCTGCCCGTTGAAGTGGTGGAGGCTACCTCGCTAAATATTTTTAAGACGCGGGTTGATGGGTTTTTGATAAGCGAGGGGATCAAGGGTTATGGGGAGAGGGCGGGAATGTGGAACTGAGCCATGACAGATCAGCCATGATCTTATTGAATGGCGGGGCAGGCTCGAAGGGCTAGATGGCCTACTCCTGCTCCTATTTCTTATGTTCTTATTTTCCACTGCTCTACCTCAGTTAAATCATGCCTCAAATCTGAAAGTTCTTTGACCAAGCTCTGTCCTAATATCTCCCTGTGTGGTTCAATGTCAAATTTCACTTTGCATTGCTATTATGCATATTTGATTATGCTAAACATATCATATGAAGACAAGTTGCTGCAGTTTAGTCCAGTAGCACTATTTGGATATAATTATTAAACCTAAGCCATGTTCTCACTGTCTCGCCAATCCTAATTGGTTTTTCAGATAATGAAGATAATGTCAATCAAAATCATAATAGAATTCAGCAAAGTTCTACGTTAATCTCCATATATAAACATGCTCTGCACCCAATTTGTACCAAGGTAAACTAATAAGAATATCCCCATAAACAAAACTGTGATTGAGCAGCATCTATGTTTAAGCTAAAAATTAATTTTATCAGAATTAATTTAAGAGAGCAGCAATCAATAATTTCAAATAATCCACATAATTTTGAGTGTTAAGCAAATGGAAGAACAAGGACAGAATTTTTTTGATCCATTCATGGGACATTGGCGTCACTGGCTGGCCAGCATTTAAAATTCATCCCTAGTTGCCCTCATTCAGAGGGCAGTTGGGAGTCACTTTGCTGTGCTTCTGGAGTCACATGTAAGCCAGACCAGGTAATGATGGCAGATTTCCTTCCCTAAAGTGAGCCAGATGGGTTTTTCCAACAATGGTTTCATGGTCATCAGTAGGTTCTTAATTCCAGATTTTTTTCATTGAATTCAAATCCCAACATCTGCCATGGCGGGATTCGAACACGTGTCCCCAGGACATGAGCTGAGTTTCAGGGTTAATAGTCCAGCGATTATACCAGTATGCCATCGCCTCCTCCTTCATTGTCAATGGCACTTTAATACGTAGAGCAACAATTCTTTTGTTTGAGTCTTCCCTGGATACAAACAGTAGGTAATCATCATTTTAAAAGTTTCACTACTTGTGAAGTAAACTTTAGGCAGTTATATCAGTACAGGTCTGTGAGAAGGGAAGTAAAATTTAGGTAATTACACTGATACAGATCGGTGCTAAGGGGAGGAACATGAGAGATTGCAATTTTTGCTCCATTGAGAAGAGCACTGATTATAGGTTGGAATATAAAGGAAGGAAGTGTTTTTAAATACAGGTGGAGTGCTTGCTGATCAAAAACAACTATTTAAATCATAGGAGACTTAAACTCACCAAATTCCCACTTACCCAAACAAAGCACTTTCCCAGTCACAGATGCCATAAACTGGGTGAAGGACAGATCCAGAATTGGTGCATTTTTAACCGTAACTGTCTGAAACTTCGGCTTCAGTGCAAGTCCTGCCTTTGCTTCGTTTTCACTGACCATAACCTAAGGAGTTCACAATCAGTTAGATCAATGCAAATGTACTGTGTTTAAACTACGTATGGGCAATTCATCATCCACCACTGACACTCTTACTATAACCCCTCTAAATCTTTCTCATTCCTCAGATTCCTGTGACTTGCAGCATGCAGGGGTTAAATCTCAGAAGGGAAAAAGTAAAACGATCATAAATAAAAACAAAATTCCAATTCAACCATTAAACTTATCTTTTAAATTCATTCATGGGACAAGGGTGTCACTGGCTGGCCAGTTTTTATTGCCCATCCCTTGTTGCCCGAGGACAGACCACATTGCTGTGGATCTGGAATCACATGTAGGCCAGACTAGGTAAGGACGGCAGATTTCCTTCCCTAATGGGAGGAAATCAAGAATCCCAGCATATCTTATGATCTGCTACCTAAAGTCATTGCCCAGTGTTGAACGCTCAGAGCTCCCTGTTTCAAATCATGTGCTGAATTAACTCATTTGCGGTTGAGTACAGTCAGGGTGTTATCACTGCTCAGTACCCCTGAACTAGAGAGATTAAAGTCTCTGATTTTTCCTACTCCCAACCTCTGTTTAATTGTCTCTGATAGAAAGTGTGTGTGTATGAGAGCTGTGAGGGAAGAGAAGGTAAAACTCCAATATGATGCCTCCGCAATCGAATGGCTTGCCAGTGTTCACTACCTACGCTTAAACTGGAAGAGTAACAACATAGTGATTCTGGAAATGTTTTCAACATGATCAATGATTACCACACGTGCATGGATGAATACTCTATCTAATAAAAGAGAGAAAATCTAGTGACGTATGGTTGCATGTATTATATTTAACAATGTAACAGATATTCAATCATAACACAATTATTGTTTTTAATACTCAAAGTGAATTTTGATATTCTATAGTTGACACATGGGCGGCATAGTGGTTAGCACAGTAACTTCACTCAGTGTTAATGTACGCCTACTGTGACACTAATAAATAAACTTTAAACTTTTCTTTATAGCCTGGACTGGCTTGGTCGTTCAAGAGTATAAGATTGGAATTGTAAATTAACTTCATTGCAGTGTTTATGTAAGTCTAGCTGTGACTAATGAATAAACTTTAGATGAAGAACTGAATGTATGACAACAAGGTTCCAAAGTGGAGAGCCCTAAAACTGTGCTAACTCTTCTCTCTCAAATAAATAACTTCAGTTAAAGGTGGACTTACCAAATCCTACATTAACTTTACCTGAATGATGTAGGTGCCTGCTTTGGCTTGGAAACAGAACAATCCTCGAGAATCCGTCTCTGTTATAATCGGTGAAGCTTTATCCTTACTCTGAGCAACCATAGCTAACTTGTATTTGACAATCTGCTTTAATCCTTCAGGGAAGCGTTTGACAGTTACTTGCCCACACACACTAAAGCTGCAGAAACAATACAATGTTTTGTTAAAACTAGTTTTGAGAGAGGTACTACAGCAAAAGGAAAGCCAGCTGAATACTAATGTGCACAATATCTGTGCTGCATACGTTGATGCAGCTTCCTACCTCGTGGCTGTGATATCTGCCAGTTGAGGGGTGTTAGGGGCAATCTTCACAGTAACCGGTTCAAAGAAAATGTGCTCCTTCTGCGTATTAATAGTATACGTGCCTGCTGTCATGTTTTCAAGTCGGAATGAGCCATCAGCCTTTGTAGTTACTGTGCAAAAAAAGAAAGAAAACAGAAAAAAACATGAAAGCAAGGCAGTGGCTGGAAGCAGCAGAGTCTTTGTAAATTGGTTAGCATATTGCATCTCGGTTTCTTCCCGAGATGTTAACTCTGCTGGCTTTGTTATTTATATCACACCACAAAATCGGTCACACTAATCCTGCTGATATAGGAAATCTACAGCAGAAATCCCCAACCTGTCAATCTTACCAGACAGGGGTACCAAACCTGGCATTACAGAAAGTGTCACCACTGCAGTGTAACAAAACAGTTGGGCTAATGCAGTCCAGTTTCAGTCACAGGTTATTCCATGCAGCTGAAGAGTTCTGTTTATAAAAGCCCCATGTACACTGTCGATTTGACATCAATCTCTGACTCTCCTTTGGCTATTTACAGAACTACGGATAGACTTAGAAATAGACTGACATCTTCCTGAAATATAATACAGTATTATCCCCCACCTAGGAGGGCAGCATGGTGGCACAGTGGTTAGCACTGCTGCCTCACAGCATCAGGGACTTGAGACTTTACAGGTAATCAAGACTTTACAGGAGCAGGCAATGTCCTGGCTTGAGACAATTCACACCTCTTTAATCTGTGCTTAACTCTCTGTCTACTTACATTGTCTGCACCTGTAAAGACTTGATTACCTGTTAAGATTCACATTCCAACCATTACCTTGTAATTGGGTCTGTGTCGATATATGCCCTGTTTGTGAAACAAATCCTGCTGAAGTGCTCCAAAAGCTCGTGCTACCTAATAAACCTGTTGGACTTTAACCTGGTATCATAAGACGACTTATTCAACCTTTCCTCATAAGACAACCCACTCATTCCAGGTATTAATCTAGTAAACCTTCTCTGAAGGGCTTTTCACGCATTTCTTTTTTCCTTAAGTAAGGAGACCACTCTGTACACAGTACTCCTGATGTGTCTCATCAATGTCCTGTATAATGGAAGCATAATCTCCCTACACATGTAATCTATTCCACTTGCAACAAACAATAATATTCTATTAATTAGCTTTCCTAATGGCTTGCTGTGCTTGCATACTAACCTTTCGCAATTTATGCACTAAGACACCCAGATTCCTCTGCAGCTCAGTGCTCTGCAATCTCTGGCTATTTAGATAATTATCTTCTTTTTTATTCATCCTGCCAAAATGGACAATTGCACAATTCCCCACATCAGATCAGGTTTTTGTCCTCTCACCTATTATCCACATCCTTTTGTGGCCTTATGTCCACTTCACCATTTACTTTCCTACCTATCTTGATTTCATCAACAAACTTAGCAACCACCCCCACTGGCCCTTTCACCCAAGTTGTTTATATAAATTGTAACGAGTTGAGGCCCTAACATTGATCTCTGTGACACATACATCCTGCCAACCAGAAAATAACTTTACTGAAATCATAATAAGAATTCTGTAGCACAGTTGATTATAATTCTTTTTAGAAACTAGAATTTGACCTAGCCTATAAAATGAAAAGGTGAGATTTTAATCCATCCAAAACACACCCACACGCACACTGTTAAAATCAAGCCCAAAATCTCATTGTAAGGGTGTTAATGGTTTGAGTAGCTTTAACAGGGGACTGCGTTATTACAAATTTGATCTCAGTATAAGCCGGCATGCTTGCTCACTGAAAGGGCACATAGCACGGTGAATAGAAAGGGCACATAGCACGGTGAATAGAAAGGGCACACTATTGAGAGTAGACAGCACTTTTCTAGTGTTCACAGGTTAGAGATTATTTATAGAAAACACAAGCATCATAATTATGCATCTAACCCATGTTCTAACCAATGCACCCTCTAATTAATCTCCTGTTTACTCCATCATGCCTTCCCTTCAAGATTGCTGTGTAACCAGGCACAGTTCAAGAAGGAACACTGATTATAACTGTACTGTTCGCTATGGAGTACAACAACAAAAACTAGAAATGTTGCATTAACAGCCTCCAAAGAACACACTAGCAAATTAGATTCTCCAACCCTTGTTGCATCTGGAGCTGGTCCCAGATAACTGCTTTCTTTGTTTGGATACACAACTGATTTGTGCGACTTTGATCCTGTTCTTTTGCAATTTTCTCCCCATCATCTCTGCACAAGGTTAAATGAAGAATAATGTACATGTTATCAGCGATCAGTAATGTCCTGGCTATGAGCTCAGACTAGGTTCGCAACCGAGAGCAGCATAACAAGACAAGCAGCAGACAGAGGAGTCATTACAATATACCACTGTTTAAAATCAGATTTTATGATTGTACATATCAGCAAAGGGGTCACAGGAAGCCATTAACGATCATCAGCAACTACCGAACTCATTTCTGTTGAACTGTACAAACATTACAATTTATATTTTCTAGAAAGTTAAGACTGCAGTCCAACAGTTGGACGTAGCTATGCTGTACCAACAACTGTATTTTAACCACAACAGAAACAGGGAAACATAATTATATTGTTTCTATCACTGTGGAGTAGGAAAATAGAACCTGGTGCACACAGGCTCAAAAGCTTGTACGTCTGCTGAAAATTTTAGCAATAGCCCATTAGCTCCTTTCACCCAGCTGTTTTCTTATAAAGTAAGTGGCCGTGGGGTGTGATGTTAAGATTTTTTTATAACTGAAGTAGAAAACTTTACAGTGACTGCAGTTCAATGCAGCCAGTGCAAAGTAAAACCTTGTTAATGAGCTGAATGGGCTGATATGTGCCTACGTCTAATGTTTTGTACTGCTCCTTTGACACCTCTAGCAATGCCAAGCATAATATATTCACATAATGAAATGTAGCACCAGAAAAATTCACGTTGAAGTTGTATTTGCACAAAGTCTAACAATGATGTTAGACACAATGGTTAGCACTGCTGCCTCTCCACACCAGGAACCCGAGTTCAATTCCAGCCTCGAGTGACTGTGGAGTTTGCACATTCTCTAAGGTAGGGTGTGCTGGCCTTGGAAAAAGTCCAGAGGAGGTTCACAAGGATGATCCCTGGAATGAAGAGCTTGTTGTATGGGGAACGGTTGAGGATTCTGGGTGTGTACTCATTGGAGTTTAGAAGGATGACGGGGGATCTTATTGAAACTTACAGGATACTGCAAGGCCTGGATAGAGTGGGTATGGAGAGGATGTTTCCACTCGTAGGAAAAACTAGAACCAGAGGGCACAACCTCAGGCTGAAGGGACGATCCTTTAAAACAGAGATGAGGAGGAATTTCTTCAACCAGAGAGTGGTGAATCTGTGGAACTCTTTGCCACAGAAGGCTGTGGAGGCCAAGTCATTGAGTGTCTTTAAGACTCAGATAGATAGGTTTTGATTAATAAGGGGATCAGGGGTTATGGGAAAAAGGCAGGAGAATGGGGATGAGAAAAATATCATCCATGACTGAATGGCAGAGCAGACTCGATGGGCCGAGTGGCCTAATTCTGCTCCTATGTCTTACAGGTGTTCCAGTTTTCTCCCACAATCCAAAAGATACACAGGTTAGGTGGATAGGCCCTGGTAAATTGACCATTAGTGTCAGGGAGATTAGTTGAGTAAAGACATGGGGTTATGGGGATAGGGCCTGTGTGCGATTGTTGTCAGTGCCGGCTCAATAGGCCAACTGGTCTCCTCCTGTACTGTAGAGATTCTAAACATCATATGTTGCCGTGATTGGTGAGCTTCAGAAATGCACTCTGTGCCTGGCCTTTATTTTTCCACAGACTAAGAATCAACAAGGCCGGAATTAAGAAATGTCAGAAGAGGCAATAGAGTACTCTTTTCTGGTACATGTCCTGTTTCCAGCAGTTCCTTTGTGCATGACAATGTATCCTCTTGTTATAAAACAGCTGCGTCAGCGCTAAAAAAACCACAATGCGTTGCCGTACCTTTGATCTGGTTGCTGAGGATAACAGTAGCATGATGAACTCCTCGTCCACTGGGTCCATCTAAAACCCGGCCAGTGACAGAAAATCCCATCACGCGAAAGACGGGCTACAATGCAAGGAACAGTACACAAACAAATGATGCAAGTTTCTAAAGGCCTATCATGTTTCATCAACACAAAGACATTTAGGTATTTATGTTGATATTTTCAAAAATTCTGCCGTTGCTAAATAAATTGAAAGCTGAGTTTTGGCGTCATGATTGTGATGAGTTTTAAAAAGCAGGCTAACCAGCGCGACGTGGTGGGTGCTGGTGTAACGGGGAAATGGTCAGCAAGGCACCGGAGGAATGATCAATTAGGAAGGTTATGGGAAGGGAAAATCCACACTGTCAAAAATTATAAAAAGGTCAGCAGGACATCTAGTTTAAGTTCATTTATTAATGTCACAAGTAGGCTTACCTTAACACTGCAATGAAGTCACTGTGAAAATCCTCCAGTCGCCGCACTCCGGCGCCTGTTCCGAGTACACAGAGGGGGAATTTAGCATGGCCAATTCACCTAACCAGCACGTCTTTCAGACTGTGAGAGGAAACCCTGTCACAGGGGAGAACGTGCAGACTCTGCACTGAGAGTGACCCAAGCTGGGAATCGCACCCTGGTCCCGGGAGGCAGCAGTCCTAATCCTAACCTCTACGCCACCGTACCGCCAGGTGTATAGGCAGAGTAAAACCAAGACAGAGGCAGTTACCCAAATAAGGGTTCTGTACACAAATCCAAGTAAGTACAAATTCAGCTTAAAAGATATAACGTTGTAGTCATTACAGAAACTTGGCTAAAACCTGGGCATTAGTAGAACCCAAATACTCCCGCCTATATCTTTAGAAAAGACAGGGAAATAGGGAAGGGAACGAGAAATCATAGCTACGTTAGTCAGAAACTACTTCCCACATGGAAATCAGGAATGTTCTTTCCCAAAATTAATCAATGCTTAAAACTAAAATTATAAGGTTGCTGTTGGGCGGGGATGTCAAGTGATATAAAAGCCAGGTAAACGGAGGTACAGAATCTAACTTAATCCTGTTTCCATTAGAACCTCTTAGATGTGTGAGTTGTCCGTTTTAAGTTTTGAAATTATACAGAAATACAAAAGCTAAGGTGCTACTACATCTATGAAAATAGCTGCTTTCAAATACATACTCTCCCTCGGCATTACATTTCAGCTTAGGGTTACTAGGCAACTTTACAATCAAGGAAAGTTGTTTTGACTGCTTTTCCTCAGTTTTACCATTACAACACTCAGAGAGAGATAACAGACCTACAGGCCAATGGCTCAGAAATCTTTGGCAAGAACTGAAGGTGAGAACACAGACTGACATAAACATCTCTCTGATAATACATCCCCTTCTATGGAGGTACTTAATTTTCAATTGCTATGTCTCCCAGGCTACTGTTCAGAAATTGACACAGTCTACCTGGTTCTCCTGTGATAACATCTCTGCTTTCTAGAATCACAGAATCCCTACAGTCCTGCAGAAGGTGATCATTCAGCCCCTCGAGTCTGCACCATCTCTCTGACAGAGTATCTTAACCAGGACCTGCCTTATCCCCGTAACCCCACATACATTTACCATCTAATCTCTAACTGGGGTTTGTTTCTAATACTGGAGGCCTGGACCAGTTGTGTGCCTCAGGGATCAGTGCTGGGTCCACTGTTATTTGTCATTTATGTTAATGATTTGGATGAGAATTTAATAGGCATGGTTAATAAGTTTGCAGATGACTGGTGGCATACTGGGCAGTGAAGAAGGTTATCCAGGATTGCAAAGGGATCTTGATCAATTGGGCCAGTGGGCTGACGAATGGCAGATGGAGTTTAATTTAGGTAAATACGAGGTGATGCATTTTGGTAGATCGAGCCAGGGCAGGACTTACTCAGTTAATGATAGGGCACTGGGGAGAGATCTTGGGGTACAGGTTCATAGCTCCTTGAAAATGGAGTCACAGGTGGACAGAATGGTGAAGAAGGCATTCGGCATGCTTGGTTTCATCAGTCAGAACACTGAACACAGGAGTTGGGACGTCTTGTTGAAGTTGTACAAGACATTGGTAAGGCCCCACTTGAACTACTGTGTACAGTTCTGGTCACCCTATTGTAGAAGGGGTATTACTAAACTAGAAAGAGTGCAGAAAAGATTTACTAGGATGCTACTAGGATTTGATGGTTTGAGTTATAAGGAGAGGCTGGATAGATTGGGACTTTTTTCTGGAGAGTAGAAGGCTTAGGAGTAATCTTGTAGAGGTCTATAAAATAATGAGGAGCATCGATCAGCTAGATAGTCAACATCTTTTCCCAAAGGTAGGGGAGTGTAAAACTAGAGGCACAGGTTTAAGATGAGAGGGGAGAAATACAAAAGGATCCAGAAGGGCAATTTTTTCACATAAAGAGTGGTGAGTGTCTGGAACAAGCTGCCAGAGGTAGTAGTACAGGCGGGTACAAATTCGTCTTTTAAGAGGTGTTTAGACAGTTGCATGAATAAGATAGGTATAGAGGGATATGGGCCAAATGCGGGCAATTGAGACTAGCTTAGGGGTTTAAAAAATGGGTGGCATGGACAAGTGGGCCGAAGGGCCCGTTACCATGCTGTAAACCTCTATGACTCTAGCACATCTTGGCACACTAAGGGACAAATTGGCATGGTCAATCCATCCACCTTTGGGCTGTGGGAGGAAACTGGAGCACCCGAAGGAAACCCACACAGACATGGGGAGAACGTGCAAACTCTGCACCGGCAGGGAGCCAAGCTGGGAATTGAACCCGGGCTCTGTGAGGCAGCAGTGCTAACCACCGTGCCACCCTTTGATAAGATTCAATATGCACTTGTTAACACAGCGACACTAACCATACAGTTATAATTAAACAGTAAATTACAGGTCTTAGCCCTGCACTTGCTCCGAAGGTGTACATCCTGCTGTGCAGAATTCCATTTATTGCGCTGGTTTCTAGTTGACTGTGGATTAGAACTCATCACAAACAGTTTTCATCATTGTATGATGGCACATTAAGATCAGCACGTCATACATGATCATGCAATATACAAATAAAAGGTTACTCAGGAGCAGAGAGTCACAGCACAAGCGACTAATTCAGAAACTTAGTTCATCAAACAAACCGGATGTATGGTTTCAGCACTGTACCTCAATCCGTAAACTGTTATGTGCCACAGTGAAATCCAGTCTGGATGGGGCAACGTCAAACGTAATTCTTTCTCCTCTGTAGAATGGCACCTAAAGAATGCAGAGAAACACGTTAGATTTTCACATTTGGCAAACCAAAAACTACATGCATCTCAGAATAAATATTTGCAGAACAAATCTTTAGACACATGTAGTCTTTCTGCCAAACTTTAGAGGTTAACTGTAATAGAGGGTGAATTCACCCTTGCCACAAAGAAACAGGGTATTTCAGGGTCCAAAATCTACCCCACTTGGTCAAATCCCCAAGTGAATCATACAGTGCAGAAAGAGGCCCTTCGGCCCATCGAGTCTGCACCGAACATAATCCCACCAGGCCCTACCTCAATATCCCTACATATTTTACCCACTAATCCCTCTAACCTACGCATCCCTAGACACTAAGGGGCAATTTCTTAGCATGGCCAATCAACCTAACCCGCACATCTTTGGACTGTGGGAGGAAACCAACGCAGATACGAGGAGAATGTGCAAACTCCACACAAACAGTGACCCGAGCCGGGAATTGAACCCAGGACCCTGGAGCTGTGAAGCAGCAGTGCTAACCACTGTGCTACCATGCCACCCCAAAGTGCTGTGAAGAATGCTGCTGATAACCAACTTGCTGGAGTTTTTGAGGAGGTAACAGAGAGGGTTGATGAGGGTAACACTGTGGATGTGGTGTACATGGACTTTCAGAAGGCATTTGATACAGTGCCACGCAACAGGTTTTTTAAAAAAACTCATGGAATAAAAGTGACTGTAGCAACATGGATATGAAACTGGTTGAATAATAGGGAGCATAATGGTCAATTAACACTTTTCAGTCTGGAAAAGGTTTGTTGTAGAGTTCCCCAGGGATCAGTATTGGGACCCTTGCTGTTCCCGATGTATATTAATGATCTAGATCTTGGCGTGCTGAGGATGACACAAAACCTGGAAGCATTTTAAACTCAGGAAGACAGTGTAGAGTTTCAAAAGGACGTAGACATGCAGATGGAGTGGGCAGACAGATGGCAGATGAAGTTCAAGTCAAGTGCGAGGTGAGGTACAATATGGAGAGACAACATAAAATAAGGAGTACACAATTCTTAAAGGGATGCGGAAGAGTTGTTTAGAGCTCTGGGTGTCACACTATAGGAAGAATGTGAACACATTAGAGAGAGTGCAGAAGAGGTTTACAAAAATGGTTCCAAGGTTGAGAAAATTCAGTTCTGAGGACAGACTGGAGAGGTTGGGATTCGAGCAGGCTCGAAGGGCTGAACTTGCCTTCTTCTGCTCCAGATTCCTATGTTCCTATCTCCTCCTTGGAGAAAAGAAAGCTAAGAGGATATTTGACAGACGTCCAAAATCATGAGGGGACTTGCCAGAGTAGATAGGGAGAGACTGCTCCCACTCATAAATGGATCAAGAATGTAAGTTCAAAGGTTCAAACAGATTTGCAAGTGTGATGTGAGGAAAAATATTTTCACACAGCAAATAGTTCAGGTCTGGAATGCATTGCCTGGTAGTGTGGTGGAGGCAGGTTCAATCGAGGCATTAAAGAGGGCACTCGATATTCATCTGAATAGAAAAATGTGCGGGATTACAGGGGGATGGCACTAACACATGACGTTCATTTGGAAAGATTGTGCAGACACAACGGGCCAAACTGCCTTTCTCTGCACCGTAACGATAGTGTGATCCCGCAGAATGTTCCAGAACATCATTCTTTATTGACCTAAAGAAAACAGGGAGCTGCAATGAACACCCCACACATTATCAGACAAGTGGCAAAACTCCTCCCTCAGCAATGAGGTAGAAGACAACTGGCACTCAGAGAAGAGATACCACCCCCTCTCCTGCTCAGGAGACAGAGCTCATGTAAAGACAACTGCAGCACCCTAGGCAGGCTGAAATCTCCCATACACATTTTGCTGAAGATTCCAAGCCGGTATCCACATCCTGGCATCCTAGACAAAGCACCCCTGTCTCCTCAGCAGCCCACCCAGCCTCAAACATCAAAACAAAATTCACACTGACAACTCCAACCCTCCCTTTTCTCCTCTCCTTCATTCTCTCTTGTCTGTCAGACTTCCCCTCTCCTCCCTCACTCTGCATTCTCCTCCATTTCTCTGTCCTTCACACTATGCACACTTCCCATCTCTGTCTCCATCAGTCTGCACCATCCTCCCATCTCCATCACTCTGCGCACTCCTCCCATCTCTCTCACCGCTTTGTGCACTCCTCCAATCTCTTTCTCTCCTTCACTCTTCCCACTCCTCCCATCTCTCGCTCTCTTTGTCCTTCAATTTGCGCACTCCTCCCATTTCTCTCCCTCTCCGTCACTCTGCACAGTCCTCCCATCTCTCTTTTTCTCCACCCTACCTACTCCTCCCATCTCTCTCTCTCTCCATTACGCTGCGCACTCCTCCCAAATCTCTCTCTCCTTGACTCTATGCACTCCTCCCATCTGTCTCTCCTTCACTCAGCTTATTTTCTCTTCATTTCCTCTCCTGCTTCTTCCCCCAGCTTGCTTTAATTTGCCTGCCTTCTAAACCTGCTGGTGTGAAAAGTGCCTGTTGTTATATTCTCCCTACACAACAACATCACTGCTCTAGCTCCATTTACAATAATAAATCAGACAAGAGGAGGCAGGGAGTGATTTGGATCAATAGTCAGGCACAGGTTACTCAGGCAAGAAAACACAAAAACCAGCCAGCAGGAAAGGAGAGCACCCAAAACGAGAAAATAAATATGTATGTAAGATATAAAAAGTTAAAATGTTAAATAATTTATCTGAACAAACTAAAACAAATTTCCCTCTGAATGGGGATTTGGTTCAAAACCTTGAACAAGAACACCCAAGTCTCTTGGGAGCACAAAGCACAAAGAGACTCGGGATTCAAGATTCTCTCAACGTTAACGTGCAGACTCATCCAGCAGTTAGGAAGGCAAATGCAATGTTCGCATTCATCTCAAGAGGGCTAGAATACAAGAGCAGGGATGTACTTCTGAGGCTGTGTAAGGCTCTGGTCAGACCCCATGTGGAATACTGTGAGCAGTTTTGGGCCCCATATCTAAGGAAGGATGTGCTGGCCTTGGAAAGGGTCAGAGGAGGTTCACACGAATGATCCCAGGAACGAAAAGCTTGATGTATGAGGAATGTTTGAGGGCTCTGGGTTTGTACTCAGTGGAGTTTAGAAGGTTGAGGGGGGATCTTATTGAAACTTACAGAATACTGAAAGGCCTGGATAGAGTGGATGTGGGGAAGATGTTTCCACTAGCAGAAGAGACTAGGATCGGAGAGGACAGCCTCAGAATAAAGGGACGAACAATCTTTTAGAACCGAGATGAGGAGGAATTTCTTCAGCCCGGGAGTGATGAATCTGTGGAACTCTTTGCTGCAGAAGGCTGTGGAGGACAGGTCATTGAGTGTCTTTAAGACAGAGATAGATAGGTTCTTGATTGGTAAGGGGATCAGAGGTTACGGGAAAATGGGGGTTGAGAAACTTATCAACTATGATCAAATGGCACAGCAGACTTGAAGGGCCAAATGGCCTAATTCTGCTCCTGTATCTTATGGTCTTATGATCTAAATGCAAGAGGTAGGTGTGCAGAGACACCCAGTGGCCAGGGCCTATGACTGCAGGCAGGCCAGAAGATTTCTTTTACTAAATCTCAATATAAAATAGCATCTATTTAACAGCAACTTAGACAAAGCACAAGCAGAACGCTCAATTACACTGTAAATGCTTAGCAAGGCACCACTATACTGATACCTTTATAAGTATTTTTATATTTCATATAAGACATTTTTAAATATTTTATATTCCAATGAGACAACCAAAGACTCCATGAGAAGGATCCATCCACGGCTAACGAAGGAAGCTAAAGATAGCATCAAATTGAAAGGAAAAGCACACGATTCTGCAAAGAGTAGAAGCAGATCTGAAGAGACCATTCGATACAGGCGCAGAATTAAACCACTTGGTCCATTGAGTCTCCTCCACCATCCAATCATGGCTGATATTTTTCTCATCTCCATTTTCCTGCCTTTTTTCCATAACTCCAATCCCCTTATTAATCAAGAACCTATCTCTCTCTACCTTAAAGGACCTGGCCAATCAAGGAAAGGAATTGGGAAAACTATAATAACTGACGCAGACAAATCACTGGACCTATTGGCCTGTGTATTCCCTGGATTCTGAACAGGTCCCAGTGGACTCGAAAAAACAAATCTAGCACCTTTATTCAAGGAAGGAGACAGAAAGCAGGAACCTTTAGGATGGATAAACCAAGACCTTCCATAGGGAAAATGCTAGAATCCATTATTAAGAAGGTAGTGCCAAGACACTTGCAACATTTACAGGCAGTCACCACAGTTTTATGAACGGCAATCGTGTTTGCCTAAGTTATTAAAGTTCCTTGAGGAAGTAATAAGCAAGCTGGATTTTTTTTTAGATGGGACATGGGTGTCACTGGCTGTCCAGCATTTACTGCCATCCTTGGTTGCCCTTGGAGGGCAGGTGAGTCAACCACATTGCTGTGTGGCTCTGGAGTCCGATGTAGGCCAGACCAGGTAAGGACAGCACTTTTCCTTCCCTAAAGGTCATTAGTGAACCAGATGAATTTTTCTAACAATTGACAATGGTTTCATGGTCATCAGTAGATTCTTGATTCCAGATACTTTTTTTTATCTGCCATGGTGGGATTCAAACCCAGCTCTCCAGAATATTAGCTGAATTTCTGGATTAATAGTCTAATGATTATACCACTAGGCCATCGCCTTCCCAAGGGGAACCTGTAGATGTGGTGCATCTGCATTTCCAGAAAGCATTTAATAATGTGCCACATCAAAGATCATCACACAAAATGAGAGCTCATGGTGTAGGGGATAACATATCAGCACAGCCAGTGGATTGACTAGCTAACAGGGAGCAAAAATTGGTCCTTTCAGGTTTCAGGCTGCAACTCATGGAGGGCAACAGGCATCAGTGCAAGGGCCTCAACTATATACAATCTATGTCAACGACTTGGATGAGGGACCAAATGTAGGACAGCTACATTTGCTGATGAGGCAAAGATTGGTAGGAAGGTAAATTGTGAAGAGAATGTGAAGTGTCTACAAAGGGATTTTGCTGGATTAAATGAATAGGCAAAAATCGCCAGAGTATAAGGTGGGAAAATCTGAACATTTCCACATTGGTAGGAAGAATAAAAAAGGATCATATTATCTGAATGAAAAGAGATTGCAGAACTGTGAGGTACAGAGGGATCTGGGTGTCCTGGTACATGAATGGCAAACTGTTGGTCTGCAGCTGCAGCAAGTGATCAGTAAAGAATTGAGTATAAAAGTAGGAAATTGTTGCTTCAGCTGTAAGCAGTTGAAGATGCTGTTTCATACAATCCGCCAGTCTTTGGGACCGACAGCCTACATACCTAACATCACGCTCGCAATGAAATTCAAACAGCACATTACTCTTTCAGTAAACACCTACGAGTCACACTGTATGGCAGAATCCAGCAGTACTGTGTCTGTCAACCACAATTATTTACTAACAACCATTTTATTTTCTTACCCAATCTGAAGGGACACTTAAGATTTATTGATTTATTTTCCTTCATTATTAAATTGATATATTTTGATTTTATTTTCCCACTACCTTTTCCCCCTCAGTAGTTACTCCATCCTGCCGTTTGTGCGAGAGCGTCTCCGTATCTTTACCCTCTGATCTCCCATTCCAGCCCTCCGCTCTTGATCCCACTCTGCTGCCTCACTTTCCCGTCGCTTAGGGCTCCTGTTTAAATGGCACTCCCGCTACTCTTTGGCCATTCAGAACTTGGGTTACCCGCCACTTACTCACCACTGTATATTCCCCGCTGGGGAGGGACTGAAAAACAAAAGATCCATCTTCTCCTGACAAAACACTGCACAGGAAAGATGAGGTTTCATCTGCTGTTTGAAATCCTTCAACCGGAGATAAATTGCAGCCAGAGATATCCTACCGGTGAGAAAGGGAATATTAATTGTCAGAAGCAATTGCTTTGCAAGATGAAAAATAACAGCAATTTAGAGGCTTTCAAGAAGATCAGTCATAATTACCACCTTCCCCTCAAGACCCACTGCTTCTCATTTAGCCTTCCCCAAGGTGTTACAGAAGAAAAATTAAATGCATACATTTTTAAAAAGGTAAATGAAAAAGAGTCTTCAAATGACCAAATTCGATAGGTAAATAATTAAGCTTAAAGTCTAATAACCCCCCAGCCCCTGACTGCTGATTGAACCATTATATAAAGGTCAGGTAATTCACTCACCTGCTTTGCCACTGATGAAGAAAACAGCAGGAAGACTACACCTTTCATTGGCTCTCCATCACTTCGCACAGAACCCAGAACCTCATATCCAGCAACCACAAGGGAATCAACTGTGTTTGCGTTAGAATTTATTACCTGCACTGAGGTGGATGCCTGAAGAACCAAAACAAAAATGTTTTACAATTCGAGACACCTAGTGCGGTTAAATATCTTCAGGTTTCACCTGAAAATCCCAGCGAATTAAATTCGACTTGCCAATACGATAGCTCCCTTAAAAAGGGCACTAGGCATTTTCATTGTACAATATAGAGAGTGACAAATACATGGTGTTGTGAAGCTAGGGAGAGTAGTTGTAGATTGGGGAGATAGGAAGTTAGAATTTGGTGTTTGTAAAACGCTCGGCCGTCGTGGGGGGTGCTTTTTCTGTGGTTAGAGGTTTAAAATGCAAGTATACAGAGAGTTCAGACTGAAAAATTTGTATTGAAAGGCCAACAGCAGCTTTTAAACAAGACAACAGGCTTTTGAATTTAGCCAATCAATTTGAATCAGGCACTTAAGATATCAAAAACCTATTAAATTTAAATCTGATGGTTTTGAAAACCTATTGTGGGAAATATTGACATGTCATCACAGGAACAAAGGAAGGAGGCAGTGGAACAAAGAGAATAGAGCAACTGGCATCTGCCAGAGACAACAGCTCACAGCTCTCTCTCTATATAGAGAGAGAGAGACAGAGAATTGCTGGCTCTCAAAGCTTCATCTATGTCTGAGGGAAAACACCATCTACATAGCAAAGGTACCAAAGAAGAAAGAAGTTCCAAACAGAAGAATCAACAGAGAAAGCCCAGAATATTCCAAAAGAGACAAAACCTGGTTGTAATTTAGAGAGTACCTAAATTCTATTTTGGTAATGAGCGGGGAATTGAATTTATTTGAACAGCATTCCAATAAATTCTTGTTTTATTCGAGAATAGTTAACAGTTAGAAGGGATTTATTTGGTTTGTTAATAGTTTAGTAAGTTTGCTCGCTGTTAGTTAGATAAATAAATTATTACATATTGATTTGAGAGTGAGTGTCAGGGATTTATTTTATATTTAACTACTAGAAGTTGCTGAAGAGCAGGTCACACCACTTCACACACACTTTTTAGAGATTATAAGGCAAGGTGTTTCGGTGTTTTTTGGTGGGGGGGGGAAATCCACGTCCGCTTTATAACACTGGTCATTAAAAGAAGCCAATAATCTAGTTGAGGGGCTCAGACATGACACAGAGAACACGTGTAAAACTCAAGTGGTTTATACCCATCATTTCAGCTGCAAGATTAGATTGCTGGTTTACTATTTATTACACCTTGGCTCCCATTCTATTCCGAATGCATACCATGAGCTTTAAGACTTGTTGTAGCGTCTGCACTGACAATATGTACAAATCTGAAACTAACAGGCACTGTGTCCAGCATCACTGGTGGGTGATGGCATTCGTTGGTGAATGGTATGGCACAGTTATATTTCATTGAGATAACCCACAGAAACCTCTTTGGCCTTTACACAACAGCCACATTGTCTGAGCCCTGCATGGATCACCATGCAGAAAACAATCACCAAAACACAAAGATGTATCCATTGTTGAGAATTTCCAACTGCGGCAGCTACAAGCTATAGCCAACATAGTGGCACAATGGTTAGCACTGCTGTCTCACAGCGCCAGGGACCCGGGTTCAATTCCCGCTTGGGTCACTGTCCGTGTGCAGTTTGCACGTTTTCTCCATGTCTGCGTGGGTTTCCTCTGGGTGCTCTGGTTTTCTCCCACACTGCAAAGGTTTGCTGGTTAGGCTAGTTGGCCATGATAAATTGACCCTAGTGTCAAGGGGATTAGCAGAGGAGTTATGGGGATAGGGCCTGGGTGGGATTGTGGTCGGTGCAGAACTGATGGGCCGAATGGCCTCCTTCTGCACTGTAAGATTCTATGATGATTCTATAAACAAACTTACTTTCTGTAGAGTCCAGGTGGGGTGAGATGCAAAGATTTCATAGTCACCAGGCAGCACTTTTGTAAATACATATCTGTCAGAAGAAAGCAAAAAGTGAAATTCCTTTCAGAAAGAAAGCCAGCTCTTCTTCTTACCCGTATCGAAATCACAGTTTAAACAAGTACATACTTTCCTCCAGTTTGAGTCAGCGAGGTCTGATCAGCATCCTTCCCAACCCTTCTTAAGGTAACATGAACACCAGCAGGCCCTGAACTTTGACCTTTGCTTAAAACCTGATGAAACAAAAGCCAAAATAATCCAAAATTATATAACATTCACCTTTAGGACTGACAGTTCAACTGCACAAAACAAAAATAACCAACAAGAAATACTGAGCCTCAACAGCAAAATGGTAGTTTGGAGATAGAATTAGTCATTGGGTTGTTTCACACAAATTGCTTGACTTTGCTCTAACAGATCTGAAATGTTACTGGCTTATTCCACCAAATATATTCAGTCACATCATTTCTGATCTGCCACCAACATTGTTCTCCAATGGCAATGGTGCCTGGACAAGGTTTAACAGCAGTACGTTTCCTCAGTTACCTGAAGATTCACTCTTACCTTTCCAGAGACTGAAAAGCCGGTGAACACAAAATTGATGTCCTCGCCTTTGGTGCAAATGTCATTAACACCATCAACATGAAGATCTACATTTGTAGGCTCTGGGTAGGAAGAGAAACTGTTGTGAATATTTATAAAACACCAGCAGATCTCTTGGGGCATTTCTCAAAACTAGGTGAGATATTATTTTGTAAGGACAGGAATGCTATACTATGATACTTGAAATGCCATGTTCTGCTGCTTGAATGTAGCACTTTCCCTTCATGGTGACAAAGTCTAGTTACTGTAATGATGTGGAGATGCTGGCGTTGGACTGGGGTGGGCACAGCAAGAAGTCTCACAACTTCTGGTTAAAGTACAGCAGGTTTATTTGGAATCATGAGCTTTTGAAGTGCTGCTCCTTCATCAGGTGAGTCACGAGCTTTCGGAGCTTGTGATTTCAAATAAACCTGTTGGACTTTAACCTGGTGTTGAGAATTCTTACTTTAATTATTATAACGTAAATTCTCTTTCAGATCAGAATCTAATATCTGGTGAGGGAAAGTTTTTCTTTTAAACGTGCATGCAAGTTTTAGTCTCCAGATCAAGTCCACAAAGGATTCAATAAATTTTTTTAAAATCATGGTTGCTTTGCATTATTAGATGTTAAGTGGTTGTATGATTGCTTTAAAAGCTGATCAAATGATTTGATGGTGATGTCAGTTTCTGTTCCGTGCAGAGAACATTTCTTTCAATGAACCTGTTGTGTGTTACTTTGAATCTACGTGGGCAAACCACATCTTTTTCTTGTGTTTAAAAACCCACAACCCCTAATACAGTTAGGACATTCCATGTATCTGTTACATGGTCTGCACGCCCAGCATTTGATCAGCACACATTGAATTTATTTCCATTTATGAACTGTGGGGAACTCATGGAACCAATTAGATAATTGTCAGAACTACAGAATGGTTACATCGCAGGATGCCATTCAGCCTGACATATCTGTGCTGGCCCTCTGAAGGAACAATCTACAGACAGCATGAGATGGCTACTGACAGGACACCAAAAAAGGCCCAGGCATATTTGTCACTTATCTACAATTAGGGTTCATTTAAATGTAAATAATGTTGGCTGCACAACTATAACTGCAAAGAATGTGCACCTGATGACTGGGGAGAAACAATTCTGTACATTATTCTGCAATGGTTCATACCTAAAACATTAGCATTACTACTATTACATAACCATCCAATTAAATCAATGGTGAACAGTAGACATTTCAAAAACATGCACTCATTCTTGTCAGGGTAAATTAAAATACTTACCAAAACTCCATCCTAAAGGTGGTTCAATCTTTAAGATGAAATCCCCCTACAGAGGGAAGAGTACACTTAAATTAAAAATTACAACAGACAGTTCAGAATTTAGAACAAATATATGTAAACCAAACAACATGGGCTGCTCACCAGTGGAATCATTATCTACAGATTTAACACAATAACACAAGAGCTAGCACAATGTTGCAGATCAGAATACATAATGAGTCTAGAGAATTCATTAGACAGAAATTGTACACTTTCCAATAAAAATAAGATCCTTTTTATTAAAGCATTAAGCCAAACCAGTTTCACAATCTGATCTTGCTGCCGTTGTTTTAATGACTGCTGCCAACAATTCTCAGGTGAAATAATCATTAAAGAAGTTTGGAACATAGTTTTAATAGTTTGGATTCTCAGAAAAAGTTTTGTCCTAAATTGAAAGGTTATTGCCATCATAAAAATCTAGGAAGCAGTTTTTTTAAAGCGTTTTAGTTACCTTATCATAAAGAGGAATCATGAAATAACCATTGTTGGGTGCACAATCGGTCTGGTATTTGAGTGTGCCCTGCTTTGTGTACAATTTAATCTGTGGAAATAATCACAAATATAAAAACGTTGAGTATAAGGTCCTACAGGTGAACAGCTTCTGGTAGCTGCTTCCATATAACGCTCTCCACCATCTGCCAAATCTCTCTCTGTACGGTCCCCACAAACTGGCAGCTTAATTTACCTCCATAGTCACAGCCTCCATCTTGTAGTTTGTCCTTCGACGTAGTGGAGAATTTAAATTATTGATCAGAAATCTCAGTTCAGAAAACAGTACTTTGCTTTTGTCAAAAGTGATGCAAATATCCCCATCATTTTGGTCCCGAATAATAAAACTGCAAAGTAATGAAATCATCTCCAAGCTATCTCCTTCAGTATGTTTACAGCAGCACCGGGGCAGAGCACAGAATCCCTATAGTGCAGAAGGAGGCCATTCTGCCCACTGAACCTGTACTGATAACAATCCTACCCAGGCCCTATCCCCATAACACCAGATATTTACCCTACTAATCCCCCTGACACTAAGGAGCAATTTCATATGGCCAATCAACCTAACCCGCACATCTGTGGCAGGAAACCAGAGCACCCAGAGGAAACCCACGCAGACATAGGAAGAAAATGCAAGCTCCACACAGGCAGTCACCCAAGCCTGGAATCGAACCAGAGTGCCTGGCACTGTGAGGCAACAGCACTAACCATTCTGCTGCCCGTACAGGAAGAGTCCAAAATTAATACCTAATTGCATCACCAACAATCTCAAAGCTTTGACAGGAGTAGAAAGGTGCAAAGGGACGTTGATAAGAGTGAGTGGACAAAAGTGGGGGCAATGGATTTCAACATGGGGAAATGGGAGGACACCCAATGTGAACCCAGCACTTACTAAATGGCAAGAAGCTAGGACCCATGGAGGGGCAGCACTAAAACCCAGTCAACAGATACAAAAGAAAACTACAGAGAGATTGATGGACTATTGGCCTTTACCACAAAGGGCTGGTGTACAAGGAGTGGAAGTATGTTAGTTACGTAAACCATTTTGAATACCACGCAGACATTGCAACTTGCAACTGAGGAGGAAGAGAAGAGTGGCTCATTCGAGCCTGTTCTGGCATTCAACTAGATCACGCATGGTGGCACAGTGATTAGCACTGCTGCCTCACAGCGCCAGGGACCCGGGTTCAATTCCCGGCCCTGGTCACTGTCTATGTGGAGTTTGCACATTCTCCTCATGTCTGTGAGTTTCTTCTGGGTGCTCCAGTTTCCTCCCATAGTCCGAAAGGCTTGCTGATTAGGTGCACTGGCCGTATTACATTCTCCCTCAGTGAACTGAGCCACGACAGATCAGCCATGATCTTATTGAATGGCGGGGCAGGCTCGAAGGGCTAGTTGGCCTACTCCTGCTCCTATTTCTTATGTTCTTATGAACCCGAACAGGCGCCAGAGTGTGGTGACTAGGGGATTGTCACAGTAACTTCACTGCAGTGTTAATATAAGCCTACTTGTGACACAAATAAATAAACTTTAAACTTCTACCTCCATGGCAATTTCCTGCACTATCCTCATATCTGTTAATGTCCATTAATATCTAGAAATCTATTCAAATTAGTCTTGAACATACTCAATGACTGAGGTTCCACAGCCCTTTTGGATAGAGAATTACACCCTCTGAGTCAAGCTATTCCTTCTCATCTCAATCCTAAATGGTCAGCCCCTTTTGTTTGAGACTGTGCCCCTTAGCTTGAGATCCCCTCCCCAGCTGGAGGAAACATCCTTCCTGCATCAACCCTGTCAGGCTCTGCCAGAATTCTGTACACTTCAACATGGTCACATTTCATTATCCTAAACAGTACAGAATACGGACACGGTCTCTGCAATCTCTCTTCACGGGACAATCGCATTATCATGGAATGAACCTTTGTTGCACACTCCCTATGGTCAGTATTATCAGGTATGGAGACTAAACAATACTCCAGGTGTGACCCACTAAGGCTCTACAGAATTGCAGCGAGACATCGTAACTCGTGTAAATCCTCTTGCAATAAAGGCCCTTATGCTAGTTGCCTTCCTAACTGCTTTGCGCATGTTAACTTTCAGGAAGGGTATATTGGCTTTGGACAATTGCAGTATAAATTCACTATAATTGCGCTTGTGCTGAAAGGGTGAAACTAAAACGATAGGCTGATTTAGCTAGGCTTGCATTCCCTTCAGTGTGGAAGATTATGAGGTGTTTAAGATGAATAAAGAAGTTAATATAAAGAAGTAATTTCGCTGGTGAAGGAGACCAGGGAGGGGGACATAACTGGAACTAGACTGTACAAGGGTGCTGTCAGCAAGTATTTCTTCATCAAGGGTTGTGGAAACCTGGAATTTTTCTCCCTTCAGAAAACCACCGAGGCCAAGTCAATTCAAAATTCCAAAACTGAGATTTAGCAATTTCTGCTGGACAAGTGTATTGAGGGCTTTGGAATCAAAACAGATGAATGGAGAGAAGATACAGATCAGATGGGTAGCACAGTGATTAGCACTGCTGCCTTACAGTGGCAGGGACACAGGGTTCAATTCCCAGCTTGGATCACTGTCTGTGTGGAGTCTGCACATTCTCCCCGTGTCTGCGTGGGTTTCCTCCGGGTGCTCCAGTTTCTTCCCACAGCCCGAAAGATGTGCTGATTAGGTGGACTGGCCATGCTAAATTCTTCCTCAGAGTACCCAAACAGACACCAGAGTGTGGCGACAAGGGGATTTTCACAGTAACTTCATTGCAGTGTTAATAACGTAAGCCTACCTGTGGCACAAATGAATAAACTTTAACAATGCGACCTAACTAAATGACAGGACAAGCTACAGGGGCTGAATGGCCTCCATCCGTTTCTTCTTTATCCACAGAGTGCGTAATGGTCCAAGAAAAACATTTTCACCTTTGCATCTGCTGCCGCGCACCCCCCCCCCCCCACCCCCACAGCCCCCCCACCCCCAACCCCTCTTACCAGGCACGTAAACATCACCAAATTAATCAGTAACACTGAATTAACTTACAGTTGTCAGGATTAGCAAGACTCTTGGCTAGGTCAGGAGGCTGTGCATTCAAATGCAACTTCAGAGCATTAAAACTAGACTAACACTCCAATATTACTTGGAGGATAAAGTTGGTTAAAAGGGGAGAACTCTCAAACTGTTTTGAAGGCAATTTTCCAGAGGCCATTGGAGTGGGCAAGTGGTTCAGATCTGGAATGCATTGCGTGGAAGTGTGGTGGAGGCAGGTTCAATCGAGGCATTCAAGAGGACATTGTTTCTTTTCAAATAATGATCTAATGTGCAGGGGTATGGGGGAAAGGCAGGGGAATGATACAAATGCAAAATGCTTATTCGGAGAGCAGGTGCAGACACAACAGGCTGAATATGTCCTTTCACATCCTAACAATTGTGATTCTGAATGTTTCATGTCCGACGTTATGGCACTCCCTCAGTACTTCAATAGCTAGAAGTGCTTTGGGATGCATCGAGAAGTTGTGAGGCTGGAAATTCTTCTACGAGTATCTCATCTCTTGATTCCCTAAATCATGTCCACCATCTACAAGGCACAAGTCAGGAGTGTGATGGGATAATCTCCACTTGCCTGGATGGGTGCGGCTCCGACAGCACTCAAGGAGGGTCCGTCGAGGACAAAGCAGCCCATTTACCAACTTAAACATTCACTCTCTCTACCACCGACGTACAGCAGCTGTGTGTACTATTTGCAAAGTGCACTGCAACACATCACCAAAGCCCTTTGGACAGCACTTTCCAAACCTGCAACCACTATCAGCCAAAAGCAGATGCTATGAGGAGAGGTTGAATAAACTAGGATTGTTTTCACTGGAAAGACACAGAGACCTGAGAGAAGTCTACAAAATTATGAGAGCCATAGGCAGAGTGGGTAGTTAGAGGCTTTTTCCCAGGGTGGGAGTCAACTACAAGGGAGCACAGGTTCAAGGTGAGAGGGGGAAAGTTTAAGGGAGATGTGTGGGTAAGTTTTTCATGCAGAGAGTGATGGGTGTCTGGAATGCGCTGCCAAAGGAGGTGGTGGAAGCAGATACATTAGCAACATTTAAGAGGCATCTGGATGGGTACATGAATAGGGAGGGAATAGAGAGATACAGAGCGAGTAAGGGCAGAGGTTTTTTTTAGTTTAGCTAGAGCATCATGATCGGCACAGGCTTGGAGGGCCAAAGGCCTATTCTTGTGCTGTACTTTTCTTTGTTATTTGAATACTATCAGCTACAACTTCCCCTCCAAGTCACACACCATCCTGTCTTGGAATTGTACAGCCGTTCCTTTACTGTCACTGCATCAAAATCCTGGAATTTTCTAACAGTGGGTGTACTTACACCACATGGACTGCAGCGATTCAAAGCAGCAGCTCATCACCACCCTCTCTCGGTCATTTCAGAAAGAGTTACAGATGCTGACCTAGCCAGGAAGAAATTTTAAAATATGAAATTGCTCAATCTTGGAACTATTCTCAAGAAGCTTTTCTGCACGCTTTCTAATGCCTTCACATCATTTATAAAGTGTGGTGTCCAGAACAGGACACAATACTCTGCTGGAGGCCAAACAAGTGTTTTATACACATTTAACGTTCAGGAAGTGCTGGGAAACTCAGGAGGGCAGATGGAACAACAGAGGTCAGGGAAAGGTTACAGGAAGATTAAACATTAAAGACATCACGGTTCCAACTGGCTTCCTTCACATTTTCCAACAGCAATAAAACGCACCACATTTCTACTTCGTAGAGTACTTCCAGCACTTTGTCTTTATTTCAGATCCCTGATAATTTGCTTCAATTCAAAATAACTCCCTTCCTTTTGTATACTCTGGCCCTACTGATAAAGCTGAGAGCCCTGTGCACTTTTATTAACTGCATTCTCAACCTGTCCTGCCCCCTTCACGAGTTGTGTACATTTACCCCTCTGCTTTGGTTGTATCGGCATCACAGACTAATGTCCATACTCTGCCAATGCTTATGAACGTAATTAGTGCCAGCTTTTCTTTTTATTCATTTGTGGGACAAGGGCATCACTGGCTGGCCAGCATTTACTGCCCATCCCTAGTTGCTCTGGAGGAGGTGGCGATGAGCTGCCTTCTTGAATCGCTGCAGTCCATCTTCTGTGAATTGACACACAATGCCGTTAGGGACGGAATTCCAGGATTTTGACCCAGCGACTACAAAGGAACGGCAACATATTTCCAAGTCAGGATGGCGAGTGTTTGAGGGGAACTTGCAGGGGGTGGTGTTCCCATGTATCTGCTGCCCTTGTCCTTCTAGATGGAAGTGGTCATGGGTTTGGAACGTGCTGTCTAAAGATCTTTGGTGAATTGCTGCAGTGCATCTTGTAGATAGTACACGCTGTTACTACTAAGCGTCGGTGGTGGAGTGATTGACTATTTGTAAATATGGTGCCAATCAAGTGGGCTCCCCTGTCCTGGATGGTGTCAGGCTTCGGGTGTTTTTCGAGCTGCACCCACCCAGGCAAGTGGGGAGTATTCCATCACACTCCTGATTTGTGCTTTGTAGACAGCAGATGAACCAACACCGCTCGACAATCACCAGGCAAGGCTGTTCCCTTCCTGTTGGGGAACACTTCAGCGATCACGGGCATTCAGCCTCTGATCTTCAGGTAAGCGTTCTCCAAGGTGGCCTTCACGACACATGACAGCGCAGAGTCACTGAGCAGAGATTAATAGCCAAATTCCACACATGAGGACGGCCTCAGCCGGGATCTTGGGTTCATGTTGCACTATGTGTAACCCCACGACTTGCCTGGGCTTGCAAAATCTCACTAACTGTCCTGGCTGGAGACAATACACATCTCTTTAACCTGTGCTTAATTCCCTCTCCACTCACATTGTCTGTACCTTTAAGACTTGATTACCTGTAAAGACTCGCATTCCAACCATTATTTTGTAAACTGAGTTTGTCTTTATATGCCCTGCTTGTGAACTGAAATCCCACTCACCTGATGAAGGAGCAGCGAGCGCTCTAAAAGCTAGTGGCTTGTGCTACCAAATAAACTTGTCGGACTTTAACCTGGTTTTGTGAGACTTCTTACTGTGTTTACCCCAGTCCAACGCCAGCATCCCCACATTGTAGATGGTGGACAGCCTCTGGGGAGTCAGGAGATGTTACTCACCACAGTATTCCTAGCCTCTGACCTGCTCTTGTAGCCGCTGTGTTTATGTGTCCAGTTGAGTCATTGCCTGGCATTTGTGTGGCATGAAGGTTACTTGCCACTTGTCAGCCCAAGCCTGGATATTGTCCAGGTCTTGTTGCATTTGAACATGGACTGCTTTAGTATCTGAGTCACGAATGGTGCTGAACCTTGCACAGTCTTCAGTGAACATCCCGTTTTTTTTACTCTATCCCTACAGTACAGGAGGATGCCATTCGGTCCATTGTGTCTGTAGTGACCACAATCCCACCTAGGCCCTATTCACGTAACCCTCATTTACCCTGCTAATTCTTTGACACTAGGGTCAATTTAACATAGCCAATCATCCTGACCGTAACTTCTGACCCCAAGAGAGAGGGAAGGTCATTGAAGAAGATTGTTGGGCCTTAGACACTATCCTGAGGTACTCCTGCAGTGATGTCCTGGAGCTGAGATGACTGGCCCTCTACAACCACAACCATTTTCCTATGTACCAGGTATGACTCCAATCAGCGGAGAGTTTGCCTCCTGATTCCACTTTCGGCAGGGTTCTATGCTGCCACTGGCTGAACCAGGCTCGACCCACTGATCACGACAATGAGGAACACGTAAATGGCAGGAATCATTTTGCAGATTTTAAGCGACGGGGCTGCGAATATTCCCTTCCCCTGAAGGAAAAGCTGGCTCGAGATTCTCAAAAAGGACGGGAAGGATGCTGGAAAAACTCAGCAGGTGTGGCAGAGGGGAGAGAGAAAGAGTTAACGTCTCACGTCTGCAGTAAGTAGCGCTGGCAGGCAGTGACTGGAGTTCCAGGGATGGCCCAGTGGTTAGCACTGCTGCCAGGGACCTGGGTTCGATTCCCGGCTTCGGTCACTGTCTGTGTGGAGTTTGCACATTCTCCCCGTGTCTGTGTGGGTTTCCTTCAGGGAGCTCAGTCCATGGATGGGTGGGTTAGGGTGCACTGGTCCTGGGAAATGTGGGGTTATACGCTGGGTCAGTGCTGGCTGGATGGGCTGAGTGGCCTCTTTCTGCCCTGGGGGAGTGTGTGTGTCTCTGGAACATTCCCTGGCTCTATCAGGGTGAACCTCAGGGAGGCTTCCCTGGGACTGAAGCTTCTCTTCATTCTGCCAACTCTAGGCGCTACACAAATGCACTCACGCCCCCGCGCTCACCTCGATCAACGAGTAATTAATCTCCACGTCCGACTTCACGAAGCCCCCGCATCCCACCACGATATCCTCGGCCGCCCCCCGGCAGCTGAGCAGCGCCACTAACGCTAACAGAGTCCGCGGCCTGCAGCCCTCCATCACAGCGGCACCGGCACTACCACTGCCCCAACCGCGCAGCCGCCACACTACCGGCCGCCGGCATTGCCCCAAATGCACACGCGCCAAACTGACAGCCGCCGGTATTGCCCCAAATGCGCAGGCGACAAACTGACTGCCGCCGGCATTGCCCCAAATGCGCAGGCGCCAAACTGACAGCCGCCGGCATTGTCCCGAATACGCAGGCGCCAAACTGACAGCCGCCGGCATTGCCCCAAATGCGCAGGCGACAAATTGACAGCCGCCGGCATTGCACCAAATGCGCAGGTGCTACACTGACTGCCGCCGGCACCGTCCAAACTGCGCAGGCGCCAAACTGCCGGCCGCCGGCTCTACTCCAATTGTGCATGCGTTGTACTGCCGGCCGCCGGCACTGCCCCAACTGCGCAGGCACCATCAACGAGTCGCTGTCAACCTAAGATGGTAGTCACCATGTGGCGATGTCGGCGTTGCACTGGGGTAAACACAGTAAGAAGTCTGACAACACCAGGTTTAAGTCCAAGCTTGTGAGTTTACTATCAAATAAATCGGTTGGACTTAAACCTGGTGTTGTCAGACTTGTTACTGTGTTGACCTAAGATGGGCCTCAGCAAACCGGTCCTCCCGCATCGCCGCCCCCTGGAGGCCGGCAGTCAGTGTTCACAGTAACTAGTCTGACAGCACCAGGTTAAAGTCCAACAGGTTTATTTCTTAGCAAACGCCACTAGCTTTCGGAGTGCTGTCCCTTCATCAGGTGAATGGGAGTTCTTTTCACAAACAGGACATAGTAAGACACAAACTCAATTTACAAAATATTGATTGGAATGCAAGTCTTTACAGCTATTCAAGTCTTAAAGATACAGACAATGTGAGTGGGGATGGCATTAAGCACAGGTTAGAGATGTGTATTGTCTCCAGACAGGACACTTAATGAGAGTTTGCAAGTCCAGGCAAGTCATGGGGGTTACAGATAGTGTGACATGAACGCAAGATCCCGGTTGAGACCGTCCTCATGTGTGCGGAACTTGGCTATCAGTTTCTACTCAGCGACTCTGCGCTGTCGTGTGTCGTGAAGGCCGCCTTGGAGAATGCTTACCCGAAGATCAGAGGCCGAATGCCTGTGACCGCTGAAGTGTTCCCCAACAGGAAGAGAACAGTCTTGCCTGGCGATTGTCGAGCGGTGTTCGTTCATCCGTTGTCGTAGCGTCTGCATGGTCTCCCCAATGTCAGTCAGTATTCACAACAGACCTCGCCCTGCAACTGAGCTGCCAACTCTCCCGGATTGCCCTGGAGCCTCGACTGTTGGTTAGAAAATTGGAATTCAAAATGCAGGAGGGCGAGAGCAGGAATTGCTCCTTTGGAGAATCAGCACAGCCACGAGGGGCTGAATGGCTTCCTTCTGTGCTGTAACTATTCTATAATTTAGATTAATCAAACACAGGCAGTTGAGACTAGCTGGGAAAGCACCATGGTCAGCATGGACTGGTTGGGCCGAAGGGCCTGTTTCCGTGCTGTACTGTTCTATGACCGAGACCGGGCACCAAGCAACCCAGGAGAAAAATCAAATGACATTAAAATAAATTCTCACCATAGAATTTCTACATTTCAGGAGGCCATTTGACCCATCGTTTCTCCTCATGTCTCCATCGTTTATTTTACCATTTATCTTAACTCTTCTTCTTGATCCTTCTACCAGTGAGAACAGGCTTTCCTGAAATATTCTGTCCAAACTCTTCACGTTTCTGATGGTAACCATCCATCCCATGTTTCCAGCACTGCCTCAGCTCCTCAGCCCTGCTCAAAGTTTCCTGGTAAGCCATGTGTCCTGGATTTCTTGCGTCTACATCTTCTGAGCCTGCGCATGCACAGACCTGAGCCAACACAAGGGCAATCTCTCCAGAGAGCTGACTTTGATTTGACTTGATTTATTATTGTCACATGCATTAGTACATTAGTGAAAAGTGTTGCTTCTTGTGTGCTATACAGACATAGAGAAGATGCAGAATATAGTATAGCTAGGGTGGAGAAAGGCTTCAGTAGGAGGGTGGTTTGGGTTGGGAGGGTGTCCAGCAGGTCTCTGGGTAAGGACAGGGTCCCAGCTATCGGCAGCAGTTGATTCTGAAGTCAAGTGACAGAAAGAGTCTCAACCCCACATCCAGATTTGCAACTACATCCACTCCTCCCCCATCCTACAGCCCCATCAGCACCCCACCCCTTCCCCTCCTCCCCCATCCTACAGCCCCATCAGCACCCCACCCCTTCCCCTCCTCCCCTCCAATTTCTGTGGTTTCTCCTTTCACCTCCTTTCCCTGTCCCTAAGAGTTTGTCATACTGAATTTTGAATACCTCGATTAGATCTCCTCCCAATCTTCTCTTCCCCAAGGAAAACAGTCCTAATCTCTCTGATCTATCGACGTAACTGAAGTTCCTCATCCCCTAAGGCATTTTTATGAATATTTTCTGCCGCTGTACTAGTTATAAGAGGATGGATGTGGGATAAAATCCAATTCGATAACAAGAAAATCACAATGCCATTATTTTGATTTATTATTGTCACATGTATTAACATAGTGAAAAGTATCATTTCTTGCACACAATGCGAACAAAGCGTACTGTTCATACAGAAGGAAATGAGAGGGTGCAGAATGTAGTGTTACATCATAGCTAGGGTGTAGAGAAAGATCAACTTAATGCAAAGTAGGTACATTCAAAAGTCTGATAGCAGCAGGGAAGAAGCTGTTCTTGTGTCAGATTTTTGTATCTTTTTCCGAATGGAAGAAGATGGAGGAGAGAATGTTTGGAGTGCGTAGGGTCCTTAATTATGCTGGCTGCTTTTCTGAGGCAGCAGGAAGCATAGACAAGAGTCAATGGATTAGGCTACATTCACGATCTTGTAGTTTCTTGTGGTCTTGGGCAGAGCTGGAGCCCATACCAAGCTGTGATACAACCAAAAATAATGCTTTCTATGGTGCATCTGTAAAAGTTATCTTTTAAAGTTTATTTATTCATCACAAGTAAGGACTTACATTAACCCTGCAATGAAGTTACTGCGAAATTCCCCCAGTCGCCATACTCCAGCGCTTGTTCGGTTCAATGCACCTTAACCAGCAAGTCTTTCAGAATGTGGAAGGAAACTGGGTGAGAGTCGTAGCTGACACGCCAAATTTCCTTAGTCTTCTGAGAAAGTAGAGTCATTGATGGGCTTTCTTAACTATAGTGTCAGCATGGGGGAAACCAGGACAGGTTGTTGGTGATCTGGACACCCAAAAACCCGAAGCTCTCGACCCTTTGGTCTCAACTTTCATAGAAAATTGTGGAATGAAATCCTAAAATAAAACAAATTACAATTGTTACAGCCAGTACAATCGTCAGATTATGAACTCAGTCAATATTATTAAAAATTGGACATGAAAAATCTATTAAGCTGTGCTGAATATCATGGCATTTGAACAGACAATAAGAAGACTCCAGTAAAGATTTAATTAAAGAATGCCACTTGTGGAACTCACACATCTCTTTATAGAAGGATGGCCAATACCTAAAGACTATGAGGTTTCCAGACGGCCAGGTTCCATCGCATGATCACTGTTCTCAACGGGACAGATTTCCAACAGATTTAGCAACTCAAGACTGGGCATCCATGAGGCGCTCTGGGCCATCAACAGCAGCGGAACTCTACTCCAGAACAATCTGCAACCTCATGGCCTGACATATCCCCCACGCAACCATCACCATCAAACTAGGAAATCAACTCTGGATCAATGGATAGTGCAAGAAGACATATCCAAAAATGAGGTGTCAACCTGGTGAAGCTACTAAACGGGACTACTTGCATCCAAACATAAACAGCAAGTGATAGACAGAGCTAAGTGATCCCACAACCAATGGATCAGATCTCAGCCCTGCAGTCCTGCCACATCCAGTTGTGAATGGTGGTGGACAATTAAACAACTCACTGGAGGAGGAGACGGCTCCACAAATATCCCCGTCCTCGATGATGGAGGAGGCCAGCACATCAGTGCAAAAGATAAGGTTGAAGCATTCACAGCAATCTTCAGCTAGAAGTGCTGAGTGGATGATCCATCTCAGCCTCCTCCAGTGGTCCCAGCATCTCAGATGCCAGTCTCCAGCCAATTCGATTCACTCCATGTGATATCAAGAAACAGTTGGAGGCACTGGATACTGCAAAGGCGAAGGGCCTTGATAACATTCCGGCAATAGTGCTGAAGATTTGTGCTCCAGAATCTGCTGCTCCCCTAGTCAAGCTCTTCCAGTACAGTTACAACACTGACATCTACCCAACAATGTGGAAAATTGCCCAGGTCTGTCCTGTACACAAAAATCCAACCAGCCAATTACCACCCAGTCTACTCTTGATCATCAGTAAAGTGATGGAAGGGGTCATCGACAGCGCTATCAAGCAGCACCTGCTCAGCGGCACCCAGTTTGGGTTTCTCCAGGGGGTCACTCAAATCCTGACCTCATTACAGCCTTGGTTCAAACATGGATAAAAGAGCTGAATTCCAGAGATGAGGCGAGATTCTCACTGAATCCTCCACTTTCAACATCTTTGGGGTTACCACTGAACAGAAACTCAATTGAACTCTGTCACGTAAACACAGTGGCTACAAGAGCAGATCAGAGAGAGGCTAGGAATACTGTGGTGTGTAATTCATCTAGTGACTCCCCAAAACCTACCCACCATCTACAAGGCACAAGTCAGGAGTGTGATGGAATATTCTCCACTTGCCGGGATGGGAGCAGCTCCAACAACACAAGAAGCTCAACATCATCCAGGACAAAGCAGCCCTACTTGATTGGCACCACATCCACAAATATTCAGTCCCTCCACCACCGACGCTCAGTAGCAGCAGTGTGTACTATCTACAAGATGCACTGCAGCAATTCACACGATCCTTAGCACCTTCCAAACCCACGACCACTTCCATCTAGAAGGACAAGGGCAGCAGATACATGGGAACACCACCCCCTGGAGGTTCCCCTCCAAGCCACTCACCATCCTGACTTGGAAATATATCGCCATTCCTTTGGAGTCGCTGGGTCAAAATCCTGGAATTCCCTCCCTGACAGCATTGTGGGTCAACCCACAATATGGACTGCAGCGATTCAAGGCGGCAGTTCACCACCACCTTCTCAAGGGGCAACTAGGGATGGGCAATAAATGCTGGCCCAGCCAGCGATACCCATATCCCAGGAATAAAAAAATACTGAATAAAAGGGAACACTGAAACTGAGTGGCTGCCATCATTTTATCATGATGGCCTCTTAAATCCAAAATAGAAGTGCTAATCCAGTGGTCATGTGACCAAAGTTGGTGTTAGGGGCTGTACCTTTAGTCCCCCAGGAGACCAGTGGCAGCCATCAGTTGTCAGTCAGTCTGAGAACCAGGCTCTGGAACTAACTAAGTCATCATGCAGCCAAAGTACAAACCTGTTCCACTTTCAAAAGTCCATCTGATAACCACCCAGATATTAGACTTCACAAAATCTTACAGCCTGCTGTGAATCATTTGCTTAACAAAACTCTCAGCCCAACTTTAAGATCATTTGGAACGCGGTGCCAGGGGTGATGGTGGTGGTGCAGGGAGATACGATGGGGGGGGTGGTTTAAGGGGCTTTTAGATAAGCACATGAATATGCAAGGAATAGAGGCATACAGACCAGGGCAGGCAGAAGGGATTAGTTTAATTTAATGTCATATTCAGCTCCGCATTTTAGGCTGAAGGGCTTGTTCCTGTGCTGTACTTTTCTATGTTCAAATTACTTGAAGTTAATTTATTAGTCACAAATAAGGCTTACATTAACGCTGCAATGAAGTTACTGTGAAATTCCCCAAGTCGCCCACACTCCGGCACCTTTTTCAATCATTGCACCTAACCAGCACGTCTTTCAGATTGTGGGAGGAAACTGGAGCACCCGGGGGAAACCCACACAGACATGGGGAGAACGTGGAAACTCCGCATAGACAGTGACCCAAAGCCGGGAATCGAACCCGGGTCCCTGGCGCTGTGCGGCAGCAGTGCTAACCACTGTGCCACCCAAATTGTTCCTTCAAATATCACATTTGTGTGAAGAATTAAACTTGTGCATGCAGAACGTACTAAAATCTTGTCGTTTTTCTCAATTAGTTTCTTGTGCCAAGTGTTATCCTGAGGAATCTACAGCACATTCTCTCTCTGCAACTTCACTGCCCTTAGAACAAAATTAATTAGTCTTCCTGATATATCCTTTCCCGCTGGCTGTTGTGTTAAAAGCCAGTCACAATACCCAAGGAATTTATAAACCAGCTGCAATTAGATTCCACATCTCCAGCCTACATCAGTACCGGAGGCAGTGAGCACAATTCAAATCTTCACCAAGTGTTTTGAGAATCTTTTTTGTGAGACTCATTTTTAATCATCCAGTTTAGTTTGAATTTAGCTGTTAGTTAGTCAGAGTGGCGATTGTTGCGTGAGTTTGCCTGGGGCAGGGAGGGGTGCGGAGGGAGGAGGAGGAGGACTGGAATGATTGTAACAAAGACTCACCTTTATAAAGCGATTTCGTAACTACTGTTCATCTCAGATTGCAACACTACATTCTGCACCCTCGCCTTCTTTATGAATGGTATGCTTTGTCATCTGTATAGCGCGCAAGAAACAATACTTTCCACTGCATGCTAATACACGTGACAATAATAAATCAAATCAGAGTTGATCAATAATGGGATACATGTTGAAATGTAGCTCCTCCTGTAATGTAGGAACATCGCAATCAGTCTACTCAGCAAATCCAAGTTGAAAAAACTGACCGGGTTAAGACAGAGTAATTCCACTTTCACAGTGAGGTAAACATTCATGCAAAATAACATTTTATTATTGGAATTGTGACTTTGTACTAGTTTCAAGAATCAAATACTTGCAAAGGTGACTGCAAATAGATATATCTTAATTTTTTTTTAAGAATCCCTACAGTGCAGGAGGCCATTTGGCCCATCCAAATACACTCTTGAAGAGTCAACGTACCTTACCCTCCATCCTATCCCGTAACCCTGCGCACATTTCCCATGGTTATTCCACTAATCCTACACTTCCCGGGACACCGAGGACAACTTGTTCATTTTCTTTGCTCCATGGATTCATTTGAGCCCAAAGGGGGACTGGATACTGAAAAAAAAACCTATCGATTGGTGAAACTGGGTGAAGAATGATTGTAATAAAAAGACTCACCTTAAGAAAGCGACTTCCATAACTACTGGACATTTCAGAGAGTTTCCACATGGGTCAGTTCCAGTCGCTAAAATAATGAAGCTTGTTAAGGTTGGTGCAGTATTCCTGAATGATTAGCTGGACATTAAAACTATTGAAGGTGCCCTCAAGTCAAAGGCACAAGTTCGCCCACCTAATTACTGAAAAGAGCGCTGGTTCCTTTCTGTGTTTTATTCCCCTTCAACGAATCACTGATTTCAGCCAAAAAGCTCTTCAGAGAGCACTTTATTGCAACACCATTTAAAATTGGAAGTTGGTCAAACGTAACATATAACAATATAGGCCGGGATTTTCCAGCCACGTTCCTCCCAAAACTGGAAAATCCCACCCAAAGTCAATGGATCTTTGCAATGGTAACCACTCCCACCCTGCCCCCCCTCCCCACTATGGCAGGCAGGGCAGGGTTTTTGTAATAGTTCTTCAGGTGTGATCTAACCAGGGCTCTGTATAGCTCACTTGAAGAAGGAGCAGTGCTCCAAAAGCACGTGCTACCAAATAAACCTGTTGGACTTTAGCCTGGTGTTAAGAGACTTCTTACTGTGCCCACCCCAGTCCAACACCGGCATCTCCTCATTGTTACTACACTTAGGCCTTGAAGTGACTGCAGATCCTTGAATAAAACTCTAGAGCAATGAATGCTACACAAGAACCACTTGGAATGATGTAATGACAAGATGTTCAAATCCAGTTACCAAGTTTATTATCTCATGATTTACAATATTCGCATTAACACAATTGTCAAAAATAAATGCAGCGCTATAATGCACTACATATCCAACATATCGATGCCTTGCACCTATTTAGATTTTGATATTTATAGGTACTATAAATATTTAAATAAGGAAGAATTTTTCACCTTGAAGAAAAAATTAAATCTATAAAAAAAGTTGGAGGTATATGAAAATACTTCTGTTTTATACAAAACTCCTTATAAACAGATCCAATCACCAAGATTTTACATTCAAGTTTTCGTTCAACATAATGTGTAATAACAGCAATTCAAGGCAAACCAGAAAATATAAATCGATATTACAAAAGTCCAGAGTCCACTGCCATTTTGTAGAAAGCTCCTTTTCTTTTGAGGAGTTCCTCTGGAGAATCGAACTCTACAATCCGGCCCTTGTCCAGAACCATAATCCTGCAAAAACAGGAGAGATAAAACTTCAGGAGTTGAGGAAAATACCCTTGTTTGTGATAGCTTTGAACATTGGTCACAGTAACATAAGAACATAACATAAGAAATAGGAGCAGGAGTAGGCCATCTAGCCCTTCGAGCCTGCCCCGCCATTCAATAAGATCATGGCTGATCTGTCGTGGCTCAGTTCCACATTCCCGCCCTCTCCCCATAACCCTTAATCCCCTTGCCTATCAAAAACCTATCAACCCGCGTCTTAAATATATTTAGCGAGGCAGCCTCCACCACTTCAATGGGCAGAGAATTCCAGAGATTCACCACCCTTTGAGTGAAGAAGTTCCTCCTCAACTCCGTTCTAAACCACCCCCCCTTTACCTTGAGGCTGTGCCCTCTGGTCCTACTGTTCTTTGAGTGGGAAGAGTCTCTCCACCTCTATCCTATCCATCCCATTCATCATCTTATATGTCTCAATGAGATCTCCCCTCATTCTTCTAAACTCTAACGAGTACAAGCCTAGTTTATTCAGCCTCTCCTCATAGTTCAACCCCCTCAACTCCGGTATCAGCCTAGTAAACCTCCTCTGCACTCCCTCCAAGGCCAAAATATCCTTGCGTAAGTGCGGCGACCAAAACTGCACACAGTACTCCAGCTGCGGCCTCACCAGTGCCCTGTACAGTTGCAGCAAGACCTCCCTACTTTTATATTCAATCCCCCTCGCTATGAAGGCCAACATCCCATTTGCCTTCCTGATCACCTAAATTATACAGAATGTAGTTTTTCTCCTATTAAGGGTACTGAGCCCTACTCCTTGTTTTCCCAATATCCATCAGCAACATAGACACCGAAACAAATTAGCTTCCTTTTTACTGCTATCAACATATACATGTAAAAACACTGGCTTAATCATCAGTGAGAAAGGAACTGGGAATATTTTAAAATAAATATTCTGAGTACCATCAAGCATGTTCACGCAAGCCTCACCGTTAACCCTCTCTGCTACAGGCTCAGTTTGCTCCAGCATGATCGTAGAATCCCTACAGTGCTGAAGAGGCCATTCAGCCCATCAAGCCTGCACCAACTCTCTGACAGCAGTTAGCAATGCTGCCTCACAGACCAGGGACCTCAGTTCAATTCCAGCCTCGGATCATTGTCTGTGTGGAGTTTGCACGTTCTCCATGTGTCTGCATGGGTTTCCTCCAGGTGCTCTGATTTCCTTCCACAGTCTAAAAGATGTGGGTTAGGTTGATTGACCATGCTAAAATTGACCCTTAGCATCAGGGGATTAGTGGGATAAATACGTGAGGTTACAGGGACAGCATCTAGATGGGATTGTTATTGGTGCAGACTCAATGGGCCAAATGACCTCTTTCTTCACTGTAGGGATTCTGATTCTGGGTATCTTACCCAGGCCCTCAGCATCACCCTGTAATCCCTCTAATCGACACATCTTTGGACTGTGGGAGGAAACAGGAGCACCTGGAGGAAACCCACACAGATACGGGGAGAATGTACAAACTCCAAACAAACAATGACCCTAGTCTGGAATTGAACTCGGATCCGTGGCGCTGTGTGGCACTGATGCAAACTGAATCCCAGACTATTGTCAATGGAGTAACATAACCGGAGAACCATTAAAGCAGTTGGTACTTTAGCCAACTTTCCATTTTTATTCCACAAACACAGGATAGAGCTTCATTCGGATCTGTTCCAGCACATTACAATCCTGTCCCTTCTGTTTAAAGGACACTTGCCACCAGATGGCAGTGTTGCTTTACTTTTCTTCCTATGAAGTAAAACATAAACCATCTACTGAATCGGAATCGAGCTGCGTACTGGCTTATTGCTGAGACAGAAAGCCATAGCAATTAACTGGTTTGGCTATTTTACCAGTGACGATTTGAACGTTGAACTCGAAAGAAAACAGAAAACGAAGAGTGGCGGGGGTGGGGTGGTGGTGGGTAAATGGGTGTTTTGTCTGGTTGGCGATTAGTGACTCATGATGTGCCTCAGGGATCAGTGTTAGGACCGCAATTGTTTGTGATTTATATAGATGATTTGGATTTGGGGACCAAGTGTAGTGTGTCAAAATTGGCAGATGACACTTAGATGGGTGGCAGAGTAAAGTGTGCAGAGGGTGCTGAATTTCTGTAAAGGGATAATCTAAGTGAGTGGGCGAGTGTCTGGCAGATGGAGTACAATGTTGGTAAACGTGAGGTCATCCATTTTGGTTGGAATAACAGCAAAATGGACTATTATTTAAATGGTAAAAAACTGCAGCATGCTGCTGTGCAGAGGGACCTGGGTGTCCTGGTGCAGGAATCTCAAGGAATTGGTTTGCAGGTGCAGCAGGTAATTAAAAGACAAATGGAATTTTGTCTTTCATTGCCAGAGGGATGGAGTTTAAAAACAGTGAGGTTATGTTGCAGCTGTATAAGGTGCTGGTGAGGACACACCTGGAGTACTGTGTACAGTTTTGGTCTCCTTACTTTAGAAAGGATATACTGGCACTGGAGGGGGTGCAGAGGAGATACACTAGGTTGATTTTGGAGCGGAGAGGGTTGGCTTATGGAGGAGAGACTGAGTAGACTGGGGCTATACTCATTGGAATTCAGAAGAATGAGGGGAAATCTTATAGAAACATATGAGATTATGAAGGGAACAGATAAGATAGAAGCAGGGAAGTTGTTTCCACTGGCGGGGGAAACTAGAACTAGGGGGCACAGCCTCAAAATAAGGGGGAGCAGATTTAGGACTGAGTTGAGGAGGAACTTCTTCACACAAAGGGTTGTGAATCTGTGGAATTCTGTGAAGCAGTTGAGGCTCCCTCATTGAATGTTTTTAAGGCAAGGATAAATTTTTGAACAGTAAAGGAATTAAGGATTATGGTGAGTAGGCGGGTAAGTGGAGCTGAGTCCACAAAAAGATCAGCCACGATCTTAGTGAATGGAGAAGCAGGCTCAAGGGACTAGATGGCCTAATCCTGCTCCTAGTTCTTATGTTCTTATATTCTTACAATCCAGGTCACAGCAGCATTAAACCCTTTGTGGATGTCTGGAATCAAGTTATTTTACCACTTTTTAAATGCATTCTGTGCAATCGAGACATTTTGTTTCCAACAGCGAATGTGAACATACAAGGGACTTTTATATCTATAAATGCAATTAACTCAGAACACATCACATCAGGACTTTGACTATTGCTAGAATTAGACTTATTTATGAGGACTTTGCTTCAAGAGCTCACGGCTGAAATCATATACCTCGACCTCAATGCTGCTTTCAATACAAAAAATATTTATTTTCCCCTTCATGTTTGTGTGCGGAACTTAACGTGGTTTTGTTCACCTGGTTTTCAGATGACGTTTGGTTAATTATTGGCTAGGTAGCGCAACCAAGCCCACATAGCAAGGGAGAAGTGCATAATTTTTGCCTGTCATTGAATATCATTTGTATTCCCATTATTTTGGCTGGCACAGTGATTAGCACTGCTGCCTCACAGTGCCAGGGACCCGGGTTTGATTCCCAGCTTGGGTCACTGTCTGTGTGGAGTTTGCACCTTCTCCCTGCATCTGCGTGGGTTTCCTCCGAGTGCTCCGGTTTCCTCCCACAGTCCAAAGATGTGCATTGGCCGTGGTAAATTGCCCCTCAGTGCACCAGAACAAATGCCAGAGTGTGGCAACTAGGGGATTTTCCACAGTAACTTCATTGCAGTGTTAATGCAAGCCTACTTGTGACACTAACAAAACAATTTTGAATCGAATTATAAAAGGAGCCAACCATACGTTCCTTTAAGTCAAGGAGACTTAAGTGATTTTAAGCCAAGTTATGAGGTAGAGATGCCGACTTGAATTTGTGTAAGCACAGTAAGTAGTCTCACAACACCAGGTTAAAGTCCAACAGGTTTATTTGGTATCACAAGCTTTTGGGGTGCTGTTCCCTCTTCAGGTGAGTGGAGAGATAGGTTTCACAAACATGGCATATATAGACAAAGGCACAATTGCAAGAACATTACCTTATGATTGTGTCTTTGTCTACATATGCTGAGTTTGTGAAACCTACCTCTCCACTCACCTGAAGGAGGAATAGCAGTCTGAAAGCTCGTGATTCCAAATAAACCTGTTGGACTTTATCCTGGTGTTGTGAGACTTCTTACTTAACCCAAATCCACAAAGCAAACACAGAGCGCATAGGAAGCTAAAATTAGTCTGGGGACACAGCTCGTCATCCTTCAAGTTTCAATAATAAAAATCTGTTCTCAGTAAAGGAGGACAGTTTGTATTTAAATATGCAGATTGGGATCTAATGACGCAATTGCAGTAAATTTGAAAAAGATTTAACAAATTGTATCTGACCGGGAAAATCACTTCCTGTTTTTGACATTGGAGAATGCGCAGAGGTAATTTTCCTACAAGCTCCAGAGATTATATCAGAGATGTTGTGGTATTACCGTGTATAATCCATGATGGTTTTGAGACGATGTGCTATTGTGAGCACAGTACATCTAGCAAACTGGTTTCTTATCGTTGACTGGATGAGCTCATCTGTTTCCAGGTCTACAGCAGCAGTAGCTTCATCAAGAACGAGTATTTTAGATTTCCGAAGGAGCGCCCGGGCTAAACACAGCAGCTGTCGCTGTCCAACACTGAAATCACAAAACATTTGCAACTTTTACTAGTGCCGCGATATCGCAAATTTAAAATAAACTCTGCCTTTCTGGGCAGGATCGATTTTAGTGACTTGCATGGTAAAATGCTTGGTAGGGAAGGTCAAAACATTGGTGGGAGAATTTCCAGAAACTCTTTCTCCCGCTCGCCCACTGTAACTTCAGCGCAAGGAGCTGTAAAATTTAGTGATCAATTCAGCACATTAATATGAGTGGATTAAACAGAATCTGTTGTGTGGAATACCAATTTATTGGACACCCTCAAAGTAGATAGACATGTCCACTATTATGTGAAATGAAACACATTACACAATTTTACACAAGCACATTACACAATACGGAGTATGTCTCAGGAAGTTCTCCATTTTGTTGACATACAGGTTTCCCAATAGGAGAGGGAGAGTAATTCACCCCAGATTCATAATGCTATTTTAATGTTTATTGGCTGATAATTTGACATTAATTCCAGTTTCTTTCTCACATTGGAATATTCTTCTTCTCTAGCCTCCCAATCCAATCTTCTTCTGTTTGTCCCTTAAGAGTTAGGAGACACCATGTACATTTATCAAAAATAAAATCGAAAACTGGAAGCTAGATATATTAATACACGAGGCTCTATTCTCTGTGGATAAAAAGAACAGGTGCACTCAGTGCGCCAGTTTCAGCTGAACAAAATAAGTGACAGCCATTTGCAGATTCATTCCCCAGGGCAACGTGTTGGCCAATCAGTCAAGCTGCCTGGTTTAAATTTCTAACAATGCTTGGCAGTTAACCACCAGTCACCATCAACTGGTGCATTCTTTCTCCACAGCAAGTGTTCTAGCAATCAGAATCAATGTGTCAACCAATCAGCTCTCTCTTTGCATGCAGCGCAGGCTGTTGTTTTCTCCCTACCTTGCTTTTCTTGCAAAGTGTCCTGATGTGTTGGACATGCATCTTCACAGCACTTTTCAAAAATAGAACAGCTTGCCCTGGTCACGTTTCCTTTGTCATAATTTTAGAAATAACTTACTTGCAGCTAAGTTTTATAAATGAGACTTCATAACAGGAACAGGAGTAGGCCATCTAGTCCCTCGAGCCTGCTCTGCCATTCAATAAGATCACGGCTGATCTGATAGTGGATCAGTTCCACTTACTTGCCTGCTCCCCATAACCCTTAATTCCCTTATTGATCAGAAATCTATCTACCTGTGACTTAAACACATTTAACGAGGTAGCTTCCACCGCTTCAGTGGGCAGAGAATTCCAGAGATTAACTCCCCTTTGAGAGAAGTTCTTCCTCTATTCTGTTCTAAACTGACTCCCCCTTATTTTGAGGCTGTGTCCTCTAGTTCTTGTTTCCTTTCGAAGTGGAAAGAATCTCTCTGCCTCTACCCTATCTAGCCCCTTCATTATCTTGTAAGTCTCTAAGATCATCCCTCAGCCTTCTAAACTCCAATGAGTACAGGCCCATTCTACTCAATCTCTCCTCATAAGCTAAATACCCCTCATCTCCAGTACCAACCTGGTGAACCTTCTCTGTACTCCCTCCAAGGCCAATATATCCTTTCGCAAATAAGGGGACCAAAACTGCACATAGTACTCCAGTAGCGGCCTCACCAGTACCCTGTACAGTTGCAGCAAGACCTCCCTGCTTTTATATTCTATCCCCCTTGCTATAAAGGCCAGCATCCCATTTGCCTTCTTGATCACCTGCTGCACCTGCAGACTGGGTTTTTGTGATTCATGCCCAAGGACCCCTAGGTCACTCTGCATGGTAGCATGTTGTAATTTTTCACTGGAGACTTAATCCAGAGTGACCATGAACATCACCATGGGTAATGGAAAAGCAGATGGATACATTAGAAACAGCATGTCAGTGAACCCTTGCATCACACTTCCTGAAACATACCAGCTACTTAACATGGAACTCATTTAAGTTGGGAATCAAACCTGAACCACTTCACAATTTGCAAAGATCCTTAAACAACAACTGAACTTGGGGTGATGCGAACTTATTTTCAAAAACAATCTTGTAAAATTCAGGAAATTAGAGGTTGCTATCTCAAACAACCAAAACCTGTTTCTACTATTATTATATTACCACTAGATTTTCCACAAGTTTTAACAGACTGGAATTACAGAATCCCTCCAATGCAGAAGGAGGCCATTCACCCATCAAGCATGTACTAACAACAACCTCCTAGCCTTGTAACCCCACGTAGAGATTGATACTAAAGGATAATTTAGATGGCGATACGTTGGCACAGTGGTTAGCGCTGCTGCCTCACAACGCCAGGGAACCGTGTTCTATTCCGAGCTTGGGTCACTGCGTGGACTCTGCATGTTTTCCCCGTGTCTGTATGGGTTTCCTCCAGGTGCTCCGGTTTCCTCCCACAACCCAAAGATGTATAAGTTAGGTGGATTGGACATGAAAAATTGTCCATTAGCACCGGGGGATTAGCAGGGTAAACATATGGGATTACAGGGATGAGGCCTGGGTGGGATCGTCGTCAGTGCAGGCTCGATGGGCCAAATGGCCTGCTACTGCATTGCAAGGATTCTGTGATTCAATCAAACTAACCTGCGTATTTTTGGAGTGTGGGAAGAAACTGGAGCACGTGGAGAGAACGTGCAAACTTCACACAGAAGGCACCCGAGGCCAGAACCGAACCCGGGTCCCTGGCGCTGTGAGGCAGCAGTGCTAACCGCTGTGCCACAGAATTATAAATTGAAGTTTACTTGTATGGTGTCAGGAAACATCAAAACTAAAACTGAGGCATTTTTATTCAGCAACATTTGATACATTATCTCTTTCAAAATGATTTGGGCAGAATTAATTTCTACATTATAGTGTTAAAGCAAATGCAATATACCTGAGATTCTCTCCTCCTTCAGAACATTCATGATTCAGTGTGTCAGGAAGACCAGACACAAACGTTTTCAGGTGAGCCAGTTCTAGAGCCATCCACAAGCTTGCGTCAGAGTACTGATCAAAGGGATCCAAGTTCATCCGAAGTGAACCAGAGAACAACACTGGGTCCTAATTAATTAAGTTCATATTACACACTTCATCAGCTGTAAGAATTACAATGTCATACTTTTGTTACAAAACTGTAATTAAACTTCAAATAGAATCAGAGTGCAGTTAGGTACCTGAGGTATAATAGTAATCTGAAACCTGAGATCATGAAGGCCTATCTTTGAAATGTCAATTCCATCAACATAGATTTGTCCTTCAGCAGCCTCTATTATTCGAAACAGGCCAAGTGCAAAAGAAGATTTTCCTGCTCCTGTTCTTCCAACTATTCCAATCTAGGAAAGATACAAGATTTACGATGAAATTTAAAACACATCTCATAGAGGTCTATAAAATAATAAGGGTCACAGATCAGTTAGATTGCCAACATCTTTTCCCAAAGGTACAGGAGTGTAAAACTAGAGGCAATAGGTTTAAGGTGAGAGGGGAGAGATACAAAAGTGTCCAGAGGGGCAATTTTTCCACACAGAGGGTGGTGAGTGTTTGGAATGAGCAGCCAGAGATAATAGTAGAGGCGAGTACAATTCTGTCTTTTAAAAAGCATTGAGGTAGTTACATGGGTAATATGGGTATAGAGGGACATGGGCCAAACGCGGGCAACTGAGACTAGCTTAGTGGTAAAAATTGGGTGGCATGGACAAGTTGGGCCAAAGGGCCTGTTTCCACGCTGTTGATCTTCGTGACATTGGCTGCGAAGTTCCGGCCATTCATGCCAGTGGGATCTTCCCATTCCACCGACAGCAGGATGTCCCAGCGGTGAAAGATACATTCAATGGAAAACCCTCCTGACAACGACAGAACCCAAAGACCCTGCCAATGGCAGACCACCTCCCACCACCGTGAAACACATGGCGGGTTGCTTGGTAAATCCTGCCCAGTGTATCTACAAATGGATATGAAAAATCAAAGGCTTGTACTGATACATTGCCATCATATCCAAGAAAGCAAAGCTATTTCTTTAACCTTGCCTCTACAACAATAAAACTTATAAACACAGACATAGCTTAAAAAAAAGACAACAGCAACATTCAAAATGCATGCTTTGCTAACCCTTCAAGACTTGCTACTGGAGCCTTATTCTTTTTTTTCCACATTTTAATGTGTTCAATATTTAACAACCTTTCCCCTCTCCAGAAACACTGACAGCTTTAGATTTGTTGTAATTTACCAGCACACCCTCGGGTTATCAACTAGAGAAAGAGTTATCTAGAGAAAGAAAATGCCAGCCAACTTCTGTGTAACATCAGTATCAGAATGTGGGCAGACTACATGATGGTAATTGAAGCAGACATGTCACATCACAACTCTGCTCATTAAACTTCAGATACCCACCGCAAAAGTGTCCCAAAGCCCAGATTTACACTCTATAAATTGAACTAATGCAAGGCTGAAATTGACAGGATTTGGGATGTTTTGAGGAATATTTAGTTGTTAAAAATGAATCAGCAGGTGGAGTGAAACCCGCAGTCATTAAATCTATAGTTAGCCCAATATGCAATAATGCCTACGGTCAATGACCATTTCATAGAACCCTACAGCGCAGAAGGTGACCATTCAGCCCATTGACTCTGCACCGACAACAATCCCACCCAGGCCCTATCCCATAACCCCATGCATTTACCTTAGCTAGTCCCCCTGACAATATGGGGCAATTTAACTTGGCCAATCCACCTAACCTGCACATCTTAGGACTGTGGCAAGAAACCGGAGCACCCGGAGGAAATCCACGCAGACATGGGGAGAACGTGCAAACTCTGCACAGATAGTGACCCAAGCCAGGGATTGAACCCAGGTCCCAGGCGCTGTGAGACAGCAGTGCTAACCATTGTGCCACCCAACTCTTGTATTGGTCGTCTGAGCATCACTCACCTTTTCACCTCCATTTATGGATACAGTAATGTTCTTCAAAGTCAAGTCAAGATCTTCTCTATACCGTAATCCATAGTTCACAAATTCGATCTTGCCTTCCGAAGGCCATGTTTCAGATGGTCGATTATCTCGAATAATCCAATGTGCCTATGTGGAATTATTTTAAAAAGCAACACCATTTCCAACAGATATAATTGCCAAAGTGTTCTTACTGCAACACATTTATTTAAAAAAATTGCTCTATGTTGAAGCTTTTTATCATCAAAGTGTTGGGGAAATAACAAACTAAATTTAAACCCATAGGAAGTGAAAGACTGTATCGTTCAAAATGATTTTATCAATTATTTTCTCCTAAGTCACTGAATGACATTTTAGCAACATAGTTTTGTAATTTTGAATTAAAATAGTCCTATTAATGCAGCGACTCAGGATGGTATGGTGCAGATCTAATTTGTATTCCGTTTTCCCTTCAAGTTTTTTAATTCTTGAGGTATGAAGTAAGGTCCATTATCGCTTCCCAGATACTCAGGGAAACCAAATCTGCCAAGAATTTCTCCTAATCTTCTATGACTTCGTATTGGTAACTTCTGGCTATTTTGACTGAGCATCAACGACAGTAAGAAATATGCATCCTTCCAACAGTCCTGGTAATCTATTACCATTGCCATTTACTCTTTTGGCTATTCCCACGGATGCAATGGTGCTAATGTTGGCTGGTTTCACACCTTCACACAAGACAGACATGTTCCCACCTTCTCCTCTATGTCTCCTTCTAATACAGGTCACCAGAAGTAGCACCTCGCTACCTCCTTCAAAGTAGAAGATACTTCTATTCAAACTACTTGTTGATAAACTAGTTGGTAGGGATAATCAGGAAAGCCCACCTGTGCTACCATGGAGGTTTGACTGACTACATTTGATAGTATGTGTGCTGACAACAGCAATGCCTATCCCTGCATTCCGCCCACTGCCAGTGACGGAATCTCAATATGTGGTCCAAAATTGTCATTAAATGGACAACGGTCCATCAACAACCTGGATTTTCTTCCATACAAGAATTGATGGAATCTTTTTATCCCAAAATTAATTCCTGAGGCTTCTTTCTCAATTTTGGCTTTACTTGATGTTCAAAACATAAATAGGTCTCACTTCACCTGAAGCTACGATGTGAGAAACCAACACCATAGAGTGATGCGTCACACGCTAACTGCAGGGGTAGATTTGAATCAAAATGTGCTAGGATTCTGACTTGAGCAGTGTGCCTCCCGGGCTCACTTCAATCTACCCACTTCCACTTTTTATTTTGACACAGTAGCAAAGGTTTTAAAATGGTCACTAAATTGGGGACAAATCTCCTGTAACAATTTAGCTAATCCCAAGAAGGATCGACGCTGATTAATATTCTGAGGTGCAGGTGCCTCGGTAATAACTCTGAGCTTCAAAGAGGACTGACAAATTCACTTGAAATGAGTTACATGTCCTAAATATTCGGCTGAAGATTGGAAAATTCCCATTTGTCCTTTCAGACAGTTAATAATCCTCAATCTTCGTACAGTGATATCCAGGTTGCAAAGACGTTACTCCTCGTCTTTGCTAATAACAAGGATGTCATCCAGATAACACTGAACTCCGCTTAACCTGCTTAAGATTTGATCCATTCCTCTTTGGAACAAAGTAGTGAGGCCAAATGGTAATATTGTGTATCAAAATAGCTCTTTTGTGTGTCACAATCATCAGGAACTGTTCTGAATTGCCTTCAAGATGATGGTGATGAGCTATCTTCTTGAACGCTGCAGTCCCCAAAGTATAGGTACACCCACTGTGCTATTAGTGAGAGAAATCCAGGATTTTGACCCCAAACTGTAACCACCTGCAGCCAAGATCAAAGCTACTGCCCAACATCCAGGCATTGAATCTGTCGCTGTCAGGATTGTAGGAAATTTCATTTAATTGGAGGTCCTGCCATTATGGTTAGCAGGGCGTCTCTGTCACACTAAACCCCCCACCCCTGGTCTTATGCAAACAATCTGAATTCTATACGTTTATGTTTTGCAGGTCGAGACATCAAACTGAGTTTCCAAACCCAGGTCCTGCAATCCCAGAGGACAGATTGGTTTTAATTTTCTAATTTGAACCTTACCTCTTTGGGGGTATTGGAATACTGCTGCACTCTCTCCACTGCGACAATATTTGTTTCTACGTCAGAGGTCATGCGTACCAGCCAGTTTAATGTTGTTGTTATCTAAACAATAACGAGACATTCTTAGGGACATAGGAACAGGAGTGGATCACTTTGTACCTGTTTATCGTTCAGTTTGATTGTGGCTGATCTGAACCAATTGCATTTATTCCTGTCAAATCACAGAATCTCTACAGTGCAGAAGGAGGCCATTTGGCCCATCAAGTCTGCACAGACCACAATCCCACCCAGGCCCTATTCCCGTAGCCCCACATATTTACTCTATTAATCTCCCTGACACTAAGGGGTAATTTAGCATGGCCAATCAACCTAACCCACACATTTCTGGATTGTGGGAGGAAACCTGAGCACCCGGAGGAAACCCACGCAGACATGGGGAGAATGTGCAAACTCCCAACAGGCAGTAACTCAAGGTCGGAAGTGAACTCCAAGTCCCTGGTGCTGTGAAGTAGCAGTGCTAACCACTGTGCCATCACGCTGCCCATTTAACATCCTTTGATAAGTTTGCTAAACAAAAGTTCAGCAAACTGTGTTGATCTTCTGGGAAGCAGCAACTGCCCGATTTTACTGGGTATCTTTCTCATTGTCAAATGATAAATTAGTGGAAGTAGCTTCTAAAAGTAGAAATTTGAATCTACAACCATTAAGATGTGCATGAATCAAAGTAAATATAAATTCCAAGATGGTGCCAACATGGTACACAGTAAAATATTTTGCTCTCACTTTACTGACAAACTCAGTTGTGAGACAAAAATAATACAATCCATACAGTTGCTACAGAGAGGTAATCTCTCGAGATATTGTTACTGAAAGCTACCGTGTGACATTGAGTTTAAAATTTATTTATCGTTGTCACAAATAGGCTGAAATTAACACTGCAATGAAGTTACTGTGAAAATCCCCTAGTCGCCATACTCCGGTGTCTGTTCGGATACACAGAGGGAGAATTTAGCACGGCCAATTCACCCAAACCAGCAAGTCTTTCCGACTGCGGGAGGAAACCCCATACAGACACGGGGAGAATGTGCAGACTCCACGCAGGCAGTGACTCAAGCTGGGAATTGAACCCGGGTCCCTGGTGCTGTGAGGCAGCAGCGCTAACCACTGTGCCTCCGTGAATTGAGGATTTTATAAAACAAAGGATCCATCGGAATAGTCAGACTTTGCTTCAAGCCCGAAAGTAATTTCCATTTCAATTTGCAACTCCAAAAAGGTACAAAGAAATGTACCATTAGATTGGCTTAATGTAACAGCAAAGGGCAGGTATTTTGTGATGCGTCACCCACTTTCCACCCTCCAGGAAGCCCAATGGAATTGTCCTTCGCCTTGTCCATTTAGCAACCTCACAAGGATAGTCAAAAAGCTCGATTCTATTCGGGAAGAGCAGCTTGCCTGATTAGTACCTGTCAACAAGCTCATTATCCAGCCCCTCCTTCACTGGTACACCATGGCTGCAGTCACACTGACAGCAACCTCTACAATCAAGGACAAGAGCAGCAATGCTGTGGGAACACCAGTCACACCATCACCTCAAACCAATTAGAAATGGACAGCAAAAGTAGTCAACCACACCCCAGCCTAAGGTAAAATAAGGCAGGAAAAGTACAGCAAGTTAAACTAATCAGTGAAAAAGGGCAATGAAATGTTAAATTTGTTATTCATTCTTTGGATGTGGAAGTCACTGGCTAGGCCAACACTCATCATCCATTCTTAATTGCCCTTGAGAAGGTAGTAGTAAGCCGCGTTCTTGAACCGCTGCAGTCTACGTGATGTAGATATACCCACAGTGCTGTCTGAAAAAGTTCAGGATTTTGAGTGCGAAAGAGCAGCAATATATTTCCAAGTCAGGATGATGAGTGGCTTGGAGAGAAACTTGCAGTTGGCGGCATTCCTTTGCAACTGCTGTCATTGTCCTTCTGGGTGGTAGAGGTCACAGGTTTGGAATGTACTTTCAAAAGGTGTATCGCTGCAGTGCATGTTATAGATGGTACACACTGCTGCCACTGTGTGTCAGGGGTGGAGGGAGACAATGTTTAAGGTGGTGTTAATGAAATGGGCTGCTCCGTCGGGGATGGTGTCAAGCTTCTTGAATGTTGTTGGAGCCGCACCCATTCACTTCAGTTTCTGGTCAATGGTAACTGCCAAGATGTTGATGGTGGGGGATTCAGCACTGCTCATGCCATTGAATGTCAGGAGGAGATAATTAGTTTCTCTTTTGTTGGAGATGGTCATTGCCTGGCATTTGTCTGACATGAATGTTATTTGCTAGTTCAATTCCGACTGACTTCAGTTTTACTGGGGCTCCTTGATGTCACAATCAGTAAGTGCTTGCTGTTTTGATGTCAAGGGCAGTCATTACTCTAATTCTAGACATTTAGTGGAAACTACTACTGAAAAAATTAAGTCGGCCGTAATGGAGTTCGATTACAAAAGTTTATAATGACAACAGTCTAATTATTTAAAGGTAAAATATATTTCTCCATACCTGTAGAGCATATGATATAGATAACCCGACAATCCCTGGGCTGACACTATCTCTGTAAGCCACAGCAAACAGGGCAGCAAAAAGAACAATGCAATTGCCAACAAACTCCAGTCTCACAGCCAACCACCTGGTGGGATGTTAACAAGATAAAAATAGTTAATCTAATCATCGTGCGGTTGGTCAAACCAGCTCATTTGCTCCCTCAAGCAATTTGGAACATGCTTAGTTGGTGCAAGAATAATCAGCACCACTTACATTAAATTTGGTTTGACAATCAAGACTAATTGACTGAGCATTCAAGTGAATCCACTTTTAATGATTTCTGTGTTTCCAAAATAGAATGGTGCAAATGACCAAATGTAGAAATGTGTTGTTACATTACCTGTTGGCAACAATGCCGGGGTAATAAGCTTTCTGGTTTTCATCTACCCTGGAGTCATTCTGGTGTATAAAACGATCTTCTTCTCCAAACGCACGGATAACACTGACACCAAGCAGAGTTTCGTTGAAGTTTGAGAATACGGGTGACCGGCTGGCCGATTCCAACCTTTTCAACTGACGTGAGGTAGCCACATAGTATCTCTAAAAGCAGAAAAGGCATCAATGAACCTACAGGATTCTAACAGTCGCCAAAAAAAAAAGCCGCATTTTTAACACAACAAAATTAATCACCTCTCTTCCACAAACGCTCAGTCCAGATTTGCCACAAAACTCAGGGTGTAATAATAGACATGACTTCACACTTGCTATTGTCTAAACTCTCGACAAAACAGAGGCCTCTAGGCCTCAACACCTTCTCAACCAGAAACTACCAGCAACTATAAAGAACTAGAACGCAACTTATTATGCACTAACTAAAAACAGAATCCAAGCCAAAAGGCAGCAAAATCAAGACAGATTTTTCTTATTGACTTTGTTTGGTCTCATAATTAAAGTAAAGTTTATTTATTAGTGTCCCAAATAGGCTTACATTAACATTGCAATGAAGTTATTGTGCAAATTCCCTACTCGCCACACTCCGGCATCTGTTTGGGTACACAGAGACCTATTTTTGGACTGTAGGAGGAAACGGAGCACCCAGAGGAAACCCACACAGACACAGAGAGAACATGCAGACTCTGCACAAACAGTGACCCAAGCCAGGAATCGAACCCAGGTCCCTGGCGCTGTGAGACAGCAGTGCTAACCACTGTGCTACCGTGTCACTCATTATCCTCTCATCCATTGTCCCAGCTGTCCTCTATAGCGCTTAGTTAAACAATGCTCTTCATTTGTGTATCTTAATAGAAGTAACATACCATTAACACCAAGGATCCCTAACTGTTTCAATGACATCTTGTTAGCTATGACAGACCAGGAAAGAACGACAAATTTCTCCACTTGAACTCGCGTCAAACTTTCCTCTTTGATTTATTATTGTCACATATATTAACATACAGTGAAAGGTATTGTTTCCTGTGAGCTATACAAAGCATATTGTTCACAGAGAAGGAAAGGAGAGAGAGTACAGAAACGTAGTGTTACAGTCATAGCTAGGGTGTTGAGGAAGTTCAACTTGATGCAAGGCAAGTCCATTCAAAAGTCTGAGAGCAGCAGGGAAGAAGCCATCCTTGAGCTGGTCAGTTCGTGCCCTCAGGCTTTTGTATGTTTTTCCCAACGGAAGGAGATGGAAGAGAGAATGTCTGGGGTGCGTGGGGTTGTTAATTATGCTGGCTGCTTTTCCAAGGCAGTGGGAAGTGTAGACGGAGTCAATGGATGGGAGGCTGGTTTGTCTCTAATATTGCTTTATTTTAACTGCCCCCCCCCTCAGCCACCCCAATGTTTGAGCTGAAGTAATTCTCACATGCCTTTTTTTCTTTAAGCGTCCTGTCCAAATTGTTCACTTCACAGGCAAGAGGGCAACTGAAGTTATTCTTTGGTTAAAAAGCTGCTTCCCAGCTCTCCAAAACCTAGATTCTGAAGACTGAGAATGTTGTACCGACAATGTAACCAGGGCAACCTTTGATACTAATAAACAGACACTTTGCCAGTAATTCTATTAGCTGCAGCAGAGCGGAATCACACCCAGATCAGAAAACACTAGCAAAATATTGATACAGTAGGCTTTCTGGATCACTTTAAATAAACTCATCCATTGTCACTGCATCCTTCCCTCTCCAACCAAGCTACCACCACTGAAGTCAATTAATGCCTTGATACAAGCATTTGATAAATAAGTTTAAGTTTATTCATCAGTGTCACAAGTAAGGCTGCAATGGAGCTACTGTGGAATTCCCCTAGTGCCTGTTCGGGTCAATGCACCTGACCAGCATGTCTTCCAGAATGCGAGAGGAAGCCGGAGCACTTGGAGGAAAGCCACGCAAACATGGAGAGAACATGCAAACTCCACACAGTGACTCAAGCTGGGAATCGTACACGGGTCCCTGGCGCTGTGAAGCAGCAGTGCTGACCACTCTGCCACCCGTGCTGCCCCACTGTGCTACCGCAAATAGCAAGATATTGTGCAAGTATGTCCTTGTGCATGAGTCGCAAAAACCCAGCTTGCAGGTGCAGCAGGTGGTCAGGAAGGCGAATGGGATGCTGGCCTTCATAGCGAGGGGGATTGAATATAAAAGTAGGGAGGTCTTGCTGCAGCTGTATAGGGCATTGGTGAGGCCGCAGCTGGAGTACTGTGTGCAGTTTTGGGCGCCGCACCTGCGCAAGGATATTTTGGCCCTGGAGGGAGTGCAGAGGAGGTTTACTAGGCTGATACCGGAGTTGAGGGGATTGAGCTATGAGGAGAGGCTGAATAAACTAGGCTTGTACTCGTTAGAGTTTAGAAGAATGAGGGGAGATCTCATTGAGACGTATAAGATGATGAATGGGATGGATAGGATAGAGGTGGAGAGACTCTTCCCGCTCAAAAAAGACAGTAGGACTAGGGGGCACAGCCTCAAGATAAAGGGGAGGCGGTTTAGAACGGAGTTGAGGAGGAACTTCTTCACTCAAAGGGTGGTGAATCTCTGGAATTCTCTGCCCGTTGAAGTGGTGGAGGCTGCCTCGCTAAATATTTTTAAGAAGCGGGTTGATGGGTTCTTGATAAGAGAGGGGATTAAGGGTTATGGGGAGAGGGCGGGAAAGTGGAACTGAGCCACAACAGATCAGCCATGATCTTATTGAATGGCGGGGCAGGCTCGAAGGGCTAGATGGCCTACTCCTGCTCCTATTTCTTATGTTCTTATGTTCTTATGTCTCAGAGTAAACTCTTGTACAAGTATAAAATACACTTTACAGTCAGGGAGCAGATCACAAATGCAGCTAACTTGATGCCACTTACAGTTAAGTAATAAATGTATAAACTCTTTGGCATCTCTTTTGAAACCTGGTATTATTTGTCCATATGATCTCTGCAATTATTAAGTATTTAAAGAAACAGCTAAAACAAATTTAAAATTTCTTCCATATTATTGAGAGATACTGTGCACCATTTAAAATAATCATGTCAGTGTAATGTTTTCACATTATGTGTTTTGTTTTAAATTACACCAGCACTTTTGGAATTAATTATAAAGGGAAGTCACCCTCTCTTTAAACCAATTGCAGATAAACACAAGTCAAATAACCAGTGAACCCTGTACATTCTTAAAAGAACGAATAACATGCACCTCAATTCAAAATCACTTTCTCTGCTTCATACTCCAAACTGAAGATCAAATTTGGTGGCTTCTCTTTGGAAATCTCCAACATACGTGACAAAAATTCAAAGTGTATAAAAAAATTATTGAATATTCATTTGGATACGATTGTGAAATTAATTATTCCATGCATTAAGTGGAAAAATTAAATGGAAAAAAAAAGCACTGGATTTAGAATTTATCAGAATGTCGAATGCGATTTTTTAGAATCAAAGTATTTGTTTTCTTTCTACCCGTTTCAGAAAAATGTCTTCTTTCTTTAGGTCCAGCCTATGAAACCTAAGAATGTGACATATGTTATAAAATATATGACCTCTTACCAGCAGTACCCATATAAATGGGTGGAACGATACACAATCACAATTGCTACTGTAATTTCTTCATTAATGCAAAAGGTGGCAGCAAAAGGTGGCAAATGCTATTATGACCTTAAGGGAAGTGCCTAAATGTACAATCAGCAACAGGCCGGAGAACCTTAATGCAATTTAAACAGAGAATTGCAACACAATTCCTTATTCTAAATCTGTCAATAATTATAAAATATTTTCCCACAGCACATTTATTTAGGATGAGCAAGCAGTTTAAGCTCAACTTGATTCTTCAAATTATAGAATCATAGAATCCCTGCAATGCAGGGAGGGGCCATTTGGCCCATCGAGTCTGTGCCAATCACAATCCCACCCAGGCCCATAACCCCATGCATTGGCCCTAGCTAGACCCCTAACAAGAAGGGGGAACTTAGCACGGCCAATCCAGCTAACCCACATATCTTTGGACAGTGGGAGTAAACCGGAGCACCTGGAGGAAACCCATGCAGACTCAGGGAGAACGTGCAGACTCCACATAGACAGTGACCCAAGCCGTGAGTCGAATCCGGGTCCCTGGCACTGTCAGGCACCCAAATTGAACTGTATTCACAGTTTTGGATCATAAACATTCAATTAACATCTGTATTTTAATCAGCAACATGCATATGCAGTCATGGGAGTAAACATCACTGGATACCACCGTTGGTTAATAGTTAATCTAGTTAGAACTAACTAGCATTATTTAATGTTATATATTAAATAATCAGGACCAGCAGAAACAAAGCAGCCAGTGGTGCACAATCCTGATATCATGCAGTTGATGGTGCACATTACTTTTGCTTTTCAATATCCACCAGAATGAGGGGCATTAATTTAATAATAACTTGTAAAAACTTAGCACAATTTTTTCCAATAATTTTATGGAGACTTTAAAAATTTTGTTCTCTATTTATGCCTTTAATAAGAATACCAACAGGTTTGTTTGCAGCAGATTGAAGACTTGAAGACAGTCTGTGATTTATTACTGTGATCAATATTTTTACTAGTCTTTTTAGACTTCAAAATCAAATTTTAGAAAATTATGTTGTTGAACTACAAATGCCACAGGATGAACTGAATTACTTTGCTGTACTACTAGGAACGTGTGGAGGCTTTGGAGAGGGTACAGAAAAGATTTACCAGGATGTTGCCTGGTACGGAAGGCATTAGCTACGAGGAGAGGTTGGAGAAACTTGGTTTGTTCTCACTGGAATGACGGAGGTTGAGGGGCAACCTAATAGAAGTCTACAAGATTATGAGGCATGCAGAGTGGATAGTCAGAAGCTTTTTCCTAGGGTGGAAGAGTCAATTACTCTTAATTTAAGGTGTGAGGGACAAGGTTTAAAGGAGACGTACAAGGCAAGTTTTTTTTAAACACAGTAGTGGGTGCTTGGAACCTGCTGCCACGGGAGGTAGTGGAAACAGATACAATAGTGAGTTTTAAGGGGCATCTTGAAAAATACATGAATGGGATGGGAATAGAGGGATATGATCCCCAGAAGGATAGGGGTTTTAGTTCAGACAGACAGAATGGTCAGTGCAGGCTTGGAGGGCCGAAGGGCCTGTGCCTGGGCTCTAACTTTCTTTGTTCACATAACAAACACCTCACATTCCATTGCCTCACGACCACTCAGCAATCAGGGAATTTCCTCTTCTGAACAGCTTTCACTTGTGGAACAATTTACCTGGCATTCCAAATTCCAGTGACGTTAATCTACCGGAGTCTCCTAATGATCATTGTTTATAAATGCCCACACTAAAGCAGAATCTACACTTGCAGCAGCTACAGAACATTACTGACCCGAGCACAAAAAAAATGATCTGAGAGTCTCAGCAGAAAAGTAAATTTATACCAGTATAATTAATAACCAGACAGGAAAATTAAACTGAGTAATCTTGAAGAATGATTCCTATAAAATTTTTATGAAGCAGAACAATCTCACTAATACTGACCTGTACAAATATGTAGATAAATCCCAAGGGTGGAATGATCACCGCCGCTATTGGAGTTGCCACGAGAATCACCGTGCAAGAAACCAGAACATTAAACAGCGATCCCAAAAACATTTTAATCACCATCGGAATTACAGTGTCTATGGTATCAATGTCTTTGGAGAAGCGGTTTACCAAATTCCCACTCGGTGTTCGCTCAAAAAAGCTCATTGGAGACATCAGGATATCAAACAGCAGGTGATCGTGGAGCCAGCGCGAAGCCCATATCCCCCCCACGCTCATTATCGCTGACGACAAGAGAACAAAAAGACCTGCAACATTTTAACACAAGTTTAGTTCCAGACCGACAAGCAGCAGCAACACCAAAAGTTAGTTGAACACCTTTAATGTGGAAATGCAACCTTCAGGATTTCAGAGAGGAAGGGAAAGGAAAGGACAAACAGAGGACACAATATTCACTCAAAGGGCCGTGTGTGCCTGGAACAAGATTGTAATAGAGGCGGGTACAATTTTGTCCTTTAAAAAAGTATTTAGACAGTTACATGGGTAAAATGGGTACAGAGGGCCAAATGCGGGCAACTGGGACTAGCTTAGGGGTTAACAAAAAGGATAGCATGGACAAGTTGGGTCGAAGGGCCTGTTTCCATGCTGTAAACCTCTATGACTATTAGGCGATGTAAGCAAAAGCTTGGTCAAATAGATGGGTCTTAAAAGGAGGGGGAAACATTTAAGGCAGTGAATTATGTAAAGCTAGAGAACGTGACACAGAGATGGGGACACACACACACACACACGTCAAACAGCATCTAATACAAAAGAGGACAGACTTCTGAATGTCAAGTTAATGAAGCATTTGAGGTCAGCTAGCAGAGCGGTGGACTAACTCAAGTCAGGATGACAAAGGCACGAATAACAGTTTACATGACAAATGGGCAGGGAAAGGGGGAAAGAAGGGGAAGCAACATTTTGGAGATGGGCTGAGGTAGATATGAAGGCAGGTCACGTTATCACGATGAAGCCACACTTCATGCTTGAGAGAATGGGATTAGAAGCTAAAACTGGGATCAAATATGACACTGGGCTGGGGCTGTCAACAAGAACAGTTCTTCCAAAGGCAGTGGCCACGACTGGCACTTGTAACCAGAGACAAAAACAACTTTGATCACTAATGTCGTTCAAGATTTAGTTACCCCGAGGGCAGGCAGAGGGAGGGAAGAAGCAGAGGCAATCAAGTGCAAAGTCCCTTTCTTGGCGATAAACAAATTCATGAGCTCCTCAAGAGGAGCAGATGGATCAAATGGTTTAAGGAGGTGGATGGTTTCGCAGAAAGAAAGCTAGTGGTTACCTCTGTTCTTGGGGATTATCCTAGGGTAGCATGCAGTTTAGGCAAAGAAAAGGGGTCAGCAGAACGTGATATGGTTTACCCAAATTTGGTGATGAATGGTTAAGCAAGCTGAGTGCCATATATGGTCACGTTCACATCCCTTGGACATGTGCAAAGGCAAGGGTCACCAGGGGGAACAAGTGGGAGAGAAGCTGTGAAAGCCTTCCTCGGGAAAAGATGAAGGATGGAGCTAAGGAGGAGGATATGATTGAGCAAGCAAACAGCTGCCACAAAGGAAGGGAAACCAAAGGTCAGGTGGTTGGCAGATGTTAAGTCTCAACTGTCATTTATATTAATGATTTGGATGAGAATTTAGGAGGCATGATTAGCAAGTTTGCAGATGACACCAAGATTGTGGCATAGTGAATAGTAAAGAAAATTATCTCAGATTGCAATGGGATCTTGATCAATTGGGCCAGTGGACTAACAAATGGCAGATGGAGTTTAATTTAGATAAATGCGAGGTGATGCATTTTGATTGATTGAACCAGGGCAGGACTTACTCAGTTAATGGTAGGGCACTGGGGAGAGTTACAGAACAAAGAGATGAAGGGATACATATTCATAGCTCATCGAAGGTGGAGTCACAGGTGGACAGAGTGCTGAAGGCAGCTTTCGACATACTTGTTTCATTGGTCAAAATGCTGAAAACAAGAATTGGGCCATCTTGTTGTACAAGACATTGGTTGGACCACACTTGGAATACTGTGTGCAATTCTGGTCACCCTAAAATGAAAGGATATTATTAAACTAGAAAGAGTGCAGAAAAGATTTACTAGGATGTTACCGAGACTTGATGGATTGAGCTATAAGGAGAGGCTGGGTATACTGGGATATTTTTCTCTGGAGCGTAGAAGGCTTATGGGTGAGCTTAGAGTTCTCCCAAAGGTAGGGAAGTCTGAAGCTAGTGGGCATAAGTTTAAGGTGAGAGGGGAGAGACACAAAAAAAGGGGCAATTGTTTCACACAGAGAGCAGTGAGTGACTGGAACAAGCTGCAAGAGGTAGTAATAGAGGCGGATACAATTTTGCCTTTTAAAAAGCATTTAGACAGTTACATGGGTAAGATGGGTATAGCGGGATATGGGCCAAGCGTGGCAATTGGGACTAGCTTGGTCATTTAAAAAAAAGGGTGGCATGGACAAGTTGGGCTGAAGGTCCTGTTTCCATGCTGTAAACCTCTATGATTTTAATGACAGCTAACTTGTGCCAGGGAGGGTGTTGTAGAGGGGAGAATGCAGTTGAAGAATTACAAAAAAGTTCAGAGTTAAACAGCACCTATTTTCCACTATAACTCCATTCAACAGATTTGAACAACATCTACGATCATGATGCCAACTCAATACAAGACCGCATTCACATCACTATTTGGGAGAATGTAAAACTGCTACTTCCAGTTTTACACACAAACTAAAGCCAATGACTTCAGCAATCCATAACAAAATTTTAACAGGTGTTACAAACAGAATCCATGCCTTCAGAGCAACACATTTATCAAAAGAAACTGCTTACACAGCAGCTGCAATAATCCAATTGTCATCCAAATGCCCGGATTATAAAACACACAATGGTTCTCGAAACATTTTCAGAAGCAGTAACTTTTTCATCTTGTTTCACATTAATGTTGCAAATCAAAGTCATTCTTACAAACCTTGAGTTATTCCAAGTGCACCATACACTCCCAGCCTGAGTGAAGTATGTTGTTGGGTCCCATTAACAACTGGATCATCTGTCCATAAACTCAACCAGTAATTAGAGGATAAAGAAGCTACGTGTTGGCACAGGTAGAATAGAACAATGCAGAAAGAAATGCAGGTTCCAATTGCTTTCATATATGACCAGAAAACAGAGAATTTCACCTGAATTTAAAGAAACAATGAGAAAGATCAGAATTACATGCAAACAGATCATCAAATTGTGACAGAATGCAAAGCCACATGATAAATGCTGCTCACGTCACAACTTTGAGGTCAGTGGTCCACACCCCACGCTGACAAATACCAAGTGTGTATAAGTAATTTTAATAGCGTTTGGCTTTGCTCCTCAACGAGATGACAATGTAATATCTCAACTTCAAGAAAAAACTGCTGTCACTATCACAGCACAAATCCAACGAAACAAAATTGACCTGCACATCCCCACATAAGTTGCTCATGTCAATTTTATTGCCATATATGGCACCTTAAAGTCAATCTGATCCAAACAGACTAATATTTCCTTCCCAAGGAACAAAAACAAAACAAAGAAATGTATTCTGTTTCCAAAAGAGAAAATGCTAGAAAATCTCAGCAGATTTATCCACCGCAAAAAAAGAGCTGACGTTTCGAGTCCAGATGACCCAAAAGGGTCAACTCTTCTCTCTCCTATAGATGCTGCCAGACCTGCTGAGATTTTCCAGCATTTTCTCTTTTGGTTTCAGATTCCCATACCTGCAGTAATTTGCTTTCATCCAATGTATTCTGATTTTTCATTCATGTGGCTGTTGCCAGCAGAGACAGCATTTCTCTCTATTCAACAGTTGCTCTTGGCTTTTACAAAAAGGTAAAACTATGACAACTGCACGGTTCCATTCGAGAAACATTGCAGTTGGCAAAGGGTTCCTCAATCCAGTCTTAGAGTGATTTAAACGAACTAAGAGGTTCCAAATCTTACATAAACATTAGCTTTAAGTTGAGCTTTTGAAGGCTTCAATTTGGGTTACTGCCTTGTTGAAATTCTGATTGCAGTCAAGCACTTACTTCACGGCTCTTGATCAACTCGATTTTACACGAGTAAATAGGGAAAGTGTTAAACGGAGAGAGAGTGGGACAGCAGTAATGACAGGAGATTCTATCATAAGGGGGACAGATAGGTGTTGCTGCGACTGCAGGTATGACACTTGGATGGCATGTTGCCTGTATGCTGCCAGAGTCCAAGCTGTCACTGAGCAGCTGCAGGACATTCAGAAGGGAGAAGATGAACAGCCAGAGATCATGGTCCATGTCAGTGCCAAAAATACAATTAGAAAGAGGGATGAGGTCTGATAAGCACAGTGTAGGGAGCTAGGAAATGAATTATAAAACAGGACCTCCCAGTGTCACACGCTAGCGACAGCAGGGAAAGGAGAGTTGACCAGGTGACTGTGTGACGGGAGAGATGGTGTGGGAGGGAGGGATTTAGATTCCTGAGAAATTAGGACCAATTCTGGAGAAGATGGGACCTGTACATGCAAGAACTAGGGCATACCAAACTGCAAAGGCTGGTGGCAAGCTGGAGGATTGAGAGAATTAAAAAGGCTCAGCAAAACGCTACTAAAAATAGAATCAAAAGAGCCAAGGTGAGCTATGAAAGGAAACTAGCAAAAAAACAAACTCATACCTTCTGTAAGTACATAAGGAGGAAGAAAATAGCTAAAGTAAATGAATAGTGAGAAAGGACATTGGTTCAGAACATGCAGATGAAGAATCCATCTGGGTTGTTGCTATAGAGCAACAACAGACAGGAAACAGTAGTGGGAATTGTCCATAGGCCTCTGAACAGTATTAGCAAGATAAGAAACAGTATTAAACTAGAAAGAGATGTATGCAACAAGGGTGCCCCAGTAATCATGGGTGACTTCAATCTACCAACAGACTGGTCAAATCGAATTAGCAATAATACTGGGATGGATAAATTCCTGGAGATGTACAGGACAGTTTTTATTTTAAAACCAGTATGTTGATGAACCAACCAGGGAACAGACCATCCTAGATTTTGTATTGTGCAGGGTCCTTTAGGGAAGAGTGACCACAAAATGGGATTCTTCATTGGAATAGATAGTGAAGTAGTCCAATCCACAATTAGAGTCCTAAATTTAAACAAAGTACGAAGGTACAAGAGGTAAGTTGGCCAAGATAAGTTGGGTAACTTCATTGAAAGGCATTACAGTGGAGAGACAATGGTTAAATTTTAAGGATTGAATATATATATGCAGAGCAACAGTAATTATTCCTTTCTTGCACAAAACACAGACAAAGTGACTCAACCATAGCTAACAAAAGAAATTAAGGCTAGTACGAGATCCAAAGAGGAGTCATGCAAAGTTGCTCGTAGCAAGCCTGAGAGTTGGGTGGAGTTCAGAATTCAGCAAAGGAGGGGAAAATTAGAATACGAGAATAAGCTTGCAAAGAACATAAAAGTGAATTGTAAAATGTTCTAGAAACATGCGTTAAAAGATAATTGAAGCCAGTCCAAAATGGGAGAATAGATAATGGAGAACAAGAAATGGCAGAGCAATTAAACAACTACTTTAGTTCTGTCTTCACAGAAGAAGACACAAATAACTTCACAAAAATGCTAAGGAATCAAGGGTCTAATGAGGAAGAGGAATTGAAGGAAATTATTTTTATAAATAGTGCTGGAGGAGTTAACAGGGAAGCTGAAAGTTGATAAATCCCCAGGGCAGCACAGTGGTTGGCATTGCTATCTCACAGCACTAGGGGCCCAGGTTCGATTCCCAGCTTGGGTCACTGTCTGTGTGCAGAGTTTGCATGTTCTCCTCACGTCAATGTGCAGGTTAGGTGGATTGGCCAGGGTAAATTGCCCCATAGTGTCAGGGGGACTAGCTAGCGTAAATGCACAGGGTTATGGGAATAGGGCCTGGGTGGGATTGTGACTGGTGCAAACTCGAAGGGCCAAATGGCTTCCTTCAGCATTGTAGGATCTTATGATACAATAATCTATACCCCTAGGTACTAAAGGAGGTGGCCTTGGAAATAGTGAATGCTTCGGATGTCATCTGGGACAGGGGCTGATTTTCATGGAGCGAGTCTGACCCAGATCTCAGAGTATCTACTCATGATGTCACTCGGTCCCTGCGAATAATTTTTCCATCTGTTTCAGCCAACATAAACTCGTGAAAGAGAAACCAGATCTCCATTTACAGGAACTTCTAAGCTCAATCATAAAAATATGAGCACATATGTAATATAGCCCATGAGGTAAACATTAGCCAAGTCAGCAAAATGTTTAGTTTCCACCGCATTAACTTTACGCAGTTGAAAGAATATGAAGCCGAGTTACGTATATCTGAAGTAAACACTGCTTTTCAAGTTTATAATAAAATAAATGGCTTCTCTTCCTAAGTAAATGCTGAGATCACTGACCTATATCTTTCTTGCTAGCGTAGACTATTTGACATTCCAATCAACAAGTATCACTGACAGCATGATCAGGTGTTCATGGATTAGGCAGCATTTCCCACAAAACGTTGGAAGTGGGTGGTGGACAGAAGCTTAAAACGATGGCAATTTTTCAAAAACATCCATAAATTGTGTAGCAACTAAAATAGCATTTAATTGGAAGTCCTTCGCTCACTGATTACAGGCAAGTCAGATGTAAAGATTTATGCATTCCCTTACTCTACCAGTCAGAGCTTTGTCAGCTTCTGTCAATTTCACACCAGCTGTTTGCTTTGCTTTCTCTTTGGCATCTGGTAAGTTTGCGTTTTTCTGTGAAGATGCTGCCTCCTCTTCATTAGGAACTGGGCTTGATTTATTCATTCTATAATTATCAAGAGAGAACAAAACAGTGAAATACCGCAGCATTTTCCTTTGGTCATCTGTAGTTAGTAATGAAGGGTTTGGCTGAACTTAATGTAATAGAAATATCAGGAAGTTGTGATTCTAAACCTCCCTGGGTCCCCAATGTTGCACAGAGTTACTTTTACAGAATCATTCACACTCCAAGGTTTGCAAGATATGGCTCAAATTAATCTTAGTCCAAACTTTTCCTCTTTCGGTTGCAAACTTATGCAAGAGTCAATATCTGGAATATACTTTGCTTTTAAAAAAATATAGAGTAACATTTATTATCACTTTTTATTAGCCCGTACATAGAGAACTTCTCTAAGTGTCAACCTTGCCTTATACACCAGTATCTTTGGCTTCCCTGGGGAATTCTATAGTATAATGCTATCAAAATGGATGATAAGAGATTATGGCCAGGATTCCCCCAGCTACTCGAGAAAGATGTTGGAATTTTTACTCAAAGTTGCATAAGAAAAACATGTAGAAACCAGGAATTTCAAAAGGGAAGGTCATGCCTTTCATCATTGTTGAAATCTTTGAAGAAAGCAGACAAGGATAATGCAGTAGATTAGCTTTCAATTTGCTTTCAGTGAGATTCATAGCTCAGGTCAGATCATGTTCAGAGAACAAGTAACAGAATGGACAGCGAATATAAAATGGAGTAGAGAGTAAAGGTAGTTATTTAGATTGGTAATAGGTGAGAAGTGGTACTGCACAGGATCACTGCTAAGACCACTGCTGTTCACTTTATACATCAATGATTTGGACTCGAAAATTGGAAGTGGAATATCAAAATTTGCCAGTGGGTCAATGACAACCCTAAGGAAGGCTGCCAAAAAATACAAGAAAACAAAGTTGCAGAGTGGATATTTAAATAGTGAATGAATTTTATTACAGAATAGTCATTGAAAATGCTACAGTGCAGAAGGAGGCCATTTGGCCCACTGAGTCTGCACCAACAGCAATCCAACTTAGGCCTTATCCCTGAAACCCCACGAATTTACCCCGCTAATGCCTCTAACACACACTTCCCAAGACACTCAAGGGCAATTTAGCACGGCCAATCAACCTAATCTGCACATCTTTGGGACTGTGGGAGAAAACCAGAGCACCCGGAGGAAACGCATGCAGACACGGGGAGAACGTGGAAACTCCACACAGACAGTGGCCCATGCCAGGAATTGAGCCCGGGTCCCTGGAGCGGTGAGGCAGCAGTGCCCAGCACCGTGCCATCATGAGGCAGCACAGTTCGATAGGAATAATGAAAGGAGTATGGCCTATTCCTTGGAAAGCAAAGGCCCAATTCTGTACAAGTAGGTCAAAATTAGTAAGGCCACAAAGGGATTTAGGGATACAGATCCTCAAATCATTAAAAGTAGCCCACAAAAGTTGACAAAGAGAAAGCAGTAGCGTATTATCACTGGACTAATAATCCAGGCACCTGGGGCAAGATCTGGAGACCTGGGTTCAATTCGCACATTGAATACACTTGCAATTAAAAGTTTAGTGAAACCATGAAAACATTGCTGATTATCATAAAAACCCATCTGGTTCATTAATGCCCTTTAGAAAGGAAAATCTACCACCCTTACTGACATGTGAAGTAATGTGGTTGACTCTCAAATGCCTCTCTGAAATAGAGGGCAGTTAGGGATGGGCAATAAATGCAGGCCCAGCCAATGATGCCCATGTCCCACAAAATAAATTTAAAATTTACAAAATTGCAAATAAGGCAACAAAGGTAATTCAGAAGCAGAGAACTTATGTTCAAACCTATAATGGAGCCTTGGTTAGACCACAGTAGTTTGCACAGTTCTGGTCTCCACATTACAAAGATTTAGAAGCAGTGGAGAAAGGGATTCACAAAGAGCTGAGAGGGTGCAACCATTCAGAAAGACTGAAAAGACTGGGGTTCTTTGCTCTGGAGAAAGAACATTCAGAGATCACATGGTAGGGGTCTTTAAAACTATGGAGGGCTTCTAAAAGGTAAAAGTTGAAAAGATGTCTTCAACTGGAGGGAGTGGAATTCATTTATACAAGGTGTGTCACTGATAAATCATATCAACATATTTCTTTACTTAGGATGGGACTCACTCTTACATGGAATGGTTGAGGTGAATAACATAGGTAAAGTTTAAGGGAAGCTAGGTGAATAAATGAGGAAGAAATAAATGGAAGAATATGACAATAGGGTGAGAATAAAGTGGAAGAGGCTCTTGTGCGACACAAACACTGACAGATCCATAATATAAAGTCTGCTTCTGGCAGTAAATGCCATGTAATGCCGATTGATTCGAGTGGTCTATTGACTCGGAGATCTTGGTGTTCTTTCATCAATGTTTTTATTTGTTACATTTTATAATTTTTTAAAATTTTGTTATACTGCAGACTTTTGTGGAGTCACGTTTCGGAAGGCATTCATACCAGGTCTGCTGGTTCATTACATTACATGGTGTAAAACAAATTGGTAGATTAGATATTTCACACAATTAGTGACGATTCATTATATTTCAACATATTTTTCAAAGATTGTGGCCAGGATTCTCCAGCTGTTCACGCCAGTGGGGTTTTCCGGTTCTGCCGGCGGCGCACCCCTGCCCGCAGGTTTCCCTCCAGCATAGGGTGACAGCGGCAGGACCAGGGAATCCCACCACGAGCAAACAACGCGCCACAGGGAAACACGCAACCAGAGAACCTTGCCCTGTTTGTTGCAGCAAACGACGGAAGCTCAAATTTGTGGAGCAATCATACCTTAGGGGAGAATTTTCTGATGTCCTGCGTGAACTAACATGGTTCTGATCCTGTTCCGTTCCTGCTGGGTCATCAAACTCTAAACCATGAAAAAATTTAAAAATGATACATTTAGTATTACCCATTGAGGAAGGTGCCAGAAGAACAATTATGGTAATATTTTATGAGCCTAAAACACAGCAATGGTATCCGTTTAACAACATTTACCAGCATCAATCTACAGGCTGAAATCATTTCTCAATGTTGTCATAGTTTTATGACATGAATTAAAGCAACATTCAGGTACACACCTGAGTATACAAACAGCACTGCTTAAAGTAAAGATTTATTTATTAGTCACAAGTAGGCTCACATTCACACTGCAACGAAGTTGCTGTGGAAATCCCCTAATTGCTACACTCCAGTGCCTGTTTGGGTACACTGGAGGAGAATTTTGCATGGCCAATCCACCTAAAATGCACGTCTTTGGATTGTGGGAGGGAACTGGAGCACCTGGAGGAAACCCATGCAGACACAGGGAGAACATGCAGGCTCCACAGCTACCCAAGCTGGGAATCGAACACAGGTCCCTGGCACAATGAGGCAGCAGTGCTAACTACTGTGCCACCATACTGCTTAATTATCTAAGAAACATTTACCTAAAGAATCAGCCATCGGTCTACTGAATAAATAAAGTGGATATCAAATTTACTAGGTTCCAAAATGGAGCGTGTGCAATGAATATCATATATATTAGTGAATCTACTTTTAGCCAAACCTTTGGCCCAGTAAACACTGTGTTGATAATCATGGGGTCAAATGAGCAGGCAGGAGCATTCCACGCAGGACTCAGGAAATGAAAATGAGAAGCATACGTGCGTCAGTCTCAAATAACAGCAACTTGTTTTTACAAAGTATAGAAGAATGGAAAAGAACCCTTATTGGAAGTGGGATCCTGAAATTGATATCTATTTCATATGGGCACACAGAGTGGAGAATGTGGTTAAATTTTGATAGCATGGGCTCTCAGCTTGTTGACCTCAGGATCAAGAAGAAACTTATTTACTCAAAAATGTTACCAGTGACCAATTTTAACATTTTAAATGAGGAACCAAGTCAAGTTAGTGCATTGTCTGTTCAAAAATACGCTCTCTTAAAGAAAACACATTTTAATTAAACCTATTTTCACTTTAAGTTGCATTCAATTAACTCGGCAATACTTCAAATTAATTTTCTAAGAAGCAAACCAGTATTACAATATTTCCATGCAAATAAAACCAAACAAGAATGCAATTAAAAATGCAGCAGCACAACACAGAGCATTAAGAATGAAGGCTTAAAAGGACTTTCCAGCCTTTCCCACCAGCTGGATCTTCCAGGCCTGCTGAAAGTAGCCCCCATATGGCAGGTTCCCAGGCAGCAAGATGGGCAAACCACACACAACAGCTTAGGCATCAGTGGAACTGGAAGCCAAGAACATACCGGGGTGGGGGGGAGGTTTACAACTGTGGAAAAATTTGACCTCCTTGATATCCGAAATAGCCCCAACCTTTTCAGTGAATAGCTGACAACTCCAAATTGAAGGATTATATGCGAAGAGCCCTGCATTATAGTCTGTGCATAATACCACAACAAAACAATGGAATTAATCCAGGGAAAATCCAAGCGCACAGTTTACCAGTAGGACATCACCAAGTGAATGTATTAAGGCAGCATCATTTTGAAAGCTGAACAGGACGTGCAGCATCTTAGAAGTCATAATAGCAGCAACAGTTTCACGTCACTTTACAAGACTCTAACAAATCAGTCTTATTTTATCCTTAAGTAGAAACGACTTCCATATCGGTGTTAACGTTCATATTAGTGCAATCAGAGTTGGCATCAGAGAGGTTCATTTTAAAGTAACTTGCTTTAAATTCTGTGGATGATAAGCACTACATGAGCTAAAACAAATGGCACCGACGTTTTCAGGTATCATTTTGCCACACTTGCAGCTTCCAGCTGTGAGGGCAGAGCCTGGCACCATGGACACTCCTCATTCATAACTAATGGAGGGACATGTTTTCGTGGAAGACTCCGAGTAATGGTACTTCCTGCATCATTCCCCACCCGACCGTTACTCGGTGCTTCATCACGCAGCTAAAGCTCAAAAAGCAGATTTCTAACGTTAACTAAGATTAGAAAACAAAATTCAAGCAGTTTGGATATCCAACACATTACCGTTAAAACCAAAATCAGAAAGTGCTAGAAATGGGATCACAAGCAGAGACCATTTACTCCCTCAGGCCTGCTCCATCATTCAATTAAATCATGGCAGTTCTCCCCCTTTGGGGCAACATGGTGGCAACAGGGGCGGCACGGTGGCTAGCAGTGCTGCCTCACAGCGTCAGGGACCCAGGTTCAATTCCAGCCTCAGGTCACTGTCTGTGTGGAGTTTGCATGTTCTCCCTGTATCTGTGTGGGTTTCCTCCCACAGTCCAAAGATGTGCAGTTTAGGTTGACTGGCCATGCTAAATTGCCCCTAGTGCCTGGGGGATTAGCAGGGTAAATATGGAGAGTTATGGGAATAGGGCTTTGGTGGAATTGTGGTCAGTGCAGATTCAATGAGCCAAATGGCTTCCTGCTACACTGTAAGGATGCTATTCTATTCTAATGCACCTTATCACTCAACTAACAAGAGTCTCCTATAGGCTCTTACTGTCCCTATTTCTGGGTGGAAGTGCTCAATTTCTATTTCCCAGTGTCTGAAAAAAAAATGCTGACCAAATTCAGTGAATTACATCGTCTACATAGCACAAAACAGACTATTTATCCTAACTAGTCTGCGCTGGTGTATATACTCGACACAAGCTCCTCCCATTGCATCTACCGCATCTCCACCTTTCAATGCATCTTTTCATTCCTTTTCTCCTCACATTTACTCATCTTTTTCCTTTCAAAGGAATCCGAGCTGTTTCCGTCATCCATTTGGAGGCAGTGAATTTCATATTCTAACCACCGCTGAATAAACAAATGTATCTTTATTTCATTATTGGATTTACTGTCATCTACATGAACTGGGCAAAATGGAGAAGGGAGAAGAGAGAAGAGCACTGGCATTAACTGGGGAAGGGAGAACAGTGCTGGCGCTAAGCAGGACTGGAAATGAGAAACCTGCTTCCAGGACCTGAGTAGGATTTGGGAGCGCTCTTAAACAGCCGAGTTCTTGGCCTCTTGTTCTTAATTCTCCCACCAGAGGGCTTCATTTCTCTAAATCCATCCCATCTAATCCTTCTAAAATTTTAAACATCCATCGATTCCTTAAAACTGAGGGAATACACGCAAAGTTCACACAACCTGCCCTCATAACACATCCATCAATGTCTGACCAGAGAAGGGTCAGGTTGAGGTTTCAGGTAAGGACTCACTGAGCAGAAGGTCATCATTGGCCACCCTGTACACATCTTGCCCAATATTCTTTTCTATTGAAGTTATGATTCTTGGGGTTGACATTCCTGTGGGATTTGAAAATCATGCCCCACTGCCCGACTCAAAACATTACATCTATATTTGGGAAAAATCCAGCTTTGTTTCATTCCGATTTCCAGCACTTCCATATCTTTCCTCTTTGTACAATAAGAATACTAGAAGTCATTGCAATGGGAACAATTTTATCAAAATACTTTGATGTCTGTAGTTTTCTATACGATATACATGGACACAAATAATTTTAAAATTTAGATGTCTGATCTAACAATGAAACATGACCACACATGTCTTTAATTAAGATCAAATTACTCATGCATATGAACCTTGACATTTTAGTTATTGTGTTGGATATACTTACTACAAAACTCATCATGCATATATAGATTTTTCAGCTATGTTGCCGGGTATTAAAAAGACAATACAAACCTTTCTCCTCTTCCACACTATTGACAGTAACTGCATGATGACAAGAAAGAAGGTAGTTCATCATTTTGAAGACAATACAGCTAAACACTACACCTTAATTAGGGCTCACAGAAATATCAATTGTTTATGAATTGATGCAAAAGTAAAATACTATGAGAATTTCATGCATCTGCTTTACATGAAATGATTTCCTCAGACAAAAGGAGAACTTATATTCCTTAAAATCACCCAAAGACTGTATTACACTCTTTGGTAGATATGTCAAGCAAAAATTTTAAAATGTCTCCCACTCCAAATTGCAAAGACTCCTAATATCAGTAACTAATTTCTGACCCCCCCCAAAGCCTGTCCACCATCTACCAGGTACAAGTCAGGAGTATGATGGAATACTCCCCACTTGCCTGGATGGGTGCAGCTCCAACAACACTCAAGAAGCTCAACACCATCCAGGACAAAGCAGCTCATTTGATTGGCACCACATCCATCACCTTAAACATTCATTCCCTCCACCACCAGGTCCGGTAACAGCAGTGCACACCAACTACAAGGTACACTACAGCAACTCTCCAAGCCTTGTTCAATAGCACTTTCCAAATCTGTGACTACCAAGAAAGGGAAGAGCAGCAGACACATGGAAACACTACCACCTGCAAGCTTTCCACCACGGCACACAACATCCTGACTTGGAACTATATTGCAATTCTTTCACCGAGTCAAAAATTTGAAATTCCCTCTGTAATGGAACTGTTGGTGTACCTACTCCAGGTAGACTAGAGCAGTTCAAGAAGATTGCTTATCGACACCTTCAAGGGCAATTGGGGATAACTGGCCTTGCCACTGAGGCTCTCAGTCCAGGAATTAAAAGAACAATTCATCCAGCTGAAAGATTATTGTCCTATGCAGGACAGACTCAGTGCATTTTAACAAATAATCAGAGTGACTTTTCAGATCAGAAGTACAATCAAGATCTGCAACCCTAGTAACAGCTATTACAACTTGCATTTATATAGCAGCTTTAAATGCAAGGGAACACCCTAAGTCAGGGGTACAAAATTGACTCTGTACAAAATCTCTGATTTTGAATTCTGACAAGGCAGGTGGTGCGTGGCTGGTCAGACGAGCAAGAGAGCGAGAGAGCTTGTCTTGATACTCCCCCTGTGAGGCTGGGGTCGGTGATCCAGAGTGTATGGCGGGGCAGGGGTCTTTAAAATACTTAGGCTGAAGACGGAAGTACTTCTGCTACTTTTATTACTTCTAACTCTGGCAGAACCATCCTGAGTTGATGGTTCCCAGCACAGCGTAATTGTCGTGGGGAAGTTAACGCTTCTGGATAATTGCTGCGTAAAACCTTACCTGGGAACTTCAGAGAGGAATTCCCCAGCGTATCTCTGGGGTACTCCCCAAATCCGACACTGGGGAGCCAGGCAGTTACGGGCCATCAGGTTACCAATGATCTGATGCCTGTCGAGCAGTCACGCATACGAAATGGAAGATTTTGAAACTACACCAAACTGAATTCATACAGAGCCGGCAGAAGACTGTATTGAAAAGGTGTTTTTGCATAGCACAATGATATTTTGCAGTAACTCACCATTTTCTGATGGAGCATAAGTACGAAGGAATTCTGCAAATGCCCCATTTTGCATTAAAAGCTCCTTGTAGGTGCCAGATTCTGAGATTTTCCCATCAACCATCACAAGAATCCTGTCCATTTGAGGTAGGAAGCTGACACCATGAGTCACCAGAACACGTGTCTGTAAAATAAAGTTGGTTTTACCCAAATGCATTTATTTTTGTAGGTAGTGTTATAAAGCAGAGGTCGATTCCCCACCACCTCCCACCTGACAACTAACACCAAAACACCCAGAGGTGAGTACCTCACCCTACAATCTGTAAAAAGTGTGTGTGAAGTGGTGTGACCTGCTCTTCAGCAACTTCTAATGATGAAATACAAAATAAATCCCTCATACTCTCTCTAAACTCAACGTGTAACAATCTAACTAACGGTGAGCAAATTAATTTAACTATTATTAAACTGAATAAATCCCTTCTATTAACTATTCCTGAATAAAGCAAGATTTTATTGGAATGTTGTTCAAATAAATACAAATCTCACTCATCAACAAAATAGAATTTAGTCATTCTCTAAATTACAATCAGGTTTTGTCTCTTCCAGGATATTCTGGGCTTTCTCTGTTGATTCTTCTGTCTGGGACTTCTTTCTTCTTTGGTACCTTTGCTACATAGACAGTGCTTTCTCTAAGACATAGATGAAGCTATGAGAGCCAGCAATTAGAGAGAGAGAGAGAGAGAGAGAGAGAGAGAGAGAGAGAGAGAGAGAGAGAGAGAGAGGGAGAGAGAGAGAGAGAGAGAGAGAGATGAAAGCTAAGAGTTAAGAGCTATTAGCTCTGGTAGATGACAGCTGCAGTCCCCTCTTTGTCCCTCACCTTATTCTTACATACCCATGATGACACATCAATATTTTCTACAATAGGGTTGGTTTCAGGTTGTCAAAACCATCAGATTTAAATTTAATAGGTTTTTGGTATCTAGGTGCCTGATTCAAATTGATTGGCTAAATTCAAAAGCCTGTTGCCTTGGTAAAAACTGCAGCTTGCCCTTTCGATATAAATGTCTCAGTTTGGGCTCTCTGTGGACTTCCATTTTTAAATCTCTAAACACAGAAAAAGCGCCACTTTTTAACGCAATCACGCAATGCTTTTCCCCCCCAACCCCCCCTAGCATTTTGGAATTATACACACACCAAATTCTGACTTCCTACCTCCCCGATCTACAATTACTCTCTCCAACTTCACAACAGTAGGGGATGAAAACGTTAACGTCACCAAGTTAAAATCCCAAGGTTGCTCACCTTGTCTTTCAGTAAACCTTTGGGTCCAATTACATTGTCAAAAATATGTCGACCAACATGTGCATCAACAGCAGAGAGTGGGTCATCCAGAAAATAAACTGAATTATCAGAGTACACTGCTCGAGCAAGACTCACTCGCTGCTTCTGACCTCCTGATAAATTCACACCCTGGAAAAGAAACAAAATTCACTCTAACTTAGATATTTAATAATTTGATCCTGTTTACATGAACTTTAATTGATTTGGACAAAAGTATATTATCCATGTTAAAACGGTAAGAAGTCTCACAATACCAGGTTAAAGTCCAACAAGTTTATCTGGAATCACGAGCTTTCGGAGCACTGCTCCTTCATCAAATGAGTGGAGAGGTAGGTTCACAAACACAGCCAGGCATGAGCGTTCGCTTCCTGTCGGGAAACACTTCAGTGGTCACGGGCATTCAGCCTCCGATCTTAGGGTAAGCATTCTCTAAAGCGGCCTTCAAGACACATGGCAAGGCAGAATTGCCAAATAGAAACTGATAGCCAAGTTCCATGCACATGAGGGTGGCCTCAACGGGATCTTGGGTTCACGTCACACTACCTGAAACCCCCACCATACTGTCCGGGTTTGCAAAATTCTACTAACTGCCCTGGCTTGAGACAATTTGCACCTCTTTAACCTACAATTATCCCTCTCTCCACACACAATAACTACATTCTGCACTCTCTCGTTTTCTTCTCTAAGAACGGTACACTTTGTCTGTATAGCGCACGAGAAACAATACTTTTCACTGTATGTTAATACGTGACCATAATAAATCGAATCAAAACATTGTTTGTACCTGCAAAGACTCGCATTCCAACTATTCTTCAAATTCCAATCCGTAATTATCTTGCAATTGTGTCTTTGCCTACATACGCCACGTTTGTGAAACCTACTTCCCCACTCACTTGACGAAGGAGCAGTGCTCCGAAAGCTCATGCTACCAAATAAATCTGTTGGACTTTAACCTGGTGATATGAGACAGCTTATTGTGCCCACCCCAGTCCAATGTCAGCACCTCCACCTCATGTTACAATGGGTCACTGTCAATATCTGACCTCCTTTGGTGCTGCAAATCTTCCTATGGATCCGTATTATAATTCCTGGAGATCTCAACTTTTTACATTTTATTAAACACGAGACTCCAGGATGCTTTGGAAAAAGCGGTGGAAAGGGACAAGTGAAACAAAGAGCCTTTTGCTCTCCAACAAAAGATACAGATTTCAACAATTTGTCCTTTACAATTTTGTTTTAAGTGCAGACAACACTGAGTTTTTTTCTAATTTATATAAATTAATGAGCACCAAACGTGTTGCTTTTGATAAACATTATTTTTGGGGGTAAATACCTAATGTGGACTAATGTAAAGAACATTCTTTATTTCCTTTTTGTTTCAATTTTTCTTCCTCTTAAAATATTTGACACTTGTCAACCAGACAAAGCAAAGTAAAAAGTAAAGTTTATTTATCAGTGTCACAAGTAAGGCTCACATTAACACTGCAATGAAGTTATTGTGAAATTCCCCTAGTCACCACACTCCGGCACCTAACAATAGCCTGCGCATATTAGAGTCATAGAGGTTTACAGCATGGAAACAAGTCTTTCAGCCCAACTTGTCCATGCTGCCCTTTTTTTAAACCCCAAAGCTAATCCCAATTGCCCATGTTTGGCACATATTCAACTCCTGATTTACTCATCATCTATTCAGGTGTTTGTCACTGCTTCCAAATCATCTTAACAATTGAAATTCACCTAGTGGCAAATTACAGCCACAACGTCACAGCAGCTGTTAAACGCAATTGAAGTTCAAATTAGCCATCAGCATACTCAAGAAGTTGAAAGGTCTACTGCTATTCCTAATGTTCCTTTAAGTGCACACAAGTATATCCTGTCACACATTGTGTTTATATAATGCCTTCCACCTTTTTTCTATTATCTGATGGGTGGCACAGTGGTTGGCACTGCTGTCTCACACGCCAGGGATCCAGATTCAGTTCCGGCCTTGGTTAACTGTCCGTGTGGTGCCTCCACATTCTCCCCATGTCTGCATGGGTTTCCTCCGGGTGCTCTGGCTTCCTCCCACCGTCCAAAGGATGTGCAGATTAGGTGGATTGGCCATGCTAAGTGTCTGGGGGGATTAGCAGGGTAAATATGTGGAGTTATGGAGATAAAGCCTGGGTGGGATTGTCGTTGATGCAGGCTCAATGGGCTGAATGGCCTACACTGTGGGGATTCTAATGATTTTAAGATATTTCTGCAAGGTGCAACATGTGATCGAGCAATACAGATCAGTCGATCATCATACACAAGGAAAAGAAATGTCTTGCACCATCAGACTTTTTAAACCTTAGCACCAGACGTTAAAGTCACTAGTATAGGGATCATGCATTTACAAAACGCATATGCATACTGAACCTTCTCGCCTATTTCAGTCTCATCTCCTGCGGGCAGACTCTCCAGGTCAGGTAGAAGCGCACAGCTCTCAACCACACTTCTGTACCAGTCTTCCATTAATTGCTGACCAAAGATAACATTGTCTCTTAAAGATGCATTCTGGATCCATGCCTGCTGAGGGACATATGCCACTGAACCCTGTAGATAAATACAAACAGAGTAATCTTCCCTTTTACATTTTGTTCTCAATGTAATGTATATTTTCATATATTTTCTACTGCAAATAAACAAGCATGACAGTGGATGCTGCGCAATAAACAGAAAAGTTCACAGAAGCAAAATTTTTACTCAATTGTTCCCACGTAACTGCAAGCTGCATCGATATCAATAAAGGTTTAGAACAAAATCAATGAGCCAAGCAAAACAACATATCCCACATGGCATGGCACAGGACGCACTGCGTAGTCTTTTCTCTGACAGGGGCATTCAAGCCTCCGGGCTTTTGATAACAGTTAGGGCATTTGGAATCAGGGGAGAAATGGTTAGAACATAAGAACATAAGAAATAGGAGCAGGAGTAGGCCATCTAGCCCTTCGAGCCTGCCCCGCCATTCAATAAGATCATGGCTGATCTGTCGTGGCTCAGTTCCACTTTCCCGCCCTCTCCCCATAACCCTTAATCCCCTCTCTTATCAAAAACCCATCAACCCGCTTCTTAAAAATATTTAGCGAGGCAGCCTCCACCACTTCAACGGGCAGAGAATTCCAGAGATTCACCACCCTTTGAGTGAAGAAGTTCCTCCTCAACTCCGTTCTAAGCCGCCTCCCCTTTATCTTGAGGCTGTGCCCCCTAGTCCTACTGTCTTTTTTGAGCGGGAAGAGTCTCTCCACCTCTATCCTATCCATCCCATTCATCATCTTATACGTCTCAATGAGATCTCCCCTCATTCTTCTAAACTCTAGCGAGTACAAGCCTAGTTTATTCAGCCTCTCCTCATAGCTCAATCCCCTCAACTCCGGTATCAGCCTAGTAAACCTCCTCTGCACTCCCTCCAGGGCCAAAATATCCTTGCGCAGGTGCGGCGCCCAAAACTGCACACAGTACTCCAGCTGCGGCCTCACCAATGCCCTATACAGCTGCAGCAAGACCTCCCTACTTTTATATTCAATCCCCCTCGCTATGAAGGCCAGCATCCCATTCGCCTTCCTGACCACCTGCTGCACCTGCAAGCTGGGTTTTTGCGACTCATGCACAAGGACCCCGAGGTCCCTCTGCACCGTCGCCTGCTGCAGTTTTTCGCCACGTAAGTAATAGTCCTTCCTACCATTCTTCCTACCAAAGTGGACCACCTCACACTTGCCAACATTAAATTCCATTTGCCATTTCCTGGCCCATTCGCCCAGCCTATCTAGATCCTTCTGCAGACTCTCCACACCCTCCGCACAATTTGCCTTTCCCCCAATCTTGGTGTCATCAGCAAATTTCGACACCCTGCACTCGGTTCCCTCCTCCAGATCATCTATATAAATGGTAAATAGCTGATGGATGTATATATAGATGTATAAATAGATGGATATATATGCTGAAATGTAGAATGCAGAGAGTAAGGATAAGGGGTTATTTATTCAGATGGGAGGACGAGAGAATGCAGTATTCCACAAGGTCAGTGCTGAGATCACGGGGTTATTCATAATTTACATGAATGAATTGGATTGATGAATAAGGTAACTCAATTTCAACATCTGCAGATGATACCAAATTAGTAAAAGGCAACATCACAGTAATGCATCAGACGTTTACAGACTGGGTAGTTAAGTCTCAAATAAACTCCAACATAGATAAATGTGAGGTAATGCACTTTGTTAGGTGTTTTGTTTTGGAGCTAATCCTTCTACAGCAAAGAGTGAAAAAACTGGCAGCAACACCATGCATTACTTATCCAACAAATCAGGGTTTGCTGAGACAGGTGTTGCTTCACCACAGGGCAAGATAGAACAGAAGACAGAGGCTCACAGAACATTATGTGACTAATCACAGAGATGTATTGCTTTACAACACGTAACATTCTTCCCTTTTACTTCAGTAGTACAACAACAAACTTTTAAACGTTAATGATAAACCACTACAAACATCAGCTAGATTACCAAGTATTATCTACATATATACAATTAATACAAGACTCTTTTTGATGGACGCTGATTTCACTTCGGTAAGATACAACATTCCAGAGTCTGATCTTGAACATCTTCGGTGCCCTCTTCCTCATGAGCATCAGGTACTCCAACTTGGAAAGTTGCTTTGCTGTCAGCTTCCAGACAGGTTGGTCGGTCTAGCTGAATAGAATCTGAACTTATGGTAATTCTTGGTCCAGGAATTTTACAACCTTGGATGTCTGGATGATTTGAAATATTCACATTCTCTTGCTTCACGCAAAGGCTGTACTCCTCTAGACACTCCAGTATTTCCCCCAAGTTGCGTACATGTTTCTGCCTGTGATTAGAATGTCATCCAAATAACACTGGACACCAGTGAGGCCACTTAGGGTTTTGTCCATTGATTTCTGGCATATGGCCAATATCAATGTTATTCTGAACAGTAGGCGCTTATACAGAACAATCCCTCATGACTAACAATCATAAGCAGTGGCTGAACTCAGCTGCTACCTTCATCGTAAATAACCATCAGATTTGATGGCTGAGATGATTGGGGTTGTCCAATCACTCATTGCTACAGGTTCAATCACTTTATCCTTAGCTACTTCCTCTAGTTCCACTTCTACTGAGTTTAATTGCATTATAGGAACATAAGAACATAAGAAATAGGAGCAGGAGTAGGCCATCTAGCCCTTCGAGCCTGCCCCGCCATTCAATAAGATCATGGCTGATCTGTCGTGGCTCAGTTCCACTTTCCCGCCCTCTCCCCATAACCCTTAATCCCCTCTCTTATCAAAAACCCATCAACCCACGTCTTAAAAATATTTAGCGAGGCAGCCTCCACCACTTCAACGGGCAGAGAATTCCAGAGATTCACCACCCTTTGAGTGAAGAAGTTCCTCCTCAACTCCGTTCTAAACCGCCCCCCCTTTATCATGAGGCTGTGCCCCCTAGTCCTACAGTCTTTTTTGAGCAGGAAGAGTCTCTCCACCTCTATCCTATCCATCCCATTCATCATCTTATACGTCTCAATGAGATCTCCCCTCATTCTTCTAAACTCTAATGAGTACAAGCCCAGTTTATTCAGCCTCTCCTCATAGCTCAATCCCCTCAACTCTGGTATCAGCCTAGTAAACCTCCTCTGCACTCCCTCCAAGGCCAAAATATCTTTGCGCAGGTGCGGCGCCCAAAACTGCACACAGTACTCCAGCTGCAGCCTCACCAATGCCCTACACAGCCGCAGCAAGACCTCCCTACTTTTATATTCAATCCCCCTCGCTATGAAGGCCAGCATCCCATTCGCCTTCCTGACCACCTGCAAGCTGGGTTTTTGCGACTCATGCACAAGGACCCCGAGGTCCCTCTGCACCGTCGCCTGCTGCAGTTTTTCGCCACCTAAGTAATAGTCCTTCCTACCATTATTCCTACCAAAGCGGACCACCTCACACTTGCCAACAGTAAATTCCATTTGCCATTTCCTGGCCCATTCGCCCAGCCTATCTAGATCCTTCTGCAGACTCTCCACACCCACAGCACAATTTGCCGTTCCCCCAATCTTGGTGTCATCAGCAAATTTCGACACCCTACACTCGGTTCCCTCCTCCAGATCATCTATATAAATGGTAAAAAGCTGAGGCCCCAGCACCGACCCCTGGGGCACTCCACTAGTCACGATCCGCCAATCCGAATAGCACCCGTTGACCCCCACTCTCTGCCTCCTATTTGACAACCAATCCTCTATCCACGCTAACACCCTGCCCCCAACTCCATGTCCCTCGACCTTCTGCAATAACCTCCTGTGAGGTACTTTGTCAAACGCCTTCTGAAAATCTAGAAAGACCACATCCTCCGGCTCTCCTCTATCCACCGCCCTAGACACATCCTCATAGAACTCCAGTAAATTTGTCAGACACGACTTCCCTTTAATGAAACCGTGCTGCGTCTGCTCTATCAAGCAATTCCCTTCAAGATGCCTCGCAATTTCCTCCTTAATGACGGATTCTAACATTTTACCTACCACAGACGTTAAACTAACCGGCCTATAATTCCCCGCCTTTTGCCTGGCACCCTTCTTAAACAACGGCGTAACATTAGCCGTTTTCCAATCATCCGGCACTTCCCCGGAATCCAGCGACGCCTGGAAAATAACCACCAAGGCATCCACTATCACCTCCGCCATTTCTTTCAGAATCCTCGGATGCATTCCATCCGGTCCTGGGGACTTGTCCACAATCAGCCCCTCCAGTCTGTCGAGCACCGCCTCTCTAGTAACAGTAATGTCATTAAGACCCTCCAGTCCTACCACCTTTCCATCACTAACACCCGGCAAATTATTCACGTCCTCCTCCGTGAAGACAGAAACAAAAAAGTTATTCAATACCTTAGCCATATCACCATCCCCTACCACTTTCTCATCCTGCTGGCCTTCATAGCGAGGGGGATTGAATATAAAAGTAGGGAGGTCTTGCTGCAGCTGTATAGGGCATTGGTGAGGCCGCAGCTGGAGTACTGTGTGCAGTTTTGGGCGCCGCACCTGCGCAAGGATATTTTGGCCCTGGAGGGAGTGCAGAGGAGGTTTACTAGGCTGATACCGGAGTTGAGGGGATTGAGCTATGAGGAGAGGCTGAATAAACTAGGCTTGTACTCGTTAGAGTTTAGAAGAATGAGGGGAGATCTCATTGAGACGTATAAGATGATGAATGGGATGGATAGGATAGAGGTGGAGAGACTCTTCCTGCTCAAAAAAGACAGTAGGGCTAGGGGGCACAGACTCAAGATAAGGGGGAGGCGGTTTAGAACGGAGTTGAGGAGGAACTTCTTCACTCAAAGGGTGGTGAATCTCTGGAATTCTCTGCCCGTTGAAGTGGTGGAGGCTGCCTCGCTAAATATTTTTAAGAAGCGGGTTGATGGGTTCTTGATAAGAGAGGGGATTAAGGGTTATGGGGAGAGGGCGGGAAAGTGGAACTGAGCCACGACAGATCAGCCATGATCTTATTGAATGGCGGGGCAGGCTCGAAGGGCTAGATGGCCTACTCCTGCTCCTATTTCTTATGTTCTTATGTTCTAAAGGACCAACGTTCACCCTAGCCAGCCTCTTCCTTTTTATATATTTATAAAAACTCTTGCTATCCTTTTTTATATTAAGCGCTAGCCCAGCTTCATAGTTTCGCCTACCTTTATCAACTTCTTTGTCAATCTTTGTTGACATTTAAACCTCTCCCAATCCTCTTCTCGCCCACTACTCTTAGCTACTCTAAATTCCTCCGCTTTTAATTTAACACTTTCCTTCACCTCCTTCGTTATCCACGGCTTATTACCTCTCCTCCTACTGTCCTTTTTGACCATCGGAATAAATCTCCGCTGAGCACCAAGAAAGATCTCCTTAAAGATCCTCCACTGCTCCTCAGCAGATCCTCCCTCCAACGCGCTCTCCCAGTCCACATTCGCCAATTCTTCTCTCATCCTACCGTACTCCCCTCTATTCAAACAAAGTACGCGTGTCAGGGAACCCACTTTCTCCTCCTCCATCTGCACCAGAAACTCCACCATACAATGATCACTCTCCCCAAGAGGATCCTTCACCGCAAGGTCCCTAATTCTACCCGCCTCATTACATAGCACCAGATCCAAGATAGCTCGCTCCCTCGTCAGCTCCAACACACACTGTTCGAGGAAACTATCCCGGCAGCATTCCAAGAACTCCTCCTCGAGCCCACCGCATCCAACACGGGTCGACCAATCAATATGCAGATTGAAATCCCCCATAACTACGGCTGTCCCATTCCTGCACGCCGCACTTATTTGCGCGTTAACAGCCCGCCCCACCTCCAGATCATTATTTGGGGGCCTATAGACGACACCCACCAGCGTCTTCCTCCCTTTGCTGTTCCTAATCTCCACCCACAACGATTCCACGTTCTGCTCCTTGGCTCCAATATCATCCCTTGCTACCACCGTGATGCTATTCTTAATCAGCAGAGCTACGCCCCCCCCCACCTTTCCCTCCTGCCTATCCTTCCTAAACACTTGATAGCCCTGTACATTCAGCTCCCAGTCCCTGTCACCCTGCAGCCACGTCTCTGTAATGGCCACCAGATCGTATCCATTTGTGTCGATCTGCGCCACCAGCTCATCCACTTTATTCTGAATGCTTCGTGCATTCAGATAAAGTGCTTTCATCCCAGCCTTCACCTGGACCCTATTTGCCGTAACGCCACCAACCATACTCACGTCCCCTACTCCCTCTATTATTGGGACATCCTCGGCCTCTTCCCTTACCTGTACCCTCTCCTTAACTTTAGACCTCGTAACATCACCTACCCTCGCACCCTCCCCCCCCACAATTAGTTTAAAGCCCTGCCTACAGTCCTCTTTACTCGATTCACCAGCACTCTGGTCCCAGCACGGTTCAGACCAACCCCTTCCAGCCCAAACAGGTCCCACCTACCCCAATACTGGTGCCAATGCCCCATAAATTCAAACCCATTCCTCCTACACCAATCCCTGAGCCACCCGTTCACTTCCTTAATCCTGTCAACCCTGGTTTGATTTTGAGCTTTGCCTCCGCTCCAGTCGTGAATCCCGAGATATTCTCGAACACCTTCCTGTACTTCTCCAGAACTTTTTGCAGTGTGTTCTTGCTTTCAATTAACTGGTTAATTGCTCCCCAGTTAAGCTGGATTTTGTGTAACTACACACTTCTAAAAAGTGCAGAAAAATTTCCCTTTACCATTTGAAGGTTTTAGTGGTATGTTTTAAGATTCCAATTGTATATGCTTTCTGGGAGGAGACCACCATCCATTCTGTATTTACATCCATCTTTACTTCATTTCTGTCTAACTTTGACTCAGAACCTTTGTATATCCGTTTTTATGGATAGAGCACCAAGTTTCAGTTCCTGGATCTTCTCCAGTTTGGTCTCATCTGAGAAATTTTTGTTCTCATTGGATATTTTATAAGCCCCTTTTGTAGGTCTCGACACGTTTTCGTATTTGCACAAAGTTAGCAAAGTCTGTCGTGTCCAACACGCTTTTGTCATGTGACTCTTTTTGCCACAGTTTTTGTATTTATTTTCTCTGCTCTAACATTCATGGTCCCCACCTGGGCTAAACCTATGGTATGATTGTATTTTAAGAGGTTTCTTCCTGTCCATTTCTATCTGATGTATTTTCACTCCAGCTCCAAATTGAGAAACTTGTTTCATAGCCAATTCCACGGACACAGTGATCTCAACAGCAAGTTTTAATGATTAAGAGCTTTCGGTGATCAACTGTCTTTGAACTGCTTTATTTCGAAGTCCACAGTCAAGCCCATCTCACAGAGTGATTTCAAGGATCAAGCCAAACTCGGTTCTTCACCAGTCTTCTTAATGCTGTGATATAGTTTTGTCCTCTTCTTGGCTCCATCAATGGAATCTGAATCCTTTGGCAATTATTACTGGTTTAGGTGAAAAGTGACTTCCAAGAATCTTGGTCACTTCCTCGTAGGTTTTTTCAATCAGGCTTCTCAGGATGGACAAGGCTCTGTAGCAACGTAAAGGGTGTTACGCCCTATGTTTTCTCGTTGCCTGTTTAAAACTGGTCTTTGTCAACCACCTTGCTGGAAGGTACATCTCATCGCCAGTTTTCTTTCTTACCGTTATGTTTTGAGATCTGAGCCTCTTCTATAGCAAAGAGCAAAAGAATTGGCAGCCACATGGTGGATCACTAGACCAGCAAGTCAGAGTTCATTGAGATACATGTTGCTTCAACACAGTCCAAGATGGGAGAGAGATAGAACCCTGCGAAAGCTTCTGGTGACAGCACATCATCTAACTATCACAGAGAGATGCATTGCTTTACAATACAGTATAGGTGATATTCATCTATACTGTAGAAAATAATGAAATGAATGGGGTACAAGAACAAAGGGACTGTGTGGTACAGGTAAACAGGTCAGCAAAAACCACTGAAAATACTAAATGCGCTCGGATTTCTTTCCAGGGATAAGGAACTCAAAAGTAATGAAGATGTATTAAACTTGGACAGAACTCTGGTCAGTCCAATCTTGAGATTACCATGCACAAAATTGGTCTCCATCAATAAAAGGTACAAAAAGGACACAGGAAGACTGGAGAAAAGTACAAATACAATTTACAAAGCTGGTACCAGAGCAGAGAGGCTGCAGTTTTCAGCAACTTTTGTTTTTGCATCAACTATGGTCCTTCCCTAACTGCACTGTAAGTGTACCTACACCACTTGGACGACAGCAGTTCAACTAGACAATCCACCACCACCTTCTCCATGGAAAATAGGGATAAGCAACAAACGCAAGCCTGGCCACAGATACCCATATCCCATGAAAGCATGTTAACTCTGGCATACACAAGCACATACTAGTATGTTGAACAATCTTCAGTTCCATTCACTGAGAAAAATCACACTTACAGGTTCTGTTTACACGAGAATTGTACAAATCTTCCGAAAAGGACCCAAATTCAGACAGCGTACATGCAAGTTTGCAAGGCTGAGACTCAGGAATTCTCAAGTATGCTCAGTGGCTATACCATTAAAATTAATATAGCTTGCTAGAGAAGAGCATTAGTAAACTTCTGGAGCTCACCCAGCCAGGACCACCCTACCCATTCAGGCTTTGCCTCATACAGTTATCAGGGGCCAAGTCAAAAGAATCCCAACCCTCCGTGTCAGATATACCTGACCATGTTTCACTAATGGGGTTGGCTAGCTGGTTGGTCATCAGTGACCTGGTGTACTATATACTTGCATTGCTCAGGGAACAGATTACCACTGTGGGCAATGATTAGTACAGAATCAGCAGATTGCCACAAATTGCAAGCAAGAATGTGCAACAGTAATCCAATCATAGCTAGCATGAAACCTTAGTTAGAGGAGTGTGTGTTCTTTATCCAGCCTCTAGGTTACTGTTGATCTGATGATTCAGTTAGAACATTTTATAACTGGGGTAGCACTGTGGTTTGCACTGCTGTCCCAGTGCCAGGACCCAGGTTCAATTCCGGCCTTGGGTTACTATCTGTGTGGAGTTTGCACGTTCTCCTTGTATCTGTGTGGGTTTCCTCTGGGTGCTCCGGTATCCTCCCATCGTCCAAAGATACGCAGGTTAGGTTGACTGGCCATGCTAAATTGACCTGTCTGTTCGGGGGATTAGCAGGGTAAATATGTGGGGTTACAGGAATAGGGTCTGGGTGGGATTGTGGTTGGTGCAGTTCTTGGGATGTTATGATTCTTTAGGTTACTGTTAATCCAGAATTGTTAGGCACAAGAGGAAGAGGACAGAAAGATGATTTACCTTGACAGCAACATAACCTTCCATTTTCTGCATTTCCCCAAGCAATGCAGAGAGCAGGGAGGATTTTCCACATCCAACATGTCCAACAACAGCCACAAGAGAGCCTTCAGGAATTTCTATATCAATGCTGCAAGAAAAATATTGATATAGAGCAATATGTGTACAATACAAATCAGAAATTTAGTATAAATAAGCATCAAAAGAAAGTTAGATCTCAGCAACAGTAAAATAAATAGTAAAAGCGCATCAAGTATCTGTATTTGATCAAATACTATTCCAATACCACACTGCCTTTGCTACAACTTCCTGCTGATTATTTTGCTCTGGTCATAAAAAGAGGGTAATAGTAACTAATTATACACATTTCCCACAGACATTCATTACCTGAAAGGTTAGACTTACTATCCAAAAGAGGAAACGCTGGAAAATCTCAGCAGGACTGGCAGCATCTGTAAGGAGAGAAAAGAGCTGACGTTGAGTCCAGATGCTGCCAGACCTGCTGAGATTTTCCAGTTTCTTTCTCTTTTGGTTTCACATTTCCAGGATCTGCAGTAATTTGCTTTTATCTTAGGTTAGAATTACTATTATCCTGGGGGTTAAAGAAGTCAAGCAAATTATAATTACTGAATTTAAATAATTCACTTCTATAACTTGAAAGAACGTTACTTGTGGACTGAAAATTGGTTCAGATTTCTTTCATATACTCAAGTGTTCATGTAAGGTGAATATAGATCATGCTTTTAACCATTTGCTGAACACTCAATTGCTCTGCTATATGAATAAGCAATAATATTGTACAGTTCAGTTAAGTTGGTTATCACCCACTGCAAATTTTTAGGCTTTTCAACTGTAATTAACATTGCATTCAATGGCAATTAAATAAAAAGAGTTTTAGAAAGCCAATTCTAACAAGATCAAATGTCTTCAACATGATAAGAGGGTTACTTAAAGGAGGAAAGCAAAGTAAAAATTCAGAAACATAGAAGATAGGAGGCCATTTGGCCCCTCGAGCCTGCTCTGCCATTCATCAATAGCCTAATCCTGCTTTCTCCCCATAACCTTTGATCCCATTCGTCCTAAGTACTATATCTAGCTGCCTTTGAATGGTTAAAAGCATCAGGGAGGTAATTCTAGCATTTAGCATCTCAGCAGCTGAAGGCACAATTGCAGATGGAGTGATCAAAGTCCAAGAGACCAGAGGTACAGCAGCACACATACTTTGGAGGGCTGTGCAGCTGATGTGATAAGAAGGCGCAAGACCATGGAGGGAACTGAAAACAAGGATGTGAATTCTAAATCAAGGCGTTTCTTAACAAGAGGTCAATGCAGGCGAGTGAGTACAGGAGTAATAGGTTAATGGGGCTTGATGAGTTAAGCCTCCAGTAGCAGAACCTTGAATGACCTGATGTTCATGGAGGGTGGAAAATGGGAGGCTGGCCAGGAGACCGGCCACTGGAATAATCAAATGTAGAGATAAAACATGGATGAGGGGGTTTCCTCAGCAGCTAAACTAAAGGCAGAGGCAGAGTTGGGTAACGTTATGAGGTGGGAATGGGAAATCTTAACAACAGATACACGGTCGAAGCTCCTCAATATCAGAAATGGCACTGAGATTATGAACAGACTGGCTCAGGGTCAAAACAGTTGATAAGAGGAAGAGTCAATAGCTAGGGAACAGAATTTTTGGCACAGAAAGAAGACAATGACATCTGTCCTTCCAATATTTAATTATAGCTGAAAAAACGTGCAGTCAGTGTTTAGCAGCAGAGATCAACAGAACACGAGTGGGTCTCATGAGCAAGGACAGGAAATAGAAGAGAAACTGAAAAAAGATGTGGGTTTGGAAGTTAGAACAGGGTACGGAATCTTGGGGGAGGTTGGAAGGGGACAAATTGGAAGCACGTAATGTGGAGGTGGCAACTGAACAAATGGTTGACCTTAATGCTAAGGAACATCATGAAATCCTTGCAATTGAGGGTGGAGAAGGACAGGTTTGGGAGGGATTTAAGGAGGCAGTTTCTAGCAGAGAAATAGTTGTTACCTTTGCTTTCTAGGATGGCTCTAAACAAATGAGAAGTTTTAGTGGGGGAGCAAGAACCAACAGTGCTCGATGCAGTTCAACCAGACCTGTCTTTGGATTTATTAACCCAACCATGCGACCAGACACATTCAAATCTGTAGCCCCCCCCGCCAATCCCGAAACTCAAGGCAGCAAAACTGGGGACCACATCAATAATAACTGAGCAAGTCGAATACAGCAAGAACAAGAATAAAGAAAAGAGTATCATAGGTGGAATTAAGGAAGTGACTGCATAGACTAGTGGCTGCAGAAATGTCATGATGAATGGAGGCTCAAAGGGTTTTTTTTTTAAACATCCTTTTGTTTTAGCAAATCCCCTGCGGTTTTTAAATGATTTTTCCCTAAATCAGCAGCTGGACTAAAGCCAAATATACTGCACGCATAAAGATTCCATGATAACCTAACATTGTCTTAAGAAATAAGTGGCCACATCTTGGAGATCACCAAGAGTTGAATGCTGTAAGAGCATACAAACATATGAAATCAGAGCAGGTGTAGGCCATTCGGCCCCTCAAGCCTGGTTTTCCCATTAAATAAGCTCATGGATGACCTGACTTCAGCTCCACGTTACTGCCTACCACAAAATACAAAAATACTCTGGCATCAAGGAAAATTGTAAAGTGCATAATCACAGTAAACATACTGTTTGTGCCAGGATCATTTACACAGATCGTGTTAATTCCATCAATCTTGGTTTTTATCTCAAATTTTTAATCTGGTGGGAGGGTAAAGATTGCACGGTTTGCTTCTGTGGCAGTCACAAATCAATAAATATTATTCTAAATAAAATAGATTACAATAGCAAGCTTTTTGCAACATTTACGTTGACTGCAACACTGGATCGATCAAAGCTCACTCTGGTCCTTAGGGAGCTGTACCAGAGTACCATGGGCATTCTCAGTCCATTTATTCCACTGCAATTCAGATCATCTATGAAAATAGCCTGGATCAAAAACCAATGCCTGTATGTGTGCACGGTTCACATGTTAAGAACAACGACATTTTATATAGATTAATACATTAGATTACATTCCAACACCACCCAGAAAGTCACAGGAACATTAGTGGTAGCAACAGAAGTACTGATTCAAATAGAAAAGAAAAGCTGCTTTGTCTTTGAACAGACAATCGAGCAGAGGTATGGAAAAAGCAATATAAAGTACTGTACCTGCTTCTGTATTCAAGTCACCGCCCTGTCTAGAAATAAACCCTCCCTTACCCCTCTGGCTTTTCCAACTACCAGCCCCATCTCCAGCATCCATGACCTCTCCAAACTCCTTGTTTGCGCAATCATTTCCCAAGTCAGTGTTAATATAGATTTCAAAAATGAAGAAATGCATTCTGCAAAAGCACAAACCTGGGCATCTTTCCACATATTACTTTTGATTAAATTGCCAACATTAGCATTATTTGAAATGAATTACAACATATATATATGTATCAGTAAATCACAAAACATGCTCATTTTACTTCTTACTTGTTCAAGCATGGAGAATCTTCTTTGGACCAACTGAAAGTTCCGTTATTAACGATGATACTGTTTGATGCTAATTAGACAAAAATATAATTTAACTTCCATGCAAACAAAAGGACATATTTCTAATCCTTAAAACTCCCACGCATAGCAACCCCAGGTTTAGTCCTTGGCAGTTTCTGTTCTAGGTGACCACAGCCAGGACATTGTGGAAGTATTAAGATTGTCCTACTGTCCATGATCTAGGGAAGGGAGTTGTGGGTAAATGGTCAGTTAATTTAGAATCAAAATGATTCCTAACAAATGCTCAGCATTATAGCAAAGTAATTCGAGGGAATATAGTTTCAAATGAATCGCAACAAGAGCGTATACACACTGCACTTCAGGAGTAGTTTGTTGAATAAAGCTCACTGAAATATTTTGAAAACATGCAATGCACCATACAAAAACAACTTCTAGCTTTTAATTAATCACTAATAAGTAGGGGAACTTGTCACTCCAGTTATAAAGTTTATTTATTATTGTCACAGTAGGCTTACATTAATACTGCAATGAAGTTGCTGTGAAAATCCTCTAATCGCCTCACTCTGGCACCTACTTGGGTACACTGAGGGAGAATTTAGCATGGCCAATGCACCTAGCCAGCACATCTTTCAGACTGTGGGAGGAAACTGGGCCATCCGGAGGAAACCCATCCAGATACAGGGAGAATGTGCAGGCTCTGCACAGACAGTGACCCAAGCCGGAATTGAACCTGGGTCCTTGGCGCTGTGAAGCAGCAGTGCTCATTGCTGTGTCACTGTGCTGTTCCAATCACTAGTCTTTTGCATGCATTACCAGAATGTGGGGAAGGGTGAAAGAGGGAAGCAGTAATGTGGTTAAGCCACCTGCTCCTAAAGCTTTGCCAAAAGATGTGCAGGATCCATCACCCGAGGCTTTGGAGAATAATCAAGGATGACATTTCCTTCATATTCTCTCTCCCTCCTTTTTGTTTGAATAAGTGGCAGTGACTAACTTGCCCAATGCCTCTCCCCAAATGCAAAGGCAAGATTGGGAAGCATTACATCTGGAAGAATTGCTCATAACTTATCCCACCGTCTTATCTAACTAGGAATGCATTCAACAATCAAGACTGTAAAGGTAATTTGAATTGATAAAACAAACTTTACATAAGGAGAGCTTTTGCATGCAAATATGACAACAATGTCTTGATCGTTTTACTTTATAAGACCCTTGTCAGGCCTCACTTGGAGTACTGCGCGCAGTTCTGGTCGCCTCACTATAGGAAGGACGTAGAAGCTATTGAAAGGGTACAGAGGAGATTTACAAGGATGTTGCCTGGACTGGGAGGCATGCCTTATGAAGATAGGCTGAGGGAGCTGGGACTCTTCTCCCTGGAGAGACGAAGGTTGAGAGGCGACCTGATAGAGGTTTATAAAATGTTGAGAGGAATAGATAGGGTGGATTCTCAGAGGCTATTTCCCCGGGTTGAAATGGTCGCAACGAGAGGACACAGATTTAAGGTGCGGGGAGGCAAGTACAGAAGTGATGTTAGGGGTAAGTTTTTCACTCAGAGGGTGGTGAGTGAATGGAATCGGCTGCCGTCAGTGGTGGTGGAGGCGAACTCGCTGGGGTCTTTTAAAAGACTTCTGGATGAGTATATGGGATTTAGTGGGATTGGGGGTTATAGATAGGTCTATGGATTGGTAGGTGTTGATGTGATCGGCGCAACTCGTGGGCCGAAGGGCCTGTTTATGCTGTAGTGTTCTATGTTCTATGTTTTATTCGATGTTACACAGAATAAGGAACAAGTGAAAAGCATGAATACAATGCATGATGTTGAGCAGAAATTATTTACTGTTTATTCAGGTGAAGAAGATCTACTACTTACAGGAGTGGACTAAACGTCTGTCCACTGTGTCAAGATCCAGTTCCTCATGAGAGAGGAAGGTACCCAAGCGCTTCAAGGAAACACCTGCCTGGAGAAAAGGGAGTTAAAGAGATGACCAAAATTAGCTAACATTAAAACAAACTTGACAAAAAAAGATTAAATACAGCTCATTTATATTTTAAGCATAACAAAGAGATAACAGAGAGAAGTTTGGCGTTATTATTGTAACTCATTGACCTTTTTTGGAAGATTTTCCAGCCAGCTGTCTTGTGTGTGAAAAATAGGCGACTGGCAATGGAAAAGTTTGAAGACGCCTTGGGCATCTATGTGTCTGGCCAGAATCAATTTTAAATATACAAACTGGACCTGCTCGCAATTTTACTGGACAAAACAGGTGTTGTACGTGCTAAGGCATTAAGTGGCAGAGCCAGCATGGCTTAAAAGGACCGCAAGATGACTGCACAGATCATAAAAAAAGGAAGAGAAGTTGGCCACTCAGCCCATCGAGCCTGCTCCACCATTCCATGAGATCATTGCTGATTGGATTGTGACTTTAACTCCACCCTGACTTCCTTGTCAATCTGTTTAACACAGCCTTGAATATATTTGATGTCCCAGCCTCCATGGAAAAGAATTCCAAAGGTTAACAACCCTTAGAGAATTAATTATTCCTCATCTGTCTAAAATAAGGGGTCTCCCATTTAAAACTCTACTCCCCTGTACTCGATTCCCTCGCGAGAGGACACATCCTCTCAATAAAACCCTTCTGAAAGTCTAAATAAACCACATACACCGGTTCTGTATGTACTGTGTTTTTATATTTCTTGCCAGTTTTCTCTCATATTCCAATTTCACTATTATATTTTAGATATCTTTTGTGTTTTTTTTTAACAATTTTTCTGTTCATTTGATTTCATCCTTAACTTCCCTGGTTAGTTATGTTGGTTGCAACCTCAGAGTCTTTATCAATAGAATATAAAAACATTAAACATATTAGTGGAATGAAGAGAAGCATTCAAAAAACGTGGCCAATACTAAGAACATTCTCATCCCACCTTAACTGGACAGCATTAATACAAATACATCCTTATATCAATGTAAATATTTACTTACTTGCACAAGACTGCTAATGACCATGGGGAGCATGTTGAGTGGAAATCGGAGAATGTTAAAAAGTGCCAATGAAACAAAAGCCTTCTGGGCGTCTAGCACATTGTTCTCATCTACAAGTACATAAACTGCAAACGTAGATAAAGCAACCTATTCAAAATGAAAGGGAAACAAGTTTGACAGGATTAATTTCTTGTAATTTTATAGGTGAAGAAATGTTGCATATAAGACAGACAGACGGAGGGGGGTGGGGGGTGGGAGCGGTGTGTGTGTGTGTGTGTGTGTGTGTGTGTGTGTGTGTGTGTGTGTGTGTGTGTGTGTTTGTGTTTCCTCTGGGTTCTCCGGTTGCCTCCCACAGTCCAAAAGACATGCTGGTTAGGTGCATTGGCCGTGCTAAATTCTCTCTGTGTACCGCGACTAGGGGATTTTCACAGTCACTTCATTGTTATATTAATGTAAGCCTACTTGTGATACTAATAAATAAACTTTCAAACTAGATTACTACTACATTGTGCCTGGCTGATTCACCTTTTAAAGCAAAAAAGGTAAATAATTCACATTCAGAGTAAACTTTATCATGAAACTATAATTTGACCAGACAGCACCATCTACAATCATCAGTCTGGCCATTAAAGAAAGGGGTTTACAGCTCAGTTGCTATGGCTGGTGATGGTGTATTTGAGACAGCATCTGTAAAGTATGGTTCGGTGAGAATGACTGTCGGACTGTTAATTGGCAGCTCTCCCAATTTTAGCACCACCCACCAGATGTAAGGAGGACTCTGCAGGATTGGCAGGGCTGAGTCTGCCATTATAGTTTCCGGTGTCCAGGCCATGGCTGGGTGGTCCATCCACTTTCACTCCTTTCTACTTTTCCTGTAGTGCTTCAGCATTCAAAGGGCAGCATGGTGGCACAGTGGTTAGCATTGCTGCCTCACAATGCCAGGGAGCTGGGTTCAATTTCAGCCTTGGGTCTCTGTGCGGCGTTTGCATGTTCTCCCCATGTCTGCATGGTTTTCCTCCCAAAGTGGGTTAGGTTGATTGGCCATGATGAATTCACCCTTGTGTCAGGGGGATTAAAAAGATAAATGCATGGGGTTATGGTAATAGGGTCTGGGTGGGATTGTGGTCAGTACAGACTCGATGGGCCGAATGGCCTCCATCTGCACTGTAGGGATTCTACGATTTAAGAGTCGACCACGTTGCTGTGGATCAGGCATTGCATCTAGGCCATGCCAGGTAAAGATGGCAGATTTCCTTCCTTAAAAGGACACTAAGATCTCAGTTGGTGTTATAACCAGGCAGGAAGATTCCAGAAAGGAACCCTGGCTCAAAAGACCATAACTTTTTTTTAAAATGTGAAGGAACAGAGTCACAGGATTCCCAATTAGATTTTAAAACAAGAACAACATTTCTTAAACTGAAAAATTGGATGATACAATGCTTTACTCCCCATTTAGTTTAATAATTATACATAGAGTTTAAGATTGACACAAATTATATCTTAAGATACAATAGTCTCATCCCTTTGAGCTCACAGATTGGCTGTGATCAAACACTCCACCCTAAACCCAAGTTAATGTTTGTGAACTTCTCAGAATTCACCCAGATGATTGCCACATGAGAAGTTCCAAACTCCACTTCCAAAGACACGTTTTAAAATTTTTTCTCACATTAACGCTTTCCATGATAGTTTGCACTGCCAAATCCAGACCAATGTTTTCCAAATGACTCTCTCAAACCAAGCTTCCGCGCCACATTTAACAGCACATCCAGTCCAGGTTTTACACCACTCCTTTTGGATTTATTGGTCTTGACTGCTGCACAAATTATTCATAATTGCTTTAACTCTCAATTTCCATACTATTAAAATGGTATCAAATTTTGAATTACCTCTGAAGTCTGCTTTCTTACATTAAAATCTGATTACTGCAACTGTTTCTTTAACTCAGAACCACTGTTTATTCTTCTTTGAATTTTTCCAAACAATAACTTGGTCTCTGCTCTCTTAACTTCAGTCATCTTGGGTGTCTGCCCCTCTGCAGTTCCCTTACCCTGTCTAGCTTCTACTGACAGAATTGAGATATTTTCACTTCCCAGGGTCTTGTCAGGACCGGATGGAATGCATCCGAGGGTTCTGAAAGAAATGGCGGAGGTGATAGTGGATGCTTTGGTGGTTATTTTCCAAACGTCGCTGGATTCCGGGGAAGTGCCGGAAGATTGGAAAACGGCTAATGTTACGCCGTTGTTTAAGAAGGGTGGCAGGCAAAAGGCAGGGAATTATAGGCCGGTTAGTTTAACGTCTGTTGTAGGTAAAACGTTAGAATCCGTCATCAAGGAGGAAATAGTGAGGCATCTTGAGGGGAATTGCTTGATAGAGCAGACGCAGCACGGTTTCGTTAAGGGGAAGTCGTGTCTGACAAATTTATTGGAGTTCTATGAGGATGTGTCTAGGGCGGTGGATAGAGGAGAGCCGGTGGATGTGGTCTTTCTTGATTTTCACAAGGCGTTTGAAAAGGTACCTCACAATAGGTTATTGCAGAAGGTAAGGGGGCATGGAGTTGGGGGTAAGGTGTTAGCGTGGATAGAGGATTGGTTGTCAAATAGGAGGCAGAGAGTGGGGGTGAATGGGTGCTATTCGGATTGGCGGTTGGTGACTAGTGGAGTGCCCCAGGGGTCGGTGCTGGGGCCTCAGCTTTTTACCATTTATATAGATGATCTGGAGGAGGGAACCGAGTATATGGTGTCGAAATTTGCTGATAACACCAAGATTGGTGGAAAGGCAAATTGCGCAGAGGGTGTGGAGAGTCTGCAGAAGGATCTAGATAGGCTGGGCGAATGGGCCAGGAACTGGCAAATGGAATTTAATGTTGGCAAGTGCGAGGTGGTCCAATTTGGTAGGAATAATGGTAGGAAGGACCATTACTTACGTGGCAAAAAACTGCAGCAGGCGACGGTGCAGAGGGACCTCGGGGTCCTTGTGCATGAGTCGCAAACCCCAGCCTGCAGGTGCAGCAGGTGGTCAGGAAGGCGAATGGGATGCTGGCCTTCATAGCGAGGGGGATTGAATATAAAAGTAGGGAGGTCTTGCTGCAGCTGTATAGGGCACTGGTGAGGCCGCAGCTGGAGTACTGTGTGCAGTTTTGGTCGCCGCACTTACGCAAGGATATTTTGGCCTTGGAGGGAGTGCAGAGGAGGTTTTCTAAGCTGATACCGGAGTTGAGGGGGTTGAGCTATGAGGAGAGGCTGAATAAACAGTAGGAATAACAGATGTGTCGAGTATAGGGCTAACGGGAGGACTTTGAATAGTGTGGATGAACAGAGGGATCTAGGTGTATGTATACATAGATCCCTGAAAGTTGGGAATCAAGTAGATAAGGTTGTTAAGAAGGCATACGGTGTCTTGGCGTTTATTGGTAGGGGGATTGAATTTAGGAGTCGCAGCATCATGTTGCAACTGTACACAACTCTGGTGCGGCCGCACTTGGAGTACTGTGTGCAGTTCTGGTCCCCACATTACAGGAAGGATGTGGAGGCTTTGGAGAGGGTGCAGAGGAGGTTTACCAGGATGTTGCCTGGTATGGAGGGGAGGTCCTATGAGGAGAGACTGAGGGATTTGGGGTTGTTTTCGCTAGAAAGAAGGCGGCTAAGAGGGGATCTTATTGAAACATATAAGATGATTAGAGGTTTAGATAGGGTGGATAGTGATAGCCTTTTTCCTCGGATGGAGAAAGCTAGCACGAGGGGGCATGGCTTTAAATTAAGGGGGGGGTAGTTATAGGACAGATGTCAGGGGTAGGTTCTTTACCCAGAGGGTGGTGAGGGATTGGAATGCCCTGCCTGCTGCAGTTGTAAATGCGCCTAGTTTGGGGGCGTTTAAGAGATCCGTGGATAGGTTTATGGACGAAAAGGGATTGGTTTAGATTAGTGGGTCATTGTTTTTTAACTGGTCGGCGCAACATCGTGGGCAGAAGGGCCTGTTTTGCGCTGTAATGTTCTATGTTCTAAACTAGGCTTGTACTCGTTTAGAAGAATGAGGGGAGATCTCATTGAGACATACAAGATGAAGAATGGGATGGATAGGATGGAGGTGGAGACACTCTTCCCGCTCAGAAAGGACAGTAGGACTAGGGGGCACTAGTAGGGGGGCACTTAGTCCTAGTAGGACTAGGACTAAGGCGGGGCGGGGGGGGCGGGCGGGTTTAAGAACGGAGTTGAGGAGGAACTTCTTCACTCAAAGGGTGGTGAATCTCTGGAATTCTCTGCCCGTTGAAGTGGTGGAGGCTGCCTCGCTAAATATTTTTAAGACGCGGGTTGATGGGTTTTTGATAAGCGAGGGGATTAAGGGTTATGGGGAGAGGGCGGGAATGTGGAACTGAGTCACGACAGATCAGCCATGATCTTATTGAATGGCGGGGCAGGCTCGAAGGGCTAGATGGCCTACTCCTGCTCCTATTTCTTATGTTCTTGTGTTCTATGTTCTCCAACTGCCAACAAATTCAGCTAAAACTAAGAAGAAAGGAAATCTCTCCCCGTGGAATGTAGCCCCCTGTTGCTAAGCAATCACTTCTAGTTAACTTACTCTTCACACTGCAGAACAATAGAAACACAGCTGGAACTGAACCAATGCCCACTCATACAAACACCTTTGTTCAGCATGAATCTAACTACTTGGCAACTGGGATTAGTTTAGGGGTTTTAAAAAAAAAAAGGGCGGCATGGACAAGTTGGGCCAAAGGGCCTGTTTCCATGCTGTAAACCTTTAACTACATGTTCTACCTTTCCATGCAGAGAAACATTAAAGTAAAACCACTTAAAACTACACGTTATATCAAATATTTACCAATACAAATATAAATCCCTTAAAACTGCCTCTGTTTTCTTAACATTAGTAGTTTCATTGTCACCATCAGTGGAACTGACTTTTATATGAATTTAAACTCCACCTGCTGCCATGTGACATTTGAACCCGAGTCTCCAGAACATTAGCCTGGACCTCTGAATTAGCAGTCTGATTACATTACCACAATGCCATCACTTCTCCTTCCCCTAAGTAAAAACAAGATCCAGTCCATCTATGATATCACAGACAAATATTTTTCGACAGTTACTTCAAGAGTTATTTAAGTACCCTAGAGTTGCTCGTCCACATTTTTAACAAGCGTCAGTACCCTCAAGTGAAGGGGGGAGAACAAAAACTCTCAACAGACAAATCCACTTGCAAAATATGCAGTTGAGATGAACTCAGAGTAATGCCCAAACACAAGCAAATTGTTCCCAAGTTCCAGTTTTGTTCCTTACATAGTCAGTGAAGGTATGGACAATCCTGTTTTATGTGAACCATGCAACTTATTGAAGGGAACCCTACTGTATAAACTATTGTGGACAGTGATTAATTGGCCTGGACCACATCAGTTTTTTTAAAGCCAAGAACAACACAAAGGCACACTGCTGCAGAATTCACTGAATTTTATCTTTACTCTTCAATACGTTCCATATAATAAACATGCTCTTAAAATAGATCCAGAATTCTTTCCAGTCATAAGTTCTTTGCTCAAGGCAACACTCTACCACTATAATATATTGCAGGCAGTAAAATAACTCTGCTGTGCATACTTTAACCTAATGTAGACATAATCAAATCACATCAGCTTTCACACAGGGCATCCTTGTCAGCTCAAAACTGATACAGATATACCAATATTATCTAGTCCCTTTGTTTCACTCCTTGCTGTATTCTCCGACTTGCGTACAAACTGGAAAAATATATTTAAAACTCTCCTCAGAGTTTTTTT